>NC_142116.1:32880000-33186250 GCF_056152115.1 Neolamprologus brichardi
TAACCCTGGAGAACCCATGGGGTCAAATTTGACCCCATGGGTTCCCTAGTAAACCAATGGGGTCGGATCTGACCCCATTGGTTCTCCAGGGTTAAGATGTAGAATTACCTGCCATGCTGGCTCATCAACTGGCAAAAGTGTCCCTATGATTAAAGGAAGCAACCTCAGCAAGGACCAATTTTCATGAGCATTGCCCCCTATTGTGTTTTTTGAAGACTAAGTATGTGGTATGGCATGAGGTTGATTTGTTTTGTCACCAAATTTGTATGGAAATTTCTGGATCAAGGTGTTAAGTTTGTCAAGTGTGAAGTATTTTTTGGAGATTAATAAGCTAATACAACGTGCCAGTTCTGTGGGAACAATACCTTCAAAGATATTTTTACACCACAGAAAGCAGTTGCCTTTTCTTGAGCACAGTGGACATGAATTTCATGGACCTCTCTGGTTCGAAGTTGGAAAATCCCTGACATTACATCCTGATTCTAAAATTCTGATTTGTCTCCAGTACAAAACCTACAAATGGATCCACCAGAAAAACTCTCAACAAATCCACCAATACCATGAGCTGAAAGCTTGTCCGCTATTACACATTGGACAGAGCCTTTTACAAATTTACCAAGCTGAGACACAAAGACACCATGCTTTTCTAAAATGGTCAAGTCTTGAATGAGAGGCTCCAATACTTTCACGAAACCAAAAGCTTTTGTGTCATCTGACTTGCAAAGTACAACTAAATAAATTGAAGTTAGTGCTGAATGGGAACCTGGTGGTAAATTACCCAAAACCCAATAGACACCACAGAGTTAGTGCTTTTTACGAGATGTCCCAAGCGGGTTACATATCTCAAAATCATCAATATAAAGATTTACAACAATTCTTAACTCTTCACCACAGAAAAAACTGTTCTGCTTGTAGTACTCACCATCTCTAACTGTTCTGTATTCTTTGAAAGTCAATTGCATGTTTTGACCCTTCTGGGCTACAAGAACATCAACATCAAGAACATCTTACTGAGAAAGCAACTGCTGCAGAGATCGTAATGAAGGAATGTACTGATAGGTCCGATTCCTTTGAGCATCTAGTATGTACTCTATTGGCTCTATAATACCAAAATGTGACCAGTAATACTGTTTTCTTTTATATGCAGTAGCAAGAGGTGCCGTCACTTGCAATGGCTACGCAAACAGGACTAGATCGGCAAACAACAGAGGATATGTAATCAATTAGAGACTCTTCAATTTGTAGCTGATTATTTTGAAATACACCAGAAATGACTGTTTTTGTGGCATGTAAAGATGCTGTACTCAATAAGTAATCGAGTTCAGACAGCAGTTCATCAACAGTTGTTGTTGGGACATGAATGACATTTTCTAACTTCAGTAAAAGGCAAGCAATTCTTTCTTCAAATTAATCCGAAGTAAGTAATTCTACCGGTTCATGACAATCTACTTTTTCTTGAAGAGTATCTGTTGTCCCAGCCTTAAACAGATCATCTTCAGAACTCCCTGACTGAATCAACTGATTACGTATACAAATATTATCTCTAAAATCATTAAGGAAGGGAGTATTTGTTGTGTTTTCTGTATTTGTGTGTCTGAAATGCACTGTATATATTCGTTTCAAATTCACAATTTTTAAACAAACATTGGACAGTTTGGTGACGCCTGAGATGTGTATTTATGTGTTGGAAAAAATTGCTCTCTGAAATATATTCTCTGTGTGAGCAAATAGGACACTGAAAAATTGATTGTTCTGATTTGTTTTGTGTTGTTTGTGTCATGGTTGGCTGTGTGGCAGGCAAGCACAAGTGGTGGACCCAAAATTGCAGGACTCTGGGTGACGGGAATAAACTGAAAACACAGCTTTATTGCTGGAGGAATGATTCACAAAATAAGACTTACAAAAGCAAAACAAAACTCTAAACCGAGGTGCTGGAGGACTGGTCATTACAAACACACAGCAAGTTGAGGGTGAACAGACGTTAACGACGCGACACCGAGTAGGGGAAGACACAGACACTAAATACGAGAGGTGAACGGAGCGAAGAGGAAACAGCTGGGAGACACGGCTGACGCTGATTACACTGACGAGACAGAGGGAGAGCACAAAGCTGAACGCACTGACATAGGACACAAACCTACAAAATAAAACAGGAAGCACACGACAGACAGAGACACAGACTCGTAAACAGGCATAATGACGTCACGGACAGACAGAGGGACATACGGGCAGAGAAGAATAAGCACAGGCAACCTAAACCAAACATGAGGGCAAGATAACAAAACCTAAACCAGAAATAATCGTCATCATCATCAACATCATCATCGGATAACTAAAGAATCAGAATATAATTATAATCAAAACAGTATCACCAGAGAATAAAAACTAATCTATAATGCAAAAATAAACCAAAACATAAGAAACTCAAAATGCTGGGTCGAACCGACCCAGGACCGTGACAGTTTGTTCTGAATGATTTTTGTATGTGTGATTTAACAATTTAGTCCATGTAGTAAAGCTACATGGACAATCTGAGTACGGACAGGGAAAGCGATTAACACCTCTTATATGTCCATGAGCCTGTCTAAAATGTTTCAACAACAAATACCTGCTAGATAATTCTAAACTGCAGCTTTTACATGTCCACATCCAACTACCTGAAAGAAAAAAAAGACAATATCAGTGAAAAATAAGTTTATAGAATTTGTGGAGATTAGAATATTATTTTACTGTTACTATTCATAACCACTATCATTACTGTTGCATTACTTATCATTTATCATTATCATTTCATCAGAGCATTTATTGAAGCTGTTGATGTTACATTACAGTTTGTATTTCAGCTGTGAGCATAATTACATAATAATCTTTCATTGCAGGTGCAACTGTAATCATGTTATACACATATTGCATTTTTGTGCTAATTAAAGACTCGAAGCTCGGTCAGTTAATTAATGGTCTGAAAAATTTATCGAGCTAATGAAAGGATTGCATACATGCTTACAATACAATACACCACATATAACCTGTAAACAGAATACAGGCCTGTGTGTGTTCAGCAGCCTGCTGCATTGGAGTTTGCCTGGTAACAGATGACTCAGAATAAGTCAGGAAGTATACTTCTAAAATGTCTTTGTTTGTCGAGTGAGGTCATGCACTGAGGTCAAGACACACATAGTCTGCCTGTACACATACACAGTATCTAGACTTGTTTTGCTTGAAACTGCAGAGTTGTTTTACCTGCGTACGTGACAGTTTAGTTCCACAGATAAGTGAAGTGCAGTAAATGAAATAACAGGAAGCATCTGGCGGTGGCGGAGGAACAAAGGAAGGAACTGTTCTTTTTTGAATGTGTCCAAGCTTGGAATTACTGGAACTGATCCATTTTCTCCATCTGCTTGGACGCACAAGGGGCGTTATATTTCCTGATACCCTGATGTTATAAATACGACTGCTCGTTTATTGTTCTGGGGAGATCGAGGCTGATGTTTTGCAGAGCTCATCTTCCCCACACGCGTGTGTAAATAAAATCATTGTTTTGATGCACAATGGACCTCCAGTCATTTGTCTCTCATCTCAAATCACAAATCAGGACAAATTCCAAAGCTGTTTTACACAAGGGAAATGTGCTATTTACCAACACTTAAAAGTTGCCAGATAACTTGGTGAATTAGTGATGTAAAAATGATGATCACGCTTCAAAATAGATCACATGGATAAAACATTTTAATTGGTAAAAGAATAATTTCATGATTTTTTTTTTACTTGTCCCTCACAGTGTTCCTGTCATGGTCTGACCAGCCCTGCTGGGCGACCTAATCATTTATGTTTGAGTTTATTTTGATGGAGCCGCGCTTCCCCGGAGGCAGGTTCACCGACCCGGAAGTAGCTCCATTTGGAGCTTCGGCACACCGCCGATTAACCCTTTAAGACCTACCATAGAACCAAGTCCGCCAGAGCTTATATTATATGTTTACGTGCTGTGGAGCCATTTTTGGGAGCATTTCAAGTTGATATACATCAATACAACCATTATAGCCCAGATTTTAATAATATGCATGCATTAAGTGCATAGTAATTACATAAATTGCAAAAAAGTGCAATAAACTACAAAAAAATTGAAAATCGTTTTTGTTTTTTTAACATATATTTCTAGTTAGAGAAATTTAAGAGGCTTATCCCTCAAAACTGTAAATACAAAAAAGTTGCACAAAATAGTTTCCCACCACAGGAAATTTATTTTGAGTGTCTTCATAGTTTTGTTTTTGAAATACACCAATTTTTATACACTGCAGGAAAAACGAAAATAAATATTATAGTGCAAATTTGCAAAAAAGCAGCATATGCATCAAAATAAACTATTTCCAGCAGTGCAATATGAGTCCTAAACATCCCAGAAACCACACAGAAAGTCATAAAGTCAAACATAACTTTTAAAAACACCAGTATAGGCTCATGAGGCCCTGATGGTAAAAAACTACATTTCCGCAAAATGACGTCACTTCCGGTTTTGGGCAGGACATGGCAGACATGTGATAGTTCGCGCTGATGGACGTAGGAAGTGTTATGAACAGCTGATCAGATCAGCAAAGTGTGTTTCCAGATTATTATGTTTTTGTTGCTGCAAACGCTTTTTATGCAGTTTTTGCAAAGCTATATGTGGAAGGAAACTGTGACCGAGGACAAGCTGATGGCATAAGATGTAAGTACAACTCCTCCGGTTTCATATGCAAAAAAAATTTATTGCGCTAGCTCACGTGGTTGCAGAGCTACCGGGATTTAAAAATAGTTACGCAAAACGGAGCGTGCCCGCTCTGACCGGCTTTAAAGGGTTAATCAACATTCGCCAGCTGCCATGAATTATCCACCATCAGACCCTGATGTATTTAACACGGTGACCAGGCTTCAGTCAGCGCTGGATCATTAGACTAAGCTCGTTAGTAGTGTCTTGATCGTGTGCTCTTTCCAACTCGCTTTCGGATTGCTATTTACTCCTTTTTTTGTCTTTCGCACCAGGAGGTGGAGAGGAGAACACGGGAGCTGGGTGAATGGACCACGGGGGCCACGGCCAAGGGATTTCACTGGACTGTAATTGTTTCACTCTGTAAATAAATTCACTGTCTCATTGCAAGGAGATCTGCGCTCGAGTCCGCTTCTTCCACACAGTACGACAGTTCCCATAATAACATTATGAATATTTCCCTAATATAGGCAACAATAAAAGCTCTGGACACAGATAGAAGTGGCAGAGGTTCAATACAGTCAGACAGAACAGTTATTAGTAGGCATGTTTAGATTTTCTAGTTAAAAGATAACATGAGAAGAATGCCAGCAAGTGACGATTTGGTTTCACTAATGATAATGTGTAAATGAGAAACATATGTATTTGAAAACAAATATATCTGCCTATGTTACTTTTTTCATAAAAGTTTACGTTTGGAATGCAACAATTTCAACAAAAAGGTGGGTAAAAAATGGTAAATGGCCTGTATTTATATAGCGCATTACTAGTCCCTAAGGACCCCAAAACGCTTTAAACATCCAGTCATCCACCCATTCACACACACATTCACACACTGGTGGTGGCAGCTACATTGTAGCCAAAGCCACCCTGGGGCAGACTGACAGAGGCTGCAAAAACGCAGCAATTATCCATGAAGAGGTATCAGTTAGATTTATTTTGAAGTGGTTTGGGCCGGTTCCACATTATGAGAGCGCATGCCGCAACACATGCTCGTTCACAAGGCCGTGTTTTTCTTCAATTAGCTATAAGTTAAGTTAGGGGCTGGAAATGTTTCTGACCCAAAACGGTCCTTCTCTCTGCATTTGTTAGGCGGCATGTCATCGTAGTTCTACACAGAGTCGTTCAATAATACCGGCCTGCACAGCCATCTTTTTGAGAACCAGTATAAGGAGTGGGGAAACCTCCGAGGGCAATCCGATATGGGCTCACTGTCCTGGGGAATAACTTTCCGCGATGGCCCGCCAAACTTCACTGGCTCTACAGTGCTTTCCCCTACTAACCCTAACCCTAACCCTCTCTCTTCCACAGCATGTCTTTATCCTGTCTTCCTTCTCTCACTCCAACCAATCACAGCAGATGGCCCCGCCCCTCCCTGAGCCTGGTTCTGCCTGAGGTTTTTTTCCTTCCCACTGTCGCCAAAGTGCTGCTCATAGGGGGTCATATGATTGTTGAGTTTTTCTCTGTATCTATGAAGCACCTTGAGGCGACTTTTGTTGTGATTTGGCGCTATATAAATAAAATTGAAATGAATTGAATTAAATAGAAACCCGGCAACTGTCATCCGCCTCTCCTTCCAACGCTTCCCCCTGACACAGCATTTTCTGATTATCTAGGCGATATCAAGTAATAAATAATGAAGGCTACGTCCACACGTACCCAGGTATTTTTGAAAATGGAGAGCGCGGCACCCCACAGCCGGATCTCAGAATATCAAAGCAGCCGGCTGTGGGGAGTGAAAGGGACACTTTTGTTGATTCTTCTGACTCTGTGACTTCTGGAGGTATTTTTTGTGTTTCGACTGAAGATAACCATGATTTCTCTGTCTCACCCATGGCCATAGCTTCTACGACTGCCTTTTCTGAACACACATTCCATGTTAATGACTGTGTCCACTCCGTTGTCTCCAAGCCTAGAGTTACTATGACTAGGATTAAAAATTTAGGGAATGAGAATGTTTGGGACACATGCACCGGTTCTTTCAGGGGGAGCAGTAAACCTCACAGAAACAGTTTTCTCTGACCTTATTGTCCCATCCTCACTACAACCCCAGTCAAATGTCAGGTCTGTAACGCTGCCCGCAGTTCAGTCAGCCACTCCACCACCTGTTACACCTCCGCTACCTGTAGGTCAGTCTGTAGCCGCTTCGCTACCTATAGCTCAGTTGCCACTTGCTCAGCTGTCTGCCCACTCATTCATTCAGCCACCATCCTCACCGTCTCATTCCAAGCAGGGAACACACTTCACCACAACATCTGCTGGTTCTCTTAAGCTGGCCATCTCAGAGACAGTTACTCTCTCTAGGGCCTCCCCAGAGGCTGGGTGTCAGTCACCAGCCAACTCTGGACCCCTAGAGGTCAAGACGCCAGCGCCAGCAGCTTCACCGGAGAACTCATCTGAACAGTCTCAGCTGGCAGCACCCACTGAGAGTTCACGTCAGCTCACGCATCCACCCCCGTCCTCTGCTGGGTGTGTTGGGGAACACTTTCAGCCTTTTGAGGACTGCATCCCATTGTTGCTGCCTGAGCCAAGCCAATGTGTCGCTCAGCCCGTCCAGCCTCAAGCCAAGTTAGCTAGAGGTTCTAAGGAGCCGATCCAGCCTTATGTCAAGTTAGCTGGAGGTTTCGAGGAGCCCGTCCAGCCTCATGCCACGTCTGCTGGAGGGCCCGAGTCGCCCGTCCAGCCTCATGCCACGTCAGCTGGTGGGTCAGAGGAGCCCACCCAGCACCACACCTCGTCAGCTGAGGGTCCTGGAGGACCCAGCCAGCACATCCCCATGTCTGCTGACGGTTCTGGGGAGTCCGTTCAGCCACCACCTGCTCCACCACCTACGACTTCCACACCGTCACTTGCAGCATCACCGCCTGCAGCATCACTGCCTTGTTCCGCAGCCGCCACGCTGCCGTCAGGTCCAGCCTCTGTGTCTTAATCCACGCCTGGTCCAGCCTCTGTGTCTTCATCCACGCCTGCCGCGTCAGCTTCATCCTCGTCAGCCTCATCCTCGTCAGCTTCATCCTCGTCAGCTTCATCCTCGTCAGCTTCATCCTCGTCTGGTCCTGCCTCGTCTGGTCCTGCCTCGTCTGGTCCTGCCTCGTCTGGTCCTGCGGTTGCCACACCGTCATCGGATCCAGCTCGTTCTGTTCCGCCTCGCCTCTGCCGGCCGCTTTCCAGGCCTCTAGATGGGCGTCATGGCTGTCGATGACTAGAGTGTTTTCACAAGTGTTCCATCCACTTGTGGAACACTGAAGAAGAACTACACTAAAAAGCAATATGGAATATGTTTGTTAGATCCACTGAGCAACCAATCATTGGCTGGTCTGACCCTCCCCCCAGTCTGTGTGTGCTGCTCAGACACCTGTGTGTGCCTTTGTCTACCAGATACGCCAGAGACAGAGACGGTGAAAGATCCGTTACCTGTGCGGTGAAGAAGCTAACTGAATAGTAAACGTCCTTTTTCGGTGAAAATAATAAGAGTGACAGTGTATTCCAGAGGCTGTGAGCCAACGTGAGCACTGTTAAGCCCCGTGTAGCATTTGTAGCTTCACATGGTCAGGTTTCTTTTCTTTGCTTATTTGGATTGGATTGGTTTTGAGGACCTGAGAAGAATCGAGGATCCCTTATCCAGTACTGGATGGCGAGCCCAGCTTAAAGAGCCAGATGAACTGGTAGATTGTAACCTGACTGGTTACAAACACACTGAGTAACTATTGAACATTGATAGACTGAAATTGACTTTAAAAAAAGGACACAAAAGACATTAAATCCTTGGGTCGAGCGCGCTCTACTTTTGTTAGATGTGCACAACCTGCTAAACTTTAATAATTGTCAATAAACGCAATTGTGTTTTCTACACCTACTGCGTACAAGTCCTCTGTTGTCAGACACCCTTGGCTCCTACGAATCTAGAACCTGTCTGATCTGGCCCATATTTCCCTTCTGTCCTCGCATTGTGGTTAAAGGTAACTATACTGCCTGTGCTACATGCAGGTCTTACATGTCCACTACTAGTATTGCACCACCAGTGCTACAAATACATAATGTAAACATATCATCAAATAATCCAGGACTCACAAACATTGATATGATGAACAGAACTATAAAGAACAAAGCTGAGAAATGCTTGGTAAACTGACCAAGGACTATGTCATCATGTCATTTTTTAGTATCATAGTTAATGTGTCCTGATCAGTAGATAGTGCCATCTTACACATACCAGGAAATCCAACTGGGTGACAAGCCAGAGTGGTCTGCCCACACACCCACTGACTACAAAAAGGGTCTAGGACTCTTCAAGCTGGGATACAGGCATCAAAGAAAAAGATGTAAACAGACTGAAAGAAGGAAGGCATAGTCTGTTGTTTATGTTATGCTTGCCACCCTAGCAATCAAGGACAATAACTCTCATCCCCTCCATAACACACTAGACAAAGTGAATTTTCAGCAACATTCTTTCAACCCTGCTCTCTGAGGGAATGACACACTAGGTTTTTCCTTCCTGCTGCTGTCAGACTTTTTCATTCATCCACTTGTGTCAGACACATATTGAACAGGAATAAACATGACTCACTGCACTCTCTCACTTTGTATGCCACAATGTTTGCTTGCACACCTGTTTGTTTATACTGTTTATTATATCCCAGAAACATTACTGTTAATACTTGTGTTCCTATGTCTATATTTAAGTTTATTTTCGTATCTCTATATTAATCTATTTATAGCTCCATTCCCTCACTTCATTTTATACAATTGCTTTGTTCCTGCATTGTTCCTATTTAAAGTGGTTTCACACACAGTGCATCCAGATGAATACAGAGCAGCTTTGGACAGCAGAGGCTGGAGAGTGGTATTGCTCTCTGTGTGAAAAATAACTACTTATTTGAAATGAAGACGGATGTATGCTGTCAAGGCAAAAAAAAGTTTTTTCTATTAAACAGTGCATTGCATAATGACTGAAACTGAACGTACTGTTTATAAGATTGGGGAAACCTGCAGTCAGCTGAGACTGAAGAAGTCACCTGGATGAGTGACAAGACTTTTCTCTCATTGAAAACGTTACGTCTAGACGACCAGAATCAACCTTTGGGGATTTAATTGCCTGGATGATTGAGCATGCATCAAAACATTCTCCGTGTTGTTTTTAAATTCTTTGTCTCCTTATGAATAATGTATATAATGTTGAATAATTTCATGTAAATTAAAGTTTTATTAATAGAAATGGAGGAAAGAATGTAATTTGTTTTTACACGTCTTGATACTTGGATATGGGGACTAATAGATAATTATTTATATATTTTCATTATGTTCTGTATTTCAAACTGTAAATTAAGCTTGTTTGGTTATATTTTTTACTGCATTCTTGTACCCGTTCATGCTTGCACTTTTTTTTGATAACATAAAAAAATTTCCAATACACAATTCACAGATATTTCAAAATTGATTTGGCATGCAGTGTTACATTGGTAAGGGATAATATATTGCATTAGAAACTTTCACAGGATCATTACTGGACTACATCATGTTCTGTATTGCAAATGTGACTGTGGACGAAAGCATTCGGGTTTTCCCAAACCAAAAACCCTGGATGACCAGCGATAAAGCGTCTTGATAAAGGACTTTCTCACAAACCGGCCTCAGACTGTGAGGCTCCGCCCTCATCTGTCCTCCACTCGCACACTGAACACCGGCTCCCCATAGGGCTGTGTGCTGAGCCCCCTCCTGTATTCTCTCTACACCCACGACTGCAGTTCGACCCACAACAACAATCTCATCGTCAAGTTTGAGATGAGTCCGACTACCGTGGTGTCATCAGCAAAGCGAGACGGGGCAGCCTACAGAGAGGAAGTCCTGAAGTTGGCAGCTTCAGGAAACAAGCTGGCACTGAACACTAAGAAAACCAAAGAGGTCATTGTTGACTTCAGGAGGCACAGCATTGACTTGGCCCCCCTTTACATCAACGGGGAGTGTGTGGAGAGGGTCCACACCTTCCAGTTCCTTGGTGTCCTCGTCTTTGCTGACATTTCCTGGGCAGACAACATCTCAGCGGTCGTCAAGGAGCGAATATTCGAAAAAAAATTTTTTTCAAATAATAATAAATAATAATGGATTGGATTTATATAGAGCTTTTCAAGGCACCCAAAGCGCCTTACAATGCCACTATTCATTCACTCTCACATTCACACACTGGTGGAGGCAGCTACAGTTGTAGCTACAGCTGCCCTGGGGCAGACTGACAGAAGCGAGGCTGCCATATCGCGCCATCGGCCCCTCTGACCATCACCAGTAGGTGATGGTCAGATTATATATAATTATATATAATTATATATATATATATATATATAATTATATATATATATATATATATATATATATATATATATAATTATACATATATATATATATAATTATATATATATATGTATAATTATATATATATATGTATAATTATAATACCATTATAATCAAACAACGTGCTTACACATGGCCCACATACCGCAAAGAACGACGGCCCTCTGGTGGCCCAGATCTGGTTTACCAGAGGTGGCCAACACATGGGTCAGCACAAGACCAGTTGCAGACACACTGCTGGTCCTGTGCTGGCCCAGAACAGTTTCAACTCTGGGCCCAGATGTCAGCCTAATGTGTGCCTTAATCAAGCCATGTAATAACAACATGTGCCAGAACATAATAGTGCAAAAGTAACATGACGAAACTCTGTTCAGACAGTAAATGGACTGATTCTTACATAGCACTTCTACTCTCCTGGATTACTCAAAGCACTCTATACAACATGCCACATTCACACACTTTCTCTAAACTGACTGCTTTCTAACAACATTCACACTCTTGACATGCAGACTGGAGGAGCCAGGGATCGAACCACTAACCTTCCGACCAATAGATGACCTTCTCTACCTCCTGAGCTACAGCCACCCAGTGGTAAACATAAGTAAACCCTCACTAGGTCTTGGATAAAGTGTACACTCACAAACCTGTCAAACCTGCATTTGAAACATTGGCTACCATAGCAGTATAGTATTACAACATGGCATCTGGGTCTTCTAACTCAAATAGGAAAATAAGAACATAAATAGTGCCATCATTGCCAGACCTGGCCAACGTCTGGTTGACATACACCCTGCCATGACACCAGTCAGAAGTGCCGGCTTGATGCCGGATCTGGGCCAGACCTGTTTTCTATGAGCCTGAGCCACATAAACCACAATCAGGCCAGATATGGCATGCCATCACATAAACGGTGGCGTCATTGGCAGACCTGGCACACATCTGGTTGACATACACCCTGCCATGGTTCCCCTGTAGAACATGGTGAGGGTGGAAGGAGGAAGGTTGGCCATCTTCAGGCGTCTCAGGAGGCGCTTCTGGGTCTTTTTGGTGATGGAGGTGGTGGCCCAGGTGAGGTCGTCTGAGGAGTGAACTCCCAGGAACTTGATGCTGTTAACAGTCTCTACCGTGGAACCGTGGATGCTGAGTGGTGTGTGAGTGGAGCGAGTCTTCCTGAAGTCAACGATCATCTCCTTGGTTTTGTCCACATTCAGTGACAGGTTGCTCTCGCTGCACCAGAACGCCAGCTGCTGAACCTCATCTCTGTACGCTGACTCGTCGTTGCTGCTGATGAGTACAACCACAGTTGTGTCGTCAGCAAACTTGATGATGTGGTTAGAGCTAGGGCGGTGCAGTCGTGTGTCAGGAGGGTGAACAACAGAGGGCTGAGAACACCGCCCTGAGGAGCTCCTGTCCTCCCTGATGGTGCTGGAGATGCTGTCGCCAATCCGGACGGACTGAGGCCTCTCTGATAGGAAATCTAGTATCAAGTTGCAGACAGAGATGCTCAGTCCCAACTTGCTGAGTTTGTCAAACAGTTTTTGGGGGATAATGGTGCTGAATGCTGAGCTAAAGTCTATGAACAGCCTTCTGACATAAGCGTCTTTCTTGTCCAGGTGGGAGAGGGAGGGGTGAAGTGCAGTGGAAACAGCATCCTCGGTCGACCTGTTTGGCCAGCATGCAAACTGCAGCGGATCCAGTGAGCAGAGGAGGTTGCTTTTCACATGCGCCATGACAAGCCTCTCAAAGGACTTCATGATGATGGGGGTCAGGGCGATGGGTAGTCACTCAGTGAAACAACAAAAACCCCTCTACGTTACGATCTCCTTTGCTTAATCAGAATCAGCATACTTTATTACTCCCTAGGGAAATTATGTGGGTTACAGTTGCTTCAGTACAGTAACATTAACAAAACAGACTAAAGTATTTAACAATACAATATGTTAAGATATAAGGAATAGCACAATATATAAAAATCACCAATAATATATGTGATTATAAATAAATATCACAAACACTGACAGCAACATTACCGATTAAGAAAGAGTGCTAAAAGGATGTAACTATTGGAGTGTTTACAGTGTGTTAGGTGGATGGGTTGTACAGGGAGATGGCCACAGACGGGAATGATTTCCTGTGTCATTCAGTGGTGTTTTTTTGCTAATCTCATTCTCTCACTGAAAGTGCTCCTCTGGCTAGCCAGCATGTCATGGAGTGGGTGGGAGGTATTGTCCAACATTGTCTTTATCCAGCTCCCTCCCCACAACATTACTGGCCCTGTGGATCAGATTAACCCTTTAAAGCCGGTCAGAGCAGCACGCTCTGTTTTGCCTAACTATTTTTAAATCCCGGTAGCTCTGCAACCACGTAAGCTAGCGCAATAATGTTTTTTGCATATGAAACCGGAGGAGTTGTACTTACATCTTATGCCATCAGCTTGTCCTCGGTCACAGTTTCCTTCCACATATAGCTTTGCAAAAACTGCATAAAAAGCACTTGCAGCAACAAAAACATAATATTCCAGAAACACGCTTTGCCGATCCGATCAGCTGTTCATAACACTTCCTACGTTGGAATAGACGTCAGCGCGAACTATCGCATGTCCGCCATGACCTGCCCGAAACCGGAAGTGACGTCATTTTCGCGGAAATGTAGTTTTTTACGGTCCGGGCCTCAATGAGCCTATACTGGTGTTTTTAAAAGTTATGTTTGACTTTATGACTTTCTGTGTCGTTTCTGGGATGCTTAGGACTCATATTGCACTGCTGGAAATAGTTTATTTTGATGCATATGCTGCTTTTCTGCAAATTTGCATAATATTTATTTTCGTTTTTCCTGCAGTGTATAAAAATTGGTGTATTTCAAAAATAAAACTATGAAGACACTCAAAATAAATTTCCTGTGGTGGGAAACTATTTTGTGCAACTTTTTTGTATTTACAGTTTTGAGGGATAAGCCTCTTAAATTTCTCTAACTAGAAAAATATGTTAAAAAAACAAAAACGATTTTCAATTTTTTTGTAGTTTATTGCACTTTTTTGCAATTTATGTAATTACTATGCACTTAATGCAGACATATTATTAAAATTTGGGCTATAATGGTTGTATTGATGTATAGCAACTTGAAATGCTCCCAAAAATGGCTACACAGCATGTAAAAATATAATATAAGCTCTGGCGGACTTGGTTCTATGGTAGGTCTTAAAGGGTTAATAAGTCTTTTAGCATCAACAACCCTCAACCTGCTCCCCCAGCATGCAACAGCACAGAGCACTGGCCACAACAGACTCACAGAAAACCCTGAGTATTGTCTGACAGAGCTCAGCCGCCTCAGAAAATAGAGATGACACTGGCCCTTCCTGTAAACTGCAGTGGTGTTTTTAACCCAGTCCAGTTTATTGTCTGTGTATACTCCAAGGTATTTATAGTCATCCACAATGTCCATGTTGACTGTCCTTGATTGAAACAGGGGCCAAGTCTTTCCTGGTCTTCCTAAAGTCCACAATCAGTTCTCTGGTCTTTGCCACGTTGAGCTGCAGATGATTCTGCTTGCACCACATGACAAAGGAGTCGACCACAGTCTGGTACTCTGTTTGATCACCCCGCTGATGCATCCAACCACTGAAGAGTCATCAGAGAACTTCTGGAGGTGGCAGGTGTTACAAAATCAGCTTCACCCCGGTTCTTTTTTATTCCTCGAGGCATCCAGAGACGGCACCGGACTCAGTAGTCATTTTCACAAAACCTTTATTCATCTTCATTTAAGCATCTTCTAGAAGGGGAGATGTGCAAGGCCGGTGTCCCTCTGCAAATCTTCACTGCTTTGTCTGTGAAACACAGTTTTGTAGAAGCGACCCTATCGTAAAACCCCCACGGTGTGCTGGAAACTCTGTGTCTGTGTGTGTATGCACGAGCATGTGAGTGCACGTGAGTGTGCATGTAGGTGTGGGTGCGTCGTAACAGTCAAAGCACTGTGTGTGTGTCTCTGTGTATGTAACTTCCTGCCGGTCATAAAAGTAATCTCCTCACCCAAGCTACACCAAATTCCTTTAGACAACATACAAAACACAGTTAACATATTACTGAGACCCCCACTCTGCATCCACTGGGCCGTTGGCCTCTTGTTGCCTTATATTTACAGATAAGCATGTGGAGAGTCTCCTGCAAACCTACTTCTAAGTTCATAACAATTATGAGTTTTTATTAAAGGTACAAGCATCAGCATCAGCAACCCCCCACTGTAGCTTCCTGTCTCCTTTTATGACAGCAGACCCCCAGTGTCCATAACTTCCTTTCCCTCTAAACAATTACACACACTCTCAGGCTACAGCTAAGCCACACTGAAACACACAAATCCTTCCCTATAACTCTGATCTATTGCTGGACCCTCTCATCTAAGCAAATTTAACACATTATATTCTAATAATTATTTTCTTGTACTCACACAGGTCTCTGTGCAGTGGCTGAAGTCTGTGGTGTAGAGGGTGAAGAGGAAGGGGGAGAGGACAGTCCCCTGTGGTGCCCCTGTGTTGCTGATTACCGTGTCAGGCACACAATGTGTTAGACGCACATATTGTGGTCTTCCTGTCAGCTAATCCACAATCCAGGTCACCAGAGAAGCATCCACCTGCATCGCTGCCAACTTATCACCCAGGAGGGTCGGCCTGATGGTGTTGAAAGCACAGGAAAATTAAAAAAACATGACCCTCACAGTGCTCGCCGGCTGGTCCAGGTGGGTGTAGACAGATAGAGCAGATGGATGATGACGTCCTCAGCTCCAAGACAGGGCTGGTAAGGAAACTGAAGGGGATCCTGATGTGGCCTGACAATGGGTCTGAACTAGGATGAACCTTTCCAGGGTCTTCATGATGTGGGAGGTCAGTGCCACAGGCCTGTAATCCTGGGGGCCATTGAGGCGTGGCGTCTTTGGTACAGGGACGCCCTGCAGACTCAGCATGAACAGTTTATGGAAGATTCCACAAGGCTGGGGGGCACAGGACTTGAGGACGAGGGGACTCACTCTGTCTGGTCAGGCAGACTTGCCTGAGTGGAGTCTCCTCATTTGCCTCTGAACCTGGTCGTGAGTGAAAGTGATGGATGGGCGAGGCAACAGCGCCATGTGCAGAGAGAGGCTGGCACAGTGGCGTGGCTCTGGATTCCAGGCTGACCACAGGTGAGGTTGTGGGGGGGTGAGCAGACACTGTGGTGTCGAATCTTTCTCTTTTTAAGTTTCCTTTCTCACTGTCCCTCTTCCCCTCTGTTTTTCTTTTCCTTCATCTCTCGTTCTCCCTTTCCTATCCCTCAGTCATGTCTGTCCGTCTGTAACAACTGAAAATAAAATAAAATAAACAATAACAACAAAGGTCGATCAAATGGACCAATACAGCAAGGCCGTGATGATCCACATGGCAAAGTAAATCCATTGGGTATCTTTGTTCGTCTTCAGACAACAGTTCTGATGGCTAACAAACCAAATAGGACAGGAAAAAAAATAAAAACAGATTCAACTCGTTAGCTCTGTCCTCACCTCCCTCAGCTCCCCTGCTGTTGGTTGGCCTGAATCGAGTGATGGACTTCATGCCCCTCCACACCTCTCTCATGCTGTTCTGCTGGAGTTTCCACTCCAGCTTCCTCCTGTAATTGTCCTTAGCCTCTCTGATCTTGTCCTTTATTAACACCTGGACCTTCCTCACCTCCTCTTTATTGCCCCTCTGAAAGCCTCTTCTTGTCAATGAGGAGGGCCTCGATGTCCTTAGTCACCCACTTGTTATTAGGGTAACAATGAACAGTCTGAGCTGGAACAATGGAGTCAGTGCAGAAAGTTATGTAGTCTGTGATACACTCAGTAAGCCCATTGATGTCCTCAGCGTGAGGCTCAGAGAGTGTCTCCCCGTCAGTCACCTCGAAACAGCCCTGTAGTTCCGCTATGGCCTCCTCTGACCACCTCGTCCTTGACATTAGCATGCAGTACACCTAAGATTCTCTCCCCCTGATGGGACAGGCCACATACTATGTGAATGTTGGTAGTGTATTGTCCAAGGTGACATGGTTGAAGTCACCCGAGATCACAATGAAGGCACTCGGGTGCTGAGTCTGTAACCGGGCTATGGCAGAGTGGGTAGTATCACATGCAGCTGTGGGGTTAGCAGAAGGAGGAACGTAAGATTCCCTGGGTAAATAATACGTCCTGAGTCCAACAGCACACAGTTCAATGTCCGGGCAACAAATCCTTTGTTTGATTGTCATGTGGGCAGGGTTACACCACCGGTTGTTAACTAAAACAGCAAGCCCACCTCCTTTGCGCTTACTGCTGGCGATGCTGTCCCTGTCCGCCCGAACAGTGTGGAAGTCTTCCACGGATGCGTTGTCGTAGGGAATGTCCTGGTGCATCCATGATTCGGTGAAACACATCAGGCTATACTCCCGGTATTCCCTCTGACTCTGTACCAGCGCTGTCAGCTCGTCGATTTTGATAATGACCAAACATTTCCTGTTATGATAGGTGGCAGACACGGTCTGTACCTCCTCCTCATTTTCAGCCTCCGCTGTCTCACCATCTCCTTCCTTCTCCTCTTCTGACCTCCACCCCTGCATCCCCGATGTGTTTTCCTCTGTGGGTCTGACCGATGAGCCGGCCGGCAACAGGGCAATCAGCCGATCTCTGAAGTAAACAGCCCATGTAGTATGTAGGAGTTGTGCCGCGGCCACCAGCAGAGCAAAAGCTCTCTCAAGCCACATGATTGAATGAAAGATAAGAAAACAAATGAAAGTACAAGAAAAAAGAGTAAGTAAGGAAAAAACTAAAGAGAAAAAGCAGGAGCAGCTGTAACAGGCTGCACGCTGGTTGGCTCACCAGCATGCATTTTTATTCATATTTTAACTCTCCCTGTGGATATTGACAGTTAATCATGTCACTGATCAAGCTTTTTAAATCAGCTGATTTTTGTTACAATACACTTTGTGAAAAATCCAAAAACTGCATTAAGCCTTTCTGCAAAAGGCAGAAATAACTAACTGTCTGTCCTGAATCAGTCTTATTAGGTAATGTTCAAATAATGTTATCATCCAGTGTTTTCAGTGTAGGAGAAAGTACTCAGGGCCTTCAAGTTACACACTATGAAAGGCAGCAACAAGTTTAATGTTCAGAAACCTAAAGTATGTATCAGCAGCAGAATGGAGCTAAAAATAAATGTTTGTTTCAGTTCTATGAAGCTTTGAGTATTTTGGATCAGTAGCTGCTGTGTTTGTTGCATCATTGCTGTAATTGTTTATATGCTTTATATATTCTGAGCTAAGTTGATCTATAGTGTTACATCATATTTTATAAGGATGTTATGTGTTTGTAGACTTTCTGCTCAGTTTGACCCATTTAGCAGAAGTCAGCCTGTTTAAGGCTCTGATATCTATTCTGTATGACTTAAAGCAGTTATGACATGGTCTGATTTTCTCACCCAATAAAGGAATATTTCATATATCAGTCTACTCTTCATTCTATCAGACACAGTTATCACAGCTCGTACATTTGCTTCTTACACATGTATGTAAGCATTGAGCCAAATTTAGTAATGCCAACATATTAAAAGAACAATATTTGTCTCTTATATATGATACATCTATATATACACTGTCACAGATACTTGAGTGTCTTTGAGTGAAGATTTAAGGTGATAGGAAATATAAATAACTACAACTTGAATCTGTACTGAGGCTCAGTATTTGACACAGAGTTTATGTTCACTGCTGTAATAACTAATAATGATTTTTTTCAGCTATATTACAAATCAAGGTTCTTCAAAGCTGTTAAAAACACTGAGAAATAAAATGTACTAACCAGTGGCATTGGTTGCTTGGTAGGATAGTCCTTACTTGTGTGTGGGTGCGTGTTTGGGAAATACATAAGGATGGAGAAAGGGAAAAAAGTAGCTGTGTGGTAAGAAAGATAAGTTTGAAGTGGCAAAGGACTCAGTGGTCTTTATAAAGAATAATAACTTTACTGTTGACCATATTATATTTACATTACCAGAGTGAGATGATTTTAGTCTCATGAACACCATTAGCTAATTGATATTTACTAGCTAATCTTGAAATGACTGTTCAGTACAGAAATGTCCTGTGGTCTCAGCCTCAGATACTCAACTAATCAAACAAAGCACATGTAAAACAAACAAATGAAGAAAATAAATTTGTCCTTCATTTCTGTCAAACAGCTGCTCAGCAGTGCGATGGAGGCTAGACTGTCCCATTTCACAAGCCTCCCACTTCAGGCCTTCTTGGTCTTCCAAAGACCCGGCCCACGTAGACCACAAAGGCCGGGTCCTCCGAATGATGCAGCCCCTGAATTGGAAAACAGCCCAGCCTGGGAACGCCTTGGAGCAGGAGGAGGTGGCTGGGGAGAGGGCGATGTAGGCTTCTCTGCTTAGCCTGGTGCCCCCGTGACCTGGGTCCAGATTAGCAGAACAAAGTGGAAAGATGGATAAAATATTTAACTTGATATTATATTACATATATATATATCGTATTATTTGAATATATGGTATCACCCACTGTAAACTTTAAGTTGTAAAATATTTACAATGTATTTTAATAAAGGGAATGTTCAAATCGTCATTCAGCCTATTCCACTTTCAACTCAGCAGCATCCATAAACAGCAGGGGATATAATTATTTGTTCCACTGCTGAATTTTAAGCCTGTTTATTTACAAAAAAACCCCAAAGAACAAGTCTCTAATTTTTATGGTAACATGGTCATTTTATTCTTACAGAGAGAGATGGAATATTCCCCACCGCCCGAAAGACAAAAGAAGTCCATGATTTGCATTAGATTAAATGAATAAGTATTTAAGCCCTAAGTAAAACATGACTTAGTGCTTGGTGAAGGAATGAAGGGGTTTAATATAAGTTAATTGACGCTGTAATAGAGAATGTGAATTCCAACGAACACAAATATTGCTCACCTGTCTTTGCAGGTTCTCCGTTCTGAATGGCTGAGAGATGAAACGTCATTAAAAAACAAACATTTGTTGAGACTGTCAGCACTCACTGGTTCTGAACTTTGCACAGCTACTGGAACAAATCAATTCATTCTATATTTGTTGCGTTTTTCTTTAAAATGACGTAACACGCTTTCGAACTTCCTCCTGGGAAACGAAGTTTTATATCTGAAACACTGTCACCTAACGTAATGCGGTAGAATCCATATGTACTTCATTTCCCATAGTTCATACAGTGGCACTTCCTGGATACGTGACACGTAGAAACAGGATTGTGTTCAGACTATCATAGTAGAAGTGTGCTTTTAAACGACGGCTTTTCTGACTTGTTTTATGAGTGCATACATGTCATTTTACCCCCATTCGCACACAGGCATGTTTAGTGGGAGTGTAATGAAGCCACAGTGGCGCGTGTTGCTTGTTTAGCCTCATAGCTAAGCTAAGCTAGCTAGCCAACATTAGGACTAGCGAACACGGACGCGTTTTTGTTTATGTCTACTTTTTCACGATGTACACTTTATTATCTGGATTATATAAGTACATGTTCCAGAAGGATGAGTACTGCGTTTTGATCCTGGGACTGGATAACGCCGGAAAAACGGTATCAAAGTGATGTTGTGTTATATAATTGGTTAACTGGGTTATGCACATAGCATTGAAAGCGGTGTTATGTTCTCTTGTTTACGTTAGCTTTGTGGTCTATCACTCTCTTTGTCTCAAGAAATCATGAACAGTAAATAGGACAAAACCTAAGTTACAGAACGGATTAACCTACCTGGATGATTGAGCTAAATAATGGGTGAAAAAATTAAAGTAAATGACGGATGTCAATCTGGCCATTAATGGAGCATAAACAATAAGAAATCACTTATGAATGTGCCTCTCTAAAGGGGTTAGACTGCCTGAATGAACTGCATGTCCCACTTGATCCTGTCAAAGACAAGGATACTAGCAAGAGTGAAAAAATCAGGCAGGAGAAAGAGAGAGCGTGATGGTCTGTGGCCACCACCTGCAAATGAGCCGCCTGAAGTTTATTTTGTTTTACACAGATACTTACACAGTGCTCATCACCTGAGTAATTCACCCGTCTAATGGTTACTCTTATTTTCTGTGTCTGTAGACTTTCCTGGAACAGACCAAAACAAAGTTTAGTAAGAATTACAAGGGGATGGCTTTATCCAAGATCACCACTACAGTTGGCCTGAACAGTAAGTGAATGTAACAGCGTTAGTGTCGCATCAGCATGACCTCCTCACAGTATTCTCCTGCCTTGTCAAAGTAGCAGGGATCGCTTGCTTTTTGAGTGTGTAATTACTGCTTAACAACGAAAAATGATTATTAGTTCTTTTTTGATGAGTAACTGCAGGAATTAATTGTAATTTCATATTTTAACCGTTATGGTATAGAAAAGGACAAATCAATGCAATTATGTAATCTTTCATGTTCTAATGCTTCCTTCTTTCTGGCTCACAGAACGTTCTTGATTTAAACTGCTGATCTATAACATTTTTGGGAATCTCTTGCTTTCCTTTACAGTTGGCACAATTGATGTTGGCAAGGCTCGTCTAATGTTCTGGGATTTGGGAGGTCAGGAGGAGCTGCAGTCTCTGTGGGACAAAGTGAGTTAAAAAAGAGGAATTTTTCACATCCTCTACACTAACATAGATAGTATTTCTATTTTGAAGATGTAATATTTTCACTGTGTTTAGCATACATAGACTGCACCTGGACAGGCCACACAGATATATTTGGCAACACCTTTTACCACCTGCAGAGGGCAGAAGTTTTTGTCAACATTTTCCAAGTTGTCCAAGGGATTTTCAACACAGCCTTTTTACACATGCTAATACTTTCGAAAGCATATTGTTTTTCTGTTTACACACAATGACAGAATAACAGATTTCTTAGAAAAATATTACCAGGTTCGATATTATTAGCACCCTAAAATCTGACTTTTTGATTGAGCCAAAACACAAATCACTAGTGTCCAATGTTGTGTTTTAACTCTGTTATCTTTAAAGCTTGTAAAATCCAGCTAAAACAGAGGGTTATGTTCTAATTTATTCTGAGTATTAAAATATCAGGCAAGGGTTGGAGCGGTCACTTGAGAAAGCATCATGCCAGAAACAAAAGAAATCAGTTTAGACTTGAGAAAAAAAGTTGTTGTGCTCACAAAGCAGGAGATGGGTATACACAATGACCATAGCATATCCACGTTTCAAGAACTGGAGCCAGAAGTATCACAGAAAAATTCAAAGAGAGCTTAACAGTGCAGAACAAGCCTTGCAGAAGTAGGAAGCAAAATATTTCAAACTCTGGAAAGAAAACTAATGAGAGATGTGCCAAAGAGCCTTGAACAACTGTCAAGACACTAAATGACTTAGCAAAGTCACGAATTGCAGTCTCAAATAAGACAATCACTGATACCCTGAGTGTGAAGTTGCACACCAAGAAAAAGTCCACTTCTGCAGAAGAGACACCTTGAAGCCAGACAGTCTGCTAAGGATAACTTGGAGAAACATTATGCATACTGAAAGTATCACCTGTGGTCAGGTGAGACGAAACTACTACTATAAGAGATGCTGCTTATGTTTGGAGGAAGAAGGTAGAGGTATACAATCCACAGAACACCACATTTAAACACAGTGGTGGGAGTATTAAGGTGTGGGGATGCTTCAGAGTGTCTAGAACTGGAAATCTCATCAAGGTGAAAGGGGTCATGAAGAAAGGAGGAAGATTTTGAAAGTAAACTTAACCTCCTAAGACCCGAACTCTTCCACGGCATGCATTTTTAATTTCTCTTTGATAGTTGGGCATATTGGGGCCCAATGAACGTAAATACAAAGAATTACCAGATCTTTTTTTTTACCTCATTTTTGTCTTTAAGAAAAATCAGAGCTACATATGAGGATATTCGTTTAAAAATGTGATAGAACAGTAGCAGCATAATGTCCTCGTAAGTGGATATCAGGCCCTTGTAGAGCAAAATTGAGTATTTTGATCTAAATAACCCAAAATGTGATGTCTACATATGTGGACGCCAGGTCCTAGGAAGTTAAAGCAGTCGGCAGCAACATTCGGTTGTTGATTTCTCTTCCAACACGACAATTAGCCGAAACATACATTGAAGAACTACTTCCAGAAAACCAAAGTAAACGCTGGTCCTCTGGATGCAGTTCTCCTCCCTTTGTATCTGTGGTCTTATTCTTTCACCCACAGCACAGAAGAGTGGTGATATTGGTCAACAGCTAAATTGTCAGCTCCATCTTCAAACTTTGAGGTGTAGTGGAAACGGTCAGAATTTAAAATTGTTTTGGTCGTGGATGTTGTGATCTGCAGACTAGAGAGGAGGGGAACCATTGTTATCATAGTAAACTGTGTTGCATCTTGAACATGGGATGGATAACCTACACATCAGTGAAGGCCCTATTAATGCTGATGGATATATACAGATGTGAAGGCCCACTCTGTTGAGCAGGGGAAATCCTTTTCTTTCAAAGGTATAGCAGTGCGTCTCCACAGGTCCCCAACACAGAGCTGGAAGTGTACAAACTTGTTACAATTTGATGAAATTCTTAATTTCAGAATTTGACATGTTGTTTTTGTCCTGTTGTGTAAAATAAATGTGGGTCTTTAAATTACTTGCCGGTTACTGCAGTGAATTGCTCTTCTGAAATGGGGTTTTGCTAACCGCAGTACAGCAGTACTTTCAGGAATACAACCACCAACCCAAATAAACATATATTAGGGGTGCAGCGATACTCGTATTGATGTTGAACCGTTCGATACAGTGCTTTCGGTTCGGTACGCATATGTATGAACAATACAAAATTTTTAATTTATTTTATCAACTTTTCTTCTGACGATGCTGTCTGTGTTGAGCGCTCAGTGGATCTGCATTCGACTACTCCGCCTAGGCTGCACTGTCGAGCGCAGATCCACTGAGCGCAGGGCAAGCTAGCAGACAGAAGTTAAGCTAGTTGCAACATGGCAAATTGAACCTCCCCCACCCTCATTCAGATCTGGCGTTTGGAACTATTTTGGTCTTCATGTGACGTATGACCCTGAAGGTAAGCGTGTCATGGACTAAAGTAAAACAGTATGTTGGATGTGCCACGCAATGCTCAATTACATTGGTGGGAACTAGTGTGTTAGCGCAGTTAGCTCGTTAACGTGTTGGCCGTCCAGCCCCACGCACGGGGCGATCCGCGGTAGCTCGTTAACTTTGCCGTGTTGTGGCGTTAACGTCATTTCAGATTAACGCTGACAGCACTAGTGGGAACACAACGAATATGACTGCACATTTACTCCGACATCATCATAGTGCAAAGACAAGTGGAAGCAGACAAAAACAACAAGCACGCATGCTACAAACTTTACCCGAGTCATTTAGGCTACGTTCACTCTGCAGGTCTTGATGCTCAATTCTGATTTTTTGATCAGATCTGATTTTTTTGTCTGCTCGTTCACACTACAAATAAAATGCGACAGCAAACGCGCTCTAGTGTGAACGCTCAAAGCGGCCGCATGCGCAAAAGAAGACGTCACACACAACGCGCTCTGTTTAGACCCAGACCAACAGTATTGTTGGACTGATGACCTTAATATAAAGACTTCAGACTTTACGTTTCCCAATTTTTGCTTTAAGTTATTTTGTTATTTACATAATAATGTAAATAACCTAATAATGATCCTTATTGCTGTTTTAGAGGAGCGCTGCTTCAAAGGATAGTTGCAGATTTCTGTCAGAATCTGCAGATTATACAGTACAAAGAAAATGTTCACGTTGTCTTCCCAACAGTTTCACTAACATCTACGCTGGATGTCCTGGAAGCGTTCACGATGTCTTCTCCGGCGCTGATAATCGGCGTCTGTCTTGTGTCAGTGACGTAAAAGACGGATTTAATGCGACTTGACCATCAAACAGCAGCTTTCTAAAACATCAAAATATGTATCAGATTCAGCACCACATACGAAAGTGACCCAGATTGGGTTTGAAAATATTGGATTTGTGCCGTTCACACTGTCATAGCATGATCGGATAGATGGGTCGCAGAGGGTCAAAAAAATCGGATTTAATGCACTTTCGCCTGCAGTGTGAACGTAGCCTTAGACAGCTGTTAGCACATGATGCTCCTTATGGGGACCTGATATGTTTAATATGCTGCTGAGAATATAGCCCAGAAGAATTCAATTCAATTCAATTTTATTTATATAGCGCCAAATCACAACAAAAGTCGCCTCAAGGCGCTTCATAGAAGCGTATAGTATAGCTTTTATTTTGGAAAGAGACATTTCTCTGTAATAAACTCTCTTTTCCAAAGATGAGTGATTCCTCCATCAGAGAGATTTATTTTTTATTACTTTGTTGTTTCAGCAACATTAAATTTAAAAACTGTACTTTTGAGTTAAAATATATATTTATAATTTTAATAAATGACAAATTAAAAAGGCATGAACATTGTTTTGTATCGAAAGAATATCGAACCGTGACACCAAAGTATTGAACCGAACCGTGAATTTTGTGTATCGTTGCACCCCTAATATATATATATATCTCATATGTTGTGACGTGTTTTCCTCTTCATGGTTGTATCTAGTACTACGCTGAATCCCATGGAGTCATCTATGTGATAGATTCAACTGATGAAGAGCGTCTGTCAGAATCAAAGGAGGCCTTTGGTGAGTAACCTTCTTGTCTCTGTGTTATTTACTGAACAAATGGAAACATTGATATTTGTTCTGACATTCATAGTGCTGTGACAAAGCACTTGCCCACTTCCTTAATCCCTCCGCCAAGGAGGTTGTGTTTTTGCTAGTGTTTGTGCGCCTTCGACCTTCTGTCTGTCTTCATGATAGTTTGAAAATGTTTGTATGAATTCTGATAAAAACTGTGGGGTCATGTTAACGATCCATAAAAATTTGGCTTACATGCACCGATATCTTTTAAGGTAAACTTCATGATTTATTGTTCAAAAAGTGACAAAAAGCCTTAGAACATATAAACTGTGATTCTCACAAGTAGAAAATATAACACATAGAAAGTCCTGCATAAATATTTAAAATATTGATCTCTGACCTCGCCTTCAAGATCAATAGATTAGAAGTCAAAAACAAAACTATGCTGCTTGCTGCAGTTGTTTGTATTGCCACATATAGGTTATTATATTTGAGGTTTTTGGATCTCAGAACTCTTCTTCAGGGCCAAATAAGGTCAAATAAACAAAGATTTTGTTTATTAAGGTTAAAAAGGTATTCAGATCGACCTGTGTGAAGAGATCATTTCCACCTAAACCTTATAACTAGAAAAGCAGTCATAACGGTTACTATAAACATCGCAGTATATATAAGCCCTATTATGGAAGTCTGTAATATATGGCCTTACACACCAGGGCTGCCACAAACGATTATTTTGATAGTCGACTAATCAGATCATCATCCATTGAGCGTAAAACGTACAGCTTATTGCACCAGCAGCATCTGCTCTTATATAACTATTAGCTTACAGCTTTAAGTGTTTAAGGTATGTGCTAACTAAAAATAAAGACAAGATGATAGTTTATTAAATTTTAATGACATTTGCAGATTGTTTCGGTGAAGTTTAATAAACTCCTTGCTATCTAAAATATAACAGGACACCGGAGTAAATTCTCGAGCATCTCACACTTCTGATAATCAGCTGTCTGCATGTGTTTTGGTAAAGAAGAATAACAAGCATAAAATCATTTTAGGTTATTTCCCCACCACTGTCACAAAATACCACCAGAGCATTCTGTGCAAAGGATAAACTGTTTAATCATTTGGAGACAAAACATGTTACGGAGCCTTCGATTCGTCCAGACCAGCTTGGCACAGAGAAGGGCAGTCTGAACTTCAAGCCTGTCCAAGCTACTATAGGGCGAAACACCGTGGACAGAGTGCCAGCAGCAGAGACAAACAACCATTCACACTCATATTTACACCTGTGGACAATTTAGACTCACCAGTTAACCTAACTCCACTAAGTGAATGTCTCTGGACTGTGGGAGGAAGCCACACAGACGCAGGGACAATATGTCTGATATTACGATCAGTTTGAAGATCTGAAATGTGTGACGAATATGAGAAATGAAGGAATCAGAAAAGGTGCAGGTACTTTCTCCGAGTGCTGTATTATTGAGTCAGTGATTGATCTCTCTTCTCTTCCAGAGAAAATGATCAGCAGTGAAGCACTGGAAGGCGTTCCGCTCCTCGTGCTGGCTAATAAGCAAGATGTACCGGTACCTGGACTTTTCATTCATTCATTCATTACACGTGCACTTTAATGTGCACGTGCACTGGTATTCAATGCCTACTGCACAATCCACTTCGTATTGTTTGTCCTATCTTTGTGTATTGGAGATAGAGATAGTTAGTATAGAACCTTCTTGTCTCTTAATTTTACCCAAATTTAGCGAGTTATTATTTATTTGTAATTTCTAGTTTTATATCTCTTGGAGATGTATTTTTTATATTCTCATAATACACCATTGAGGTGGTTGGGGTGAAACAGCATTTCGGGACGCTGTACACTGTGTGTGTGTTGACAATAAAGACCCAGAATCTTAAATCTTGAACTTGGTCACTGCCTTCAGTCTTGTGTATGTTCTTTTTCTCAGAACTGTTTGTCGGTGCCCGACATTAAAACAACCTTCAGTGACTGTGCTCCAAAGATTGGCAAGAGAGACTGTTTAGTCCAGCCTTGCACTGCTCTCACAGGGTAAGACTACAACAGTTGATGACTTTGTTTGCAACAGCTTGCTCTCACACATGATGCAATGTAGCATTGTGTTTTTATTTGATTCTATTACAGTGAATGCAAATTTGCATCAATTTAAGTTTATGATCACATCTGTTAATAGATCTGTTAATTACAGTCCCTTCACTTAAAATGCAAAAACAACCACAATGTGGTGATTTCCAAATATTCAAATCCTAAATTTAATTGGAAACAGTCAAAAGACATTTTTGTAATGTTTTCATTTCATTTTCAAAGTGTGCCAGAGGTTTTTATTGGTTGACAGGTTTGCACTTCCAGCAGCATTAATGGGGTCAAAGTTCCCCATGCCACGACCAATAGCAGAAAACTGCACCATCACAGATTCTTCTGAACTGTGAGATGGATGGTCATCCTTTTTTAACAAGGGTGGATGTTTCACAATGTGATTGCACAGCCCTCCTTTTCCTCAACCCAACTTAAATGAGCTCGAGCCTCAGAGAAGACATTAGCATTTGTTTTTTTAGTTGTAGAGTCTGAAGTCACATCAGTGGATGCAGTGGATTTCACAAGTAATTCTCAGCAAATGCAGTGATTTCCACTTTGTCTGTTTTTAAAGTAAAATCCCAGCTGTTTAGCTTTCAGCCTCGTCCTTTCTGTGAAGAAATATTTTGCACCGTTTTGAATTCAGTCCTCGTTGTTTACTGTTGTCTGCTTGCAGACTGGCGAACTGGCCCATCTGCATTTTTCAAAGACTCACCTTTTTCTAGCCAGTCGTGTTATTAGATCATTGCTAAGCTGTTGGTCCGGGCAGCAGCTACAGCAGTATTAAATTCAAAATGAGCATATATTAGGAAATGCCTTAGTTTTAACCTTTCATGTGTTTTTGTATTGCTTTCAGTGAAATGTTCGTCTTAAATAATTTCACACTCTCTAGATGTTAAAATAAATGTGAAACACTCTGCTTGTTCCATACAGGGACGGCGTGAACGAAGGCATTGAGTGGATGGTGAAGTGTGTGGTCAGAAACATTCACCGGCCTCCGAGACAGAAGGACATCACATAAGATGTCGTCTCTGCACTGTGATTTTGGACGAGTTTCTCCTTGAGGACATTCCTTATGTTAAGCCCTGGAGCTGATAACTCTCACCTTGTGTTTCCTGTGACTCTTTGGACTTCTGCTTTTTGGACTTCATCATAATATTTTTATCAACAAACATAGATTCAGATGTACTGTGAGCAGACGTCTGCCTGTTTGTGCCTACACTTTTTGAAGGTGTGTCGTTTTGCAGGGATCAGTGCTGCAGCATCTATATGTAGCACTTTGAGTGCACAGAAACACCGACACATTAAATATACAAGCATTGAAGGGCGCTGATCTATTTTTTCACACTATCAGATTGAATAAACAATGATCCGTGTTTGTTTGATGAACTTGACGATGCTGCAGTATTCCATCATTAGAACCTTTAACATATAAACAGTTTACATTTAGCTAGGTTGGTCTCTCTTTTTTGCCATTAGGCATAAGACAGGAATTATTAGTTATTGATCCGTGCTGTCCTTACACAATTCAGCATTTGGAAAGAGTCACTGTAAAGTTAGTTTGACATTAGGAATTTAGGAATAGGCTTTTTATGAACAATTCCTAATCCTCCGCTGGTTATGTGCCTGTATCACAGTTAAAAACAGAGCTGTACTATACTAGTATTGCCCAGTCGGTTCCCACAGGTAAACTGTGAAATATAATTAGCTGTAACCTTAGTCTCTCATCCTGTGGTTCAGTTCCAGCTGTTTCAATTTCAGAGTTATTTGTTGCAACTAACTTGACCAATAGAGATAATAATAATAATAATAATAATAATAATAATAATGAGTCAAATAAGTGCACAAACCAATCCTACCACAATATGAAACTTTTGCAAACACTATTGCTCTTCCAGTACAAATGTGTGTCAGTGTAGTCAGTTTGATAAAGAGAATTACATGAATGATAATCTCTTCACAGTTACCACATCACAGCCCAGTTGTCAAATGACGGAAGAGTTTGGACAGACATTTCTTTGGGAATAATGTTGTTCCTGCTGAAAGACTTGGAGAAGCTGACCTCGCACTTCCCTGTGCTGTTTGTTCTGGTCCCTGCTTTATGTGTTGATTTCATACCATAACTATCATTTATTTAAGTTAGACAAACATGTTCAAATTGTTCAGGTGCCACTTTAACTGTGACCATGGGATTTTTAAATCTTTGCATGCATTTTTTTTTATCACTATGCATTTAGATTCCCATGAATATAAAAAGAAGAATTCTTGATGAATAAATGGGGACAAAGAACTTTTGATTTTCCCAGTCTGTAAATTTAAAATCCCAGTAATGTGAGCATAAAATGAATTTGGTCTAGCTCTTGAAAGAAAAAAAAACAAACTTTTCTAATAGTTTCTTATACATGGATGTGGTTTAGCTGTAGCACCAAAGGATCAAACATCAGTTTGCAGGAATACTGTAAATGATTCAATAAATCGATATGAAGTTTATAAAGTCTGTATACAGGACACTGAAGTCTTACTAATCTCTGCCGAATCAATGTCAAAGCAGATATTTGTCATTCACTTTTTCTGCCAGTCACACTTTATGATAGATGATTCTACTAAATTTCTCATTTTAATAAAAAATACTGTGTCATTTGGGATAGTTTAACATTCAGCTTCCTATCAGTCCTCATACTGACCTTCACAGCTGTGAAGGTAAATCTGTCACTAGCTCAAGAACCACAGCTATTCCTGTCATAATTGTTGATTCTGATTACTGATGATCGCAAGGTTCAACACCATCAGAATCAATATCATCTATCTCAATATCACCTTTCTTTGCTTTTTGTTTTACAGGGTTTTTACATTACAGCTTAAAAAAATCAAAATACTTCTATCAACCTGATTCTTTTAGTCCTCAGGCTGGACAGAGAAGACGCTGACTCAGTGTGTTCAAAATATATTCAATCACTTTATTCAAAAAAACCTTCCGGAAAGGAGATGTGCACAGCGCGAAACCTTCTGCAAATCTAAAGCTTCACCGACAAGATATGCGATATAATCTACACCCACACTGCTGTCTGGCTTTATGACCCGAAGGTCGTCTCCTGTTGTTATCATCTAGCAGCAGAAACATTACAATCTCTGAAAGGTCTGCACTAAAGACCCTGTTTATCATGTCGCCAAGCAGTCTAATAGAATAGAATAGAATTCAACTTCACTGTCATTGTGTTAATAGACCTCTGCATTGAATCATACCTGTTATTAAGGTGCACGGGCCATTGATGGGGCTGGGTGGTGGTGTCCCTGCCCTGGTTCAAAGAATTGCCCTTATCTAGGCCCTTACCCCGGGCTCTCTGTCCTGGTCGTTGTGTCCTTGGGCAAGACATTTCACCTACCGCCTACTGGTGTTGGCCAGAGGGGCCGATGTCGTGATATGGCAGCCTCGCTTCTGTCAGTCTGCCCCAGAGCAGCTGTGGCTACAACTGTAGCTGCCTCCACCAGTGTGTGAATGTGAGAGTGAATGAATAGTGGCATTGTAAAGCGCTTTGGTTGCCTTGAAAAGCGCTATATAAATCCAATCCATTATTATTATTTCAGTGCACTCTAGCATCACTGGGCGACGTTTCGGCATGTTTTTGCCTTCTTCAGGCCGACCCAGTGTGTCTTGTCTTTGTCTTTCTGTTTGCCTCCCTTGGCTTTTTATACTTGTGTTAGCTCCACCCATTTGTGTTTTCACTTGAAAAATTCTTTCTTAGTTTTTGTAAAACTTTCTATTTTTCTTACTGTTTTTCTCTTTGTTTTTCTTGTTGTTTTCTTTCATCTCTTTGTTTGTCTTTGTCTTTTAATGGCACCCCCTGTCTTTTTTGACATCCCGTCCTTTGTTCACTCTATTTGTGTTTATGGCACCCCCTTCCTTTAAATCCTTTCCGTTGTTTCGTGTACGTTATTCTCTTTGTTTTGTCTCACTCTTTTTCTGTTTGTTCTGTGCTTGTCTTTCTTTCCTATATGTGACTTCTTGTCTTTTTGTCTTTTTGTATTAGGGACCCCACCCATGGTTAGGGTTAGGGTAAGGGGCTAGGGAAACCATTATGTCAATGAGGGTCCTCACCAAGATAGCTGAACGGGGTTGTGTGTGTGTACATGTTTACATATCTCTGTGAGGAACAAGAGCCCTCATGGGGATAAAATGGAGTTTGAAGGCATTTTGGTTTTGGTGTCAGGGTTACGGTGAGGTTATGGTGAGGTTTGGGCTCAGGGTTAGAGTTAGGCATTCATGTTTGATGGTTATGGTTAAGGGAAGTGGCTCGGGAAATGTCCTCACTAAACTATAAAAACATGACTGTGTGTGTGTGTGTTTGTGTGTGCTTTCTTCTAATGACTATTTAGTGCTGACTCTCTGCCATCACACACATCACTGCTGTGTGGGGACTCTCACCTGCTACTGTCGGTGTTGTTGTGGATCTTTTTCTTTAAATCTGTCACGGTCCTGGTCAGTGACCCAGTGTTTAGTGTTCACTCTGCCTCCCTCATGTTTGTAAAACTGTAAAAACTGTAAAAACTTTTGGGTTTAGGGATTAACACAGTTGCCATTGTTTCCTTTCTTCTCTTATGTGTTGTGTGTGATCAGGACAATTCTGGAGAAGATGGGCCTGCAGGGGAAAGTCACCCCCTTGCAGGCCAGAAGACATGAGATAACTTTAAAGAATACAAAGTACGTATGTGTGTTATCAAGAAGATGATTCTTAAAAACACAAGTTAATAAATGTTCAATTACTAAGAGTTGTTGTTGTGTTTTTATTTGCCTGCTGTCATCTTTGATTTCCTGCCTTTAGGATTGCAAGTATCCAGGCTCAGGAGAGGAGGTCAGTGGGAAGCCCTCTGCTGTGCTTGGCCCTGGTTTGCCCTCATGGATGAGGTGATAGGACAGATGCCTTCCACTAAGCCTCCTGTCCTAATGTCCTCTCTCCCTGAGGACACTCCAGGGCCAAGCACAGCAGTGGGTGACCAAAACGACAGTGATGATGAAGCGGGTCAGCCACCTACGACAGGGAGGAAGAGGAGAAGAGATGATGAGCTGCTAGACCTCATCAGAGAGGACATGAGGCAGAGAGGCTGAGGAGAGGAGAGCAGGGAGAGGATGGACCGACTGTTTCACTTCTAGAAAGATTAGTTCTCAAATGAGTTATGTACTGAGAAATGTATTTATTTGTTTATTTGTTATATGTGTTGCATTAGTTTAAAGGTTTTATGTTATTAATAAATTGATTCAAACAAACAGTAATTGTCACTGAACTCAATTTGATTTACAGGCATTTTTAACATGTATGAACATAACGCGAACAATATTACATGGATATTTATTTGATAAAAATAAATAAATAACAATAACAATTAAACAAGAATATTTCAAATACACATTATGTAAAGATGAAAAACAATATTTACAGACGAGACACTCGAGTACAGCCAGCACCGCAGGCTGGAACATAACACACTTGCTGGCTGGCTTATCAGACACAGTGAGGCCAGGCTAACGTGTAACGGGTGAACCGCCTGCAGAGAGCCTGGCGCTGCAGGCTGGAGAACACTCACTCGCTGGCTGAGGATCAGACGCAGCAAGGTCCAGCTGGCGCGTAAACCGGCGAAGCGCGGGCAATACGCCAGGGAAACACAGCCTGCAGCTGCAGCAGTAGCAGCAGCAGTGGCGGTGGCTTAACCTGCGGTCAGAGCCGAGAAGCCGTCCCAATCGAGGAACGACAGGAGCCCTGCTGGCCGCGTGAACCGTGCACTGCGGGCAACACGAGAGACAGGACAGGCTACACTAGGCTGGAGAAGGCACTCGCCGCAGTGAGGTGCGACTGGCGTGTAAGCCGGCGAACGCGGGCAAAACGCCAGGGCAACACAGCCTATCAAGCCACTCGAGCACAGCAGCTGGCTATCGCTACGACAGAAGCCCGCGATGGCGCCCCAGAAGGGAAGGCGGAGCCGCCAGCTGGAGAAGTCAAGTCACAACAGATCCCTGCCTGGCACTAGGCAGTGACACAGAGCCAGGGAGAGAGAGAGCCTGTCACAGCAGCTCGGCCACTCAGAGGATGGCTGAGGTAGGATGAGGCCCAGGGCCTGTCCCAGGAGTAGAGCAGCTGACCTGGACAATCCACGACAGGGGAGGTGCTGGTGGTTCAGGCCACTGAGGGCCCAAGTGGCAACCCAAGGTTCATCACTAGGGCATAGCAACCACTCTGCGGTGTCTATAGACAGGGGGCCAGCAGAGTGGGCCTGATGAGACACTAACGGACAGACGGGAGGTGTCAGCTCACTGAGCACCTGCTCTGGCCAGGTGACCCGCGATACAGGGGCAACCCACTAGACAGAGAGCCAGCGCTGCGTGCTGGAGAACACCCACTCGCCGACTGACGTATCAGACACAGCGAGGTCCGACTGGCGCGTGAGTCGGCGAACTGCGGGCTATACGCCAGAGGAACACAGCAGCAGTACAGCTGCAAAGCCATCCGCAGACGGTGGGCTGGTGGTCTAGCCCACTGAAAGCCAAGTGGGGACTCAACCCGAAGGTCTGCCCCAGGGCTGAGCGGTCGCTAGCGCTGTCCGCAGACAGGGGAGCAGCAAGAGTGAACTTCGAAAACGAACCACGTAACCCGCAACATTTGGCCAATGTGCCAGACAGAGAGCCAGCGCCGCAGGCCGGAGAACTGTCAACTGCTGGCCGAGCTGTCAGACGCAGCGAGGTCCGACTGCCGTATGAACCCGCGAAGTGCGGGCAATAGGCCAGGGGAACACAGCCCGCAGCAGAGCTGGCCACTAGGCCCAACTCAAAGGATGTCAGGAGGGAGGAGAGCAGCTGGAGGACAGCTGAGCCTAGGCTCCGAGTCCTCCCCTCCTCAATTGAACATGGCTGTCTCTGCACGCCTGCAGAGGCCCCTCAGCTTCTTTAAAGCGAGGTGGCCGCAGGCCAGACAGACAGTTCCATCAGGCAACCCTAGTCGTCTGACTGGAGCCAAGTGTCATAAACATCAACCTCCTGACCATCAACCTCCACCAGCCCAGGCCTCATGGAGGCGGGGCCATGGGAGGGAATGCCGTGGGAGGGCCCCAGAACCAGGTAACCCAGACATGGGTTCACCCGTCCGGACCCTACCCCAGTGGCAGCCAGAGGGGATTGAAGCTTCTTCAACATCCACCTCACGATAATCAACCTCCACCGGCCCAGGCCTCGCAGAAGCGGGGCCATGGGAGGGAACGCTGCAGCCATCATCCTCATTTAGCCTGAGAGGTACAGGAATGGGGTGGGCTCTCCATGCGCAGCCCGCCTGCAGCTGTCGTGTCAAGCACCATCCATAGAGGAAGTGACAGAATGGCCACCAGCAGGGCATAAGTAACCCTCACGCCCCTGTCAGGGCATGCCGCCCTGCCCAGGGAAGGCCCGAAGGGGGAACTAGGGACTGGGGGGGGAGCTACGGGGAGGGGCCAAAGGCAGCTACTCCCGCCATGCACGGCAGCATCCAACTACGGGCAGGGGAATCATAAACGCCAGGAGGCAGGGCACACACGGCCTGCAACCGGGCAGCAGCGGCACCTTAGGCAGTAGGCGCTGAGGCTGCATGATAGCAACAACCTGGAGGTCCACTCAGGTAGAGGGGACCTCAGGAAGGGCTAATTCCCAGACCCGGCATGCTCCAATCAGGAGCTGAAGGGACCCAACTCGCCAGACACTGTGCCCGGGGACAGTGGGACAGGAGGGCAACACCGGAGGAGAGGATGGAAGCTTCTTCAACATCCGCCACCCGACAGTCAACCTCCAAGCCCAGGCCTCACAGAGGCGGAGCCATGGGAGGGACGCTGTGGGAGGGGACCCAGCCCATGGCCTGCCTAACTGGAGTCACAGTAGTGGCAGCCATGTTCCCCATAGTAGCCTGCTCTCTCATTTTTGGAGGCAGGAGAAGGGGGAGCCATTTAATGCTTTCAAACCCAGCACGGTCTGCCTAGTCCGTGCTGGCAACAAAGCAGTGCATGCAAGCAGCAGCTACTTCAGCCAGCACAGCATGCTCTAGGCTGCTTTCATATTAGTTATATATTTGCCCTTTTTCACCCAGGCACAGCCACACTGCTCGTGCCTACCATAAAAAGGCAAAAATGCCATACACAGACATGTTTGGGACGTGTGGGCTGCCATACTTCTGCTACCAAGCAAGGGGGCGGGGCCACACGCTAACCAGGAAGTGCTAACAGGTAGCCGGCGCCAGCCGCAACCTGAATTCCCCTTCCACTGTTTATTAGCTCCTGCGTCACAGTGCTGACAGTTAAAAGCATATGCTTGGAACTCTGACACATTTCCCCAATGTAGCAGAGCTATGAGTGGAGCCCTGCTGGCCGCGTTAACCCGCGAGCTGCGGGCGACACGCCAGACAGGCTAACCGGTTGGAATGCTACTCGCAGGCCGGCTAACAATAGCTGGCACGAACCATAGCCCACTGTTTATTCCCACAGTGTTAAGCAGGCCAACAGTGAATGTTTGGAACGCCAAAGCCGTATCCCCTCTGTGTTAACACACTTAGCAGCCGAGCTGCACAGTGCCAAGGCGACAGCGTATGCTTGAACGCTGAAGCCGTATCCCCCTGAAGCCGTGTCCCTGCCGTGTTTCCTCACTGTAGCCGAGCTACTCGCTAGCCGGCAGCTGAACAGCATGGTTCGACCGGCGCATAAGCCTGTTTTTTTTTTTGAGGCGATATGCCGGGGAAGGGGGACCAACCAAGGGGAAGCAAGGGCCAGCTAGGGGGAACCAAGCTAAGGTGAATACCGGGGCTACCACGGGAATACCAGGGGACCTAGAAGGGAGAAATACATCGCCCACGGAGGATGCCGAAGCACGCTCCAATAGACGCACACACACACAGTACTCTTAAGGTAAGCACTCTTTCGCACACACACACAACAAGTGGAGATCAACGATCACCGGTGTCATGTCTGCACAGCTGTTTCATACGTAAGCTGTGGGGCGTAGCTGGGCGTGCCGGAGTGTCTTAAAGAAATATCCACATGCCACGACCAAGGGGGGTTGTACCCCATACATATGGAATATGTAACGGTGTGGAGAGATAGTCTCGATATGCTAGAGAACTTGTTGTTCTATAATACATGAAACATATGTCAAATGTTTCCCTCATTAATGATATCAAGTCACTCTGAGCCACCAGCAACATTCCTGTAACAGGTAGAAGCTGCAATCAGTTTTTGGCAGTGACTTATATATCCTTTATTTATCCAGTTCACAAATTATCTTGGTGACATTAGAAATTTATTTTGTAAGAGTAATCTGGCCAAGAGGACAGCAGACAGCGCAACACATATATCAACTGTACCTACATTATAACCAGAGTTATAAAGATACTTGAACAACAGGTAATTATTGTGTATATAAAACCCCTTTGTAAACCATGTTCACCAAAGTCTATTTACCAACATACATAAAGATATTACACATATTACACACGGAAACATTGGAAATCAGTTTTGGCAGGCGAACACATTTTTGGCACAACGCTGGCAATAATTCAATTATCCGTGTAATTAGAAAGTAATTCCTAAATGCATGTAGATTAAAGGAAATTATTTTACCTGGACATGATTGTCTCTGATGAGCCTAAGGTACAAAACGTGCGGGCGACGATAAGGTTTTTCTAGCTCCTCGAGAAATAAAATTGTCCAAACAAAGGAGCAACATTTCTGGGTCCATTTTAAAGTTTTCGCGCTGTGGCGCTAGTGACCAGAAAAACACGCAAGTAAGGGCGGAGTTGACGGCTAGGAGGCTGTCCACAGCCCATCTGTTATGTTGGATACTCATTGTTTGTTCAATAAAGTTGGAGAAAAAAAGGGGGCTGTCCACAGCCGCTCACTTCCTGACTACCCGTCGGTCTAAGGACACTACCTTGTGACGTAGGTAGGTAGTGTCCTTATGAGCATCCTTCCCCTGAATTCGGACACAGTCATAGTGTACGCTGTTAAGTGCCAGGAGGATTGCCAGGATTTATACATCGGGGAAACCAAACAACCTCTGGCTACAACACAGAAGAGCCACCTCGTCAGACCAGGACTCTGCAGTCTATTCACACCTACAGGCCAGTGGACACTCTTTCAATGATGAGGATGTAACATCCTGGACAGGGAGGAACGCTGGTTTGAGGGCGGAGTCAAGGAGGCCATTTACGTGAAAAGGGAAAGACCATGTCTGAATGGAGGGGAGGGGGGGGGGGGGGGCTAAGGGTACATCTGTCACCATCTTACAATGCTGTGATTGCAGCCATTCCCCAACTCTCTGTGAATGGTACTCATGGCCTTTGATCAGTGGTTGTTGATCAATGGTCATGAGAATTAAGAATAATTACGATTAAGGAACTGACCCCAGCCCATTGTTCCTTCAGTGAGCTGGTTTCAGTCATTATGCAAATGTACTGTTTATAAGATTGGGGAAACCTGCAGTCAGCTGAGACTGAAGAAGTCACCTGGATGATGACGAAACATTTCTCCCACAAAACGCCACGTCCAGATGAACAGAATCAACTTTTGGAGACTATTCTCTTGTACTGACTCACAGTTTTTTGTCTCTTGCAGCTGTTTCATCAGGCATGTTTGTTGTGACCCAGGGTCCAGATGTTTCTGTCATGGAGGGAGAGACAGTAAGCATCACCTGCTGAAGAACATTTGAAAGAATCAGAGTGGCCGGGCTGAAAAATCAAACAATAATTAAGAGAGAGACCAACGCAAATCAATCTCCAGAGTCTCTGAAAAAGGAGGCAAAGACTTGCTCATCTTTGAACATTTCAAACATCAGAGGATTCAGGAACATACATCTGTAAAGTGACTGTGGAGATTACATCTTTAACTGTGTCTAAAGGAATTGGGACCATCATCACAGTCAGAGAGAAGACGATGAATAACAACAACAACCACACAGACTCCAGTAAGTGAACAAGTTCAGCTTGGTGACCAACACGCCTCCAAAATATGTGAACGTCACCTTTCACAGCTTAAACGCTGTCACATAAAAGTTTAGTCTGTCACGTGTCTGTGCTGTTACCGTACATGTGGCAGCCTTTGGTCGTCTGAAGGGATAATTAATAAACATTGAATCATCCAAACCAGAGCGATTAAACTACCTGAATGTCTGTCAGCTGAAAACCTTCAAACTTACAGATGTTTGTGACGACTGGCTTAGAAAAATGTGAGCCTGTGAATCTACTAAAAAAGCTTTTGTTGTAGTGAAACTACGGTGATGATAAAGAATGAATGAAGAGCTGAACTTGGTTTTGTGTGAATTTCAGCTCCTTCATCATCGACTGTCATCTTCATCCTGAGGAGTCTGCCCTTCATTCTACTTTTTCTGATCTTCTGCTGCTTTAGAAACAACTGGACCACATCACAGCGTCACAGGTGCACTACAACACATCTGAACCAGACTCTGTTACAGTTCATGTGTTTTGTGCTTCTTGTAGTTTGTCGGTGTGAGTTGGTGTTTGTTGGTGTTTGTTGGCGCGTCGCTTTGGTCCAGACTGAAGTACCAACGATGGGATTTTATATTCATGCTCCTCAGAGGATAACCCTGTCCTTGAGGTTTGGGGTTTTTTAGTGACGACTACAACTTTTACTACTGATAACTACGGATTATGTTCCCAATGAGATCGTCTGAAACTTTTCTTCATAGAGAAATGTTTGACTAAATGTCTTAAAGGTACCATCAAACTTTAATTTATTCATGTTTAAAGCTAAGCTCACCAAAGTAAAACAGGAAGCAGCAGGGCACAAAGAGCAGGAGTAAAACCCGACACACATAATGGAGTAAACAGTCACGACTTTTAATCCTTGAAGGAGTAAACAAACAGCTAACAGATCATCTGCAGAGGAATGGTTTATTTGAAGAGTTTCAGTCAGGTTTCAGAGCTCATCACAGCACAGAAACAGCTTTAGTGAAGGTTACAAATGATCTTCTTATGGCCTCTGACAGTGGACTCATCTCTGTGCTTGTCCTGCTAGACCTTAGTGCAGCATTCGATACTGTTGACCATAATATCCCATTAGAGTGATTAGAACATGCTGTAGGTATTACAGGTACTGCACTGCAGTGGTTTGTATCATATCTATCTAATAGACTCCAGTTTGTGCATGTAAATGGAGAGACCTCTTCACACACTGAGGTTAATTATGGAGTTCCACAGGGTTCAGTGCTAGGACCAATTCTGTTTACATTATACATGCTTTCCTTAGGCAGCATCATTAGAAGACATAGCATACATTTACACTGCTATGCAGATGACACCCAGCTCTATCGGTCCATGAAGCCAGATAACACACACCAATTAGTTAAACTGCAGGAATGTCTTAAAGACATAAAGACCTGGATGGCCGCTAACTTTCTGCTTCTTAATTCAGATAAAACTGAGGTCATTGTACTCGGCGCTGAAAAGCTTAGAAATATGGTATCTAAGCAGATTCTTACTCTGGATGGCATTACCTTGGCCTCCAGTAACACTGTGAGGAACCTTGGAGTCATTTTTGACCAGGATATGTCCTTCAACGCACATATTAAACAAATATGTAAGACTGCGTTCTTCCATTTGTGCAACATCTCTAAAGTTAGAAATATCCTGTCTCAGAGTGACGCTGAAAAACTAGTTCATGCATTTATTACTTCCAGGCTGGACTACTGCAATTCATTATTATCAGGAAGTCCTAAAAACTCACTGAAAAGCCTTCAGTTAATCCAAAATGCTGCAGCAAGAGTCCTGACAGGGACTAGAAAGAGAGCATATTTCTCCTGTTTTGGCTTCCCTTCATTGGCTTCCTGTTAAATCCAGAATTGAATTCAAAATCCTGCTCCTCACATACAAGGTCTTAAATAATCAGGCCCCATCTTATCTTAATGACCTTGTAGTACCATATTACCCTATTAGAGCACTTCGCTCCCGCTCTGCAGGCCTACTTGTTGTTCCTAGAGTATTTAAAAGTAGAATGGGAGGCAGAGCCTTCAGTTTTCAGGCCCCTCTTCTGTGGAACCAGCTTCCAGTTTGGATTCAGGAGACAGACACTATCTCTACTTTCAAGATTAGGCTTCAAACTTTCCTTTTTGCTAAAGCATATAGTTAGTGCTGGACCAGGTGACCCTGAATCCTCCCTTAGTTAAACTCAAAAAAAATCTGGCCGGATTACCCGGAGGGAACCCACGCAAACACGGAGAGAACATGCAAACTCCACACAGAAAGACCTGATGGTGGAATTGAACTCAGGACCTTCTTGTTGTGCGGCAACAGTGCTAACCACCGTGCCACCGTGCTCCCTACATAGATACATATTATATATATATATATTATATATATATTATATATATATATATATATATATATATTATATATATATTATATATATATATATATATTTTATATATATTATATATATTTATGACACTTTCCATCATTGTTTAGCACAAACACATGTTGACACAGCAGCGGGGCCGCAGTGAGAGTCAGAGCGAGGAGATAAAAACTCCTGTTTGACCACAGCCTCAGTTTGTTCCTGCACTTCAAACACTTCCTGTTGTTGACTGGGTGGAGTCAGGAAGCCAGCGAGGCCCTGCAGGACTGAGACTGCAGACTGGGACGTGCTCTGTGATGGAGATCAACAGCATCACTGACTGTTTCTGTGAGGACACCATCATCCCAGCAGGGCTGTTTCCCAACAACAAGCCCTGGACCATCAGAGACCTGAAGCTGCTGCTGAATGAAAGAAGAGGATCTTCAGGTCTGGAACAAGGACGAGCTGAGAGTGTTAATAACGTTACTAATGTTCAGCTACACTTTACTAGGTCACATCTGTGACACACGTCACTTAAATAAAGAAGGAAATATTGGCTCTGTTTTATCTGCTGGGCCAAAAGTGACTCCCCGTATTTAAACTGCTATGAATAACTTGTTGGTCTATAATATGTGAAACATGTGTCAAATGTCTCCATCATGAAAGATATCAGGTCATCTTGAGCCGCAAAAACATTCCTATCATGAGGTAGAAGCTGGAATCAGTTTGTTGCAGACGTTTATATATCCGATATTTATCCAGTTAAAAGTTGAAATTCAAAAATGTCTTTTCAAGAGTCGTCTGTCCAAGAGGAGCAGAAACTGCAACAAATATAACAACAGTTATTTAAGGCTGTTTTAAATGGCCACAAAGGAGCAGATTGGTTATAATGCAGCTGCTTCAGAGGAATAAAGATGAAACACTGTTTTTATTTTATGTGTAACACCTTTCAATAATGTGTTGACTAAAGTCTATTGACCAGTATAAGTAAAGACATCACACACACACATGGAAACACTGAAACCTGTTTTTGGTGCAGCAGCGGTCCCAGCTGCTCGCCTTTATCTAAACTGGGTCGGCTGCTTATCTCAATATAATCAATGTTTAAAGTTTTGTTCTCAGTGTTTCTGTGTTGCTTCGTATAGGATCTCCCAGCATCATCACTGTGCTGTCCAATCATTGTGTGCTATGTTACCCTTATAGTGCAATGTGTGTTTGCACAAAGAGAAGCATGTGTGTCAAATATAAATAAGCTCAGAACAGAAAAAGCTGCTCGTTTCTTCTATATAGAGTCAAGTTAGTGTTTTGTGTCTTTGTTTGAGGCCTAATGTCAAGCAGAGGTGTGTGTAACTGGACTGGTCTGTTATATGTGTGAAATGTGTGCTTCTCTTCAGCATCATCTTTGTCACTGCTGATTCCTTTGTGTCATCATTTGTTGAGAAGAGAGAACAGTTATAACGGAGGAGCAAAAGGAAGCCCTGAAATCTGCATCCAACAAGGAAGTGTTGGCTCACCAGTGATGCCAGCAGAGGCCACTGGTTTGGCTCCAGTTGGTATAGATTCAATGATGTTGTTGCTACAGATACATGTTAGCATCTTTATTGTAGTAAAGTCTTGTAATGTGAAGATAGAAACAAGGCAGAAAACAGCTCCATGATCTGATCTTAAAGATGTTGTTTTTATTTCTGTCTTTCAGAACTGGATTGGAAACTATCAAAGGTCTAAAAACAGCCTCAACCCTCCCAAAGAGCAAACTTTACACACGTCATCTTTCAGCTACAATCTTTGTTGCAGGGATCTTCTGCCAAACAAGGCTGAGAGAAGATTTCTTACAGCTGTCATGTTGATGCTGTTTCAATCTTTGGGCAAACACACTCATATATTAGGGCTGATATCAGGGCTGCACAAGTTCTTTGTGTTTGTGATCATGAATAATAGAAGTGTGCCTGTTGAAGATCATGTTTGCTACATTATTATATGTCCTGTTATTGTTCTGTATTATATTCAGCTTTCAGCATCCTTTCCCAGCCCCCTGTTACACCATCCATACAAAGCCAATCTGACTGTGAGCCAATGTGTTTGATAGTTTGTGTTGGATCAACAGATTTGACAGACTTGGTTCTCATCCAGAGGGAAACAGTCCAAATTCAGATCTAATGAAATGATGGAGGCTGTTTCCTACCACGGTGCTAATGTGTGACTAACAAGGCTCATGGTCTCCAGCAGACAAGCGCCTGGAATGAGGTGAGCTGAGTGTTGCTTTGGTGGGTCTATGCCCACGTCATGCCATCAGGATTCATATTGGCAATAGTTCATATCTCTGTTCTTTAGCCTTCATCACAAAGCTGTGAAGGAAAAACAATCCAAACATCTAACAGGATTTGATGGATGCAAAGTCCACTGAGCTCTTTGTCATTTAGAAACTTGTCCAACCAACAAGAGCACAGATGAAAAACACAGTGACAGTTAAAGGATGTTGCCATATATGAGCATAGATTACTTTCATATAGATTTTCAATGCAGGCTTTTGGTGAGCCGCTGGGTTCTGTCTAATAATCATCTCAGCATTTTACAATAGAATAGCTCTTTATTAGCTCTTCATTTATTGTTATTGGACATGAAACAAGGAAGCTGTGTTTCTCATTCAATTCAATTTCAATTCAATTCAATTTTATTTATATAGCGCCAAATCCAATGAGAATTGGATGTTAGTTTCATGTTCATCAGGATCATTTTCTAAAGAGCTGATATTTAGACCATTTACTGCACTGGCTGCACATCCTGTCTACATTTCTCTGTATGTGCTGTGTTTGTCTGTTCATATTTCTCCATATTGACACAAACAGTGAACAGCAGTAGATCTACTCTTCATCTGTTGTAGGCCCAGTAAAAGATATGAAGCAGAAATGGTGTCATTAGGAGAAGAAGAGAAGAACAAGTCCGGCGAGGAGGCAGCAGCTCTTAAAGATGAAACACAGCAACTTAGCCCTGAGCTCAGAGAGCTTCACATGAAAAAGCTCCTCAAGCAGATCATGTCAGAGGTTTGTCATCAACAGGAGGAACTGTTAATATCATAGGATGAAGGATGCTGTCAGCTGGATGAAGAAGGTTATTTAATGGCAAACGTTCACATTGAAGTCAAATTCTTGTCGTGCTGAACAGATTCATGTCCTGATTGTCTCCAGAATGTTAGAAGAGCTTCAATGAGTCATTAGAAACAACTAACAGCTGCACAGTTGTGTCAAACCAATCTTTGTGTCATTGTGGGATTTTTGTGCTTCTACATGTGACACACGTCTAAAACATGCACACAATCTGAACACAAACAGGGACTCATTTGTTCCCACAGCCAGATGCTGAGAGCCATTTCCTTGTAGTGCTGTGTCTATATATATGTACCATTAGATGTTATTGGAATGATTGTCAGCTTTGATAGTTTCATGTATGTTTAGCTGGACGGCTGTTTGATCCTCGACATCCTCGACCTCTGCTGCCAAACAAGCAGCTGATGTCCTTGAGAAGAAGCTGAAGAAGTCTTCAACAACAAATACAGGAAGTGGACTTTCAAATATTAGTTTCACTTTAGACTCACACAAGAAATGACTCAACTAGCTGTGTCTGTGAAGGTTCTCAGTCATCCAGGTCATCGTAGTCAAAGGAGCTTGCAAAGAAAAGCGTCTGGACTTCTTTAAGTTACTTGAAGACGTTTCACCTTCATCCGAGAAGCTTCTTCAGTTCTAAGGTCAAATGGTGGAGAGTCCCAGATATAAACCTGGTGGGAGTGTCCCCCCACAGAGGGACAAAAGGACCCCCTGATGATCCTCTAATCGCCTGAGCCAAGGTGTGGAACTGGGTGTGGGTCCCAATCAGCCAGAGTTTCGGGTGAGTTCATTGTGAAACCTGGCCCCACCTTATCATGCGAATTCCTGAGGTCAGATGGCCCAGAGTGTGAGTGGGCGTTAAGGCGTCTGGGAAGGGATCTCAAAACTGGATTATAGATGGCAGAGAGTTGGTGTCGTAAACCACCGCCTCTGTTCAAAGATGGTCGCTCACAGTGGACATAAATGCTTCTTTCACTCCTCTTTCAAACCATCTGTCCTCTCTGTCCAAAATGTGAACATTGGCATCCTCGAAAGAGTGTCCTTTATCCTTAAGATGCAGATGGACAGCTGAATCTTGTCCTGTGGAGGTGGCTCTTCTGTGTTGTGCCATGCGCTTGTGAAGTGGCTTTTTGGTCTCTCCAATGTAGAGGTCTGGGCATTCCTCGCTGCACTGTACGGCATACACCACATTGTTAAGTCTGTGTTTTGGCGTTTTGTCTTTCGGGTGAACCAGTTTTTGTCTGAGTGTGTTGCTGGGTCTGAAGTACACCGGCATGTCATGCTTGGAGAAAACCCTCCTGAGTTTCTCTGATACACCGGCTACATAGGGGATGACAATGTTGTTGCGTCTGTCCTTCTTATCCTCCCTCGCTGGTGTCTGATCTTCTTTTCTGTGCATCTTTGCTGACTTTATAAATGCCCATTTAGGATAGATGCACGTTTTGAGTGCTTCCTTTACATGTGTGTGTTCCTTCTTTTTCCCTTCAGGCTTAGAGGGAACATGTTCTGCCCGGTGGTGTAGGGTCCTAATTACTCCAAGTTTGTGTTCCAGAGGGTGATGGGAGTCAAACAGGAGGTACTGGTCCGTGTGTGTGGGCTTCCGGTAAACTTCGATGTTGAGGTTGCCATTCTCTTCAATGTGCACGGCGCAGTCCAGGAAAGGCAAACAGTCGTCCTTTGTGTCTTCCCTGGTGAACTTGATGTTTTTATCCACAGCGTTGATGTGCGCAGTGAAGGATTCCACTTCTTGTGTCTTGATTTTGACCCAGGTGTCGTCTACATATCTGTACCAGTGGCTGGGTACTCTTCCTTTGAAAGAGCCAAGAGCCTTCCTTTCCACTTCCTCCATGTAAAGGTTGGCTACAATAGGTGACATGGCGGAGCCCACGGCACAGCCATGTTTTTGTCTGTAATAGCCTTCGTTGTATTTGAAATATGTAGTGGTGAGGCAGAGGTCTAACAGTGTGCACGTGAAGAGAGAGACTACATCAAAGGACACCATGGTTTCATCTGGATCCAGGGTAAGTTTCTGGACCTTGTCAGTGAAGTCGGTGGAGTTCTTGATGTGGTGTGGGGTGTTCCCCACGAGAGGAGCAAGGATGGTAGCAAGGTGTTTTGCAATGTTATAAGTGGCTGAGTTTATGCTACTGACTATGGGTCTGAGTGGGACAGCTTCCTTGTGGATTTTTGGAAGTCCGTAAATGCAGGGTATGGCATCCCCTGGGTAAAGGCGGTGATAAGTAAGGCGGTCAATGATTTTGTCTTTTTCCAAGTCTTGAAGGCAAGCTATAACTTTCTTTTTGTAGCTGCTTGTGGGGTCTCGCTTTAAGGCTTCGTAGGTATTGTTGTCACTGAGAAGAGTAGTGATCTTTGTGTGGTAATCTGTAGTGTTTAGGACCACGGTGCATCTTCCCTTATCCGCTGGTAAAAGAGTGATGTTGTGGTCTTTGCTCAGGGAAGCGACGGCCTTCTTTTCCTGTATTGTGAGGTTGGATGGAGGGACTTTGGCACTGGAGAGGGTGGCTGAGACTTTCATCCTGATTTGCTCTGCTTCTGTCTGTGATAATTTATTAATCCGTATGGGAGATTCTGTGGCTGTGATGAGGTCCACTATGGGCAACTGTTGTGGAGAAATGGCAAAATTGAGACCTTTGGCTAATACTCTCTTTTCAGGTTCAGTGAGATTCCTGTCTGAAAAGTTCTTAACCCATTTCTCCTGACTGTCTTCAGGTGTGTTTTCTTCTATGGGTTGTGTAGGTTCAGATTCAGAATGAGGAGTGTGTGTTTTTGAAAGCAAGGTGTGAAATTTCCTGCGTTGTCTTTCTTTTCCTTTCGAGTGTTGGGCCCGCTGAGCCTTGTCCACAAACTTGTAAACCTCTTCTAAGATTGGAGAGGGTAGAAGGGTTTCCAGTTCCTGCAGAGTCTGGCTGATCTTGATCTGGAGGGCATCTATAGTGAAATGGACCTGTCTTATCCTTTCACTTAAAAGGTGATTTTGCGCTCTCTGTAGAATCAAGTCTGCTCTGTATCCCCTGACAGTGGATCCAAGGCGCAGGCTCTTAGGAACAACTCTGGTTTGTCTGCATCTTAGGTTGAAACGGAGATGGTTCCTATAATCCGCTAGTTTCCTTGATTCCCTTTCACTACGATGACCTGGATGACTGAGAACCTTCACAGACATATTGCCGTACATTTTGGGAGGAACACCCTTCAACTGGTGCGGGAGTATGAAAGGGAATCAAGGAAACTAGCGGATTATAGGAACCATCTCCGTTTCAACCTAAGATGCAGACAAACCAGAGTTGTTCCTAAGAGCCTGCGCCTTGGATCCACTGTCAGGGGATACAGAAGATACAAAAGATGCAAGATGGCGGCGCGCTCGGGTGCAGCGGCTCTTAGCTCTCCAGTTTGGTGCTTGTTTTTACTTTTACTGTGTATATTTTTGAATGTTTGCAACGCCGCCATCTCTTACAGTCGCCAGAACCTAATGGACCTAGGTTTCAAATATAGTTTGTCTGTCTCTGGCGACTATCAACGAACACACAACATCCCGGGGGAGATAACGAGATCGCCAGGGTCACCGTGGATGGTCTGCCCGCCCAGCAAGCGTAGGAGGCGACGAAGGGAGAGAAAGCAAAAGAGAGGATGCCGGTCGGGCCCAGATGCTAGGCTACGTAAACAACCATACCGGCCAGCTCTTCCGAGCCTCTTCCTATCGAACGCCAGATCCATCACCCACAAATTGGACGAACTGGAGCTACAGATAGCCACCACGAGCTTTGCACGTAACTGCAGCATTATTCTTATCACGGAGTTGTGGCTTCACCCGCTGATTCCCGACGCTGCAGTTGAGTTAGCAGGCCGCACGCTACACCGGCATGACAGAAACAGCAACTCAGGTAAAAGCAGAGGAGGGGGGCTATGTGTTTACGTGCATAACGAATGGTGTTGTAACAGCAGGATCATTCACACACACTGTTCTCCTGATTTGGAGGTTCTGGCAGTCTCGTGCAGACCTTTTTATATCCCGAGGGAGTTTACAGTAGTTATTGTGATAGCTGTTTATATACCACCGGATGCTAACGTGGGCATGGCTCTCAGCCTCTTGCTCAACACCATAAATAAACAACAGCTTGCCCACCCCAATGGGGTTTTTATTGTCGCCGGCGACTTCAACAAAGCGTGCCTAAAGACTGTGCTTCCCAAATTTGTCCAGTTTGTGGACTTTGCTACGAGAGGAGAAAACACTTTGGACCATGTCTATTCAAACATCAGGCATGCCTTCAGAGCGACACCCCTCCCCCATCTGGCTGGATCTGACCTCCTCTGCATGTCTCTCACCCCCACCTACACCCCCCTGCTGAGAAAAACAAAGCCCCAGACAAAGATAATAAAAACCTGGCCTGAAGGAGCCCTCTCTCAACTGCAGGACTGCTTCTCAACAACTGTATGGGATTTATTCTCCAGCCTCAACCTCCAGGAGTACACGGACACTGTACTCTCGTACATCAGGAACTGTGTTGACAATGTCACCGTTAACAAAAGGGTCAGGGTGTTTCCAAATCAAAAACCCTGGATGAATAGCGAAGTGCAATCCCTCCTAAAAAACTGTAACACCGCCTTCAAGTCAGGGGACAGGGCTGCGTATAGGGCGGCCAGGGCAGACCTGAGTAGAGGCATCAAGAAAGCCAAGGCTGCCTATAGGAGGAGGATTGAAGATCACTTTGCTGTCGACAACGACCCCAGAAAAATGTGGCAGGTGATCAATCACATTACCAACTACAGAAGAAACAACCAGGCGATATCTAGGACTGATGCCTCGCTGGCTGAGGATCTAAACCGTTTCTTCGCCCGCTTTGAGACGTCCAGGCCCTCAGCTGTTACACCACTTCCACCCGCCTCTAGCACCGGCACACTAACATTTGGAGAGCATCAAGTGAGGCGTGTTCTAAGGTCAGTGAATCCCAGGAAGGCGGCAGGTCCTGATGGAATACATGGAAAGGTTCTCAGAGCATGTGCTGACGAACTGACCGGAGTCTTCACTAAAATCTTCAACCTTTCCTTGTCATTAAACACCGTCCCACCCTGCCTCAAAACCTCAATCATCATCCCCATCGCTAAGAAGACGGCTGTGGACAGCCCAAATGACTACAGGCCTGTTGCACTTACGCCTGTAGTGATGAAGTGCTTTGAGAGAATGGTCTGTCAGCACATCAGGGCCGGTCTGCCTTCCACTCTGGACCCCCACCAATTTGCCTATAGGACAAATCGATCCACCGAGGACGCCATCACCATAGCGCTCCACACTGCGCTGAGTCACCTGGAGCACCGAGGAAGCTATGTGAGAATGCTCTTCCTGGACTTCAGCTCAGCATTCAATCACATCATCCCGGAGATCCTGGTCGAGAAACTGTCTAACCTGGGACTCTCCACCTCCATCTGTCTCTGGATCAAGGACTTCCTGACAAATAGACCACAGTCTGTCAGACTCGGCCCCCACCTGTCCAGCACCATCACACTCAGTACCGGGTCTCCACAAGGATGTGTTCTGAGTCCCCTCTTGTTTACGCTCTACACATCCGACTGCTCCCCTACCCATCTCTCAAACACCATCATAAAGTTCGCGGATGACACCACAGTGGTTGGACTCATCTCAAGGGGGGATGAGTCGGACTACAGAGATGAGGTTAACAGATTGACTGAGTGGTGTTCAGCTAACAACCTCCAACTGAACACCACGAAAACTAAAGAACTTATTTTGGACTTCAGGAAGGGCAGAGCAGACCCGGCCCCACTCTACATCCATGGGAACTGTGTGGAGAGGGTACACTCCATGAGGTTTCTGGGCGTGCAGATCTCTGTTGATCTCTCCTGGACTGCAAATACCACGGCGTTGGTAAAAAAGGCCCAGCAGCGTCTCCATTTTTTGAGAGTGCTCAGGAGGAACAACCTGGAGGAGAGGCTGCTGGTGACATTCTATAGAGCCACCATAGAGAGCATCCTAACATACGGCATAACAACGTGGTATGCAGGGTGCTCAGTTGCAGACAGGAAAGGACTGCAGAGGGTCATCAACACAGCCCAGAAGATCACTGGCTGCTCTCTGCCCAGCCTGGAGGCCATTGCGAACTCCCGATACCTCAGCAGAGCTGGCAATATCATTAAGGACTACTCTCACCCCAGTAATCAACTGTTTGAACTATTACCGTCAGGCCGACGGTACAGGTCACATAAAACCAGGACAAACAGATTCAGGGATAGCTTCTTGCCCAGAGCTATCACCATAGTAAATAAGCACAAAACAATTAAACCTGCTTAACCATACTTGCCATTGTCACTATACTATGCTGCTATTCATACTATCATTATATTATGCTGCTATCCTGTATATATTGTACTTATTTATTGTCTGAGCACTACAGTTGTTTTATTGTACTTTTTATATTTTACATTTATATTTATTTTGCTTTTTGCACCAAGGGAGTGGCACTCCAATTTCGTTGTACTTTGTACAATGACAATAAAGGCTATTCTATTCTATTCTATTCTATTCTATTCTATTCTATTCTATTCTATTCTATTCTATTCTACAGAGCAGACTTGATTCTACAGAGAGCGCAAAATCACCTTTTAAGTGAAAGGATAAGACAGGTCCATTTCACTATAGATGCCCTCCAGATCAAGATCAGCCAGACTCTGCAGGAACTGGAAACCCTTCTACCCTCTCCAATCTTAGAAGAGGTTTACAAGTTTGTGGACAAGGCTCAGCGGGCCCAACACTCGAAAGGAAAAGAAAGACAACGCAGGAAATTTCACACCTTGCTTTCAAAAACACACACTCCTCATTCTGAATCTGAACCTACACAACCCATAGAAGAAAACACACCTGAAGACAGTCAGGAGAAATGGGTTAAGAACTTTTCAGACAGGAATCTCACTGAACCTGAAAAGAGAGTATTAGCCAAAGGTCTCAATTTTGCCATTTCTCCACAACAGTTGCCCATAGTGGACCTCATCACAGCCACAGAATCTCCCATACGGATTAATAAATTATCACAGACAGAAGCAGAGCAAATCAGGATGAAAGTCTCAGCCACCCTCTCCAGTGCCAAAGTCCCTCCATCCAACCTCACAATACAGGAAAAGAAGGCCATCGCTTCCCTGAGCAAAGACCACAACCTCAGTGTTTTACCAGCGGATAAGGGAAGATGCACCGTGGTCCTAAACACTACAGATTACCACACAAAGATCACTACTCTCCTCAGTGACAACAATACCTACGAAGCCTTAAAGCGAGACCCCACAAGCAGCTACAAAAAGAAAGTTATAGCTTGCCTTCAAGACTTGGAAAAGGACAAAATCATTGACCGCCTTACTTATCACCGCCTTTACCCAGGGGATGCCATACCCTGCATTTACGGACTTCCAAAAATCCACAAGGAAGCTGTCCCACTCAGACCCATAGTCAGTAGCATAAACTCAGCCACTTATAACATTGCAAAACACCTTGCTACCATCCTTGCTCCTCTCGTGGGGAACACCCCACACCACATCAAGAACTCCACCGACTTCACTGACAAGGTCCAGAAACTTACCCTGGATCCAGATGAAACCATGGTGTCCTTTGATGTAGTCTCTCTCTTCACGTGCATACCCACCACGGAGGCAGTGGAGACTGTCAGAAAACAACTACAAGAAGACAGCTCTTTGGAGGACAGGACCAACTTCACACCCGATCAGATTTGCACACTGTTAGACCTCTGCCTCACCACTACATATTTCAAATACAACGAAGGCTATTACAGACAAAAACATGGCTGTGCCGTGGGCTCCGCCATGTCACCTATTGTAGCCAACCTTTACATGGAGGAAGTGGAAAGGAAGGCTCTTGGCTCTTTCAAAGGAAGAGTACCCAGCCACTGGTACAGATATGTAGACGACACCTGGGTCAAAATCAAGACACAAGAAGTGGAATCCTTCACTGCGCACATCAACGCTGTGGATAAAAACATCAAGTTCACCAGGGAAGACACAAAGGACGACTGTTTGCCTTTCCTGGACTGCGCCGTGCACATTGAAGAGAATGGCAACCTCAACATCGAAGTTTACCGGAAGCCCACACACACGGACCAGTACCTCCTGTTTGACTCCCATCACCCTCTGGAACACAAACTTGGAGTAATTAGGACCCTACACCACCGGGCAGAACATGTTCCCTCTAAGCCTGAAGGGAAAAAGAAGGAACACACACATGTAAAGGAAGCACTCAAAACGTGCGGCTATCCTAAATGGGCATTTATAAAGTCAGCAAAGAGGCACAGAAAAGAAGATCAGACACCAGCGAGGGAGGATAAGAAGGACAGACGCAACAACATTGTCATCCCCTATGTAGCCGGTGTATCAGAGAAACTCAGGAGGGTTTTCTCCAAGCATGACATCCCGGTGTACTTCAGACCCAGCAACACACTCAGACAAAAACTGGTTCACCCGAAAGACAAAACGCCAAAACACAGACTTAACAATGTGGTGTATGCCGTACAGTGCAGCGAGGAATGCCCAGACCTCTACATTGGAGAGACCAAACAGCCACTTCACAAGCGCATGGCACAACACAGAAGAGCCACCTCCACAGGACAAGACTCAGCTGTCCATCTGCATCTTAAGGATAAAGGACACTCTTTCGAGGATGCCAATGTTCACATTTTGGACAGAGAGGACAGATGGTTTGAAAGAGGAGTGAAAGAAGCCATCTATGTCCACTGTGAGCGACCATCTTTGAACAGAGGGGGTGGTTTACGATACCAACTCTCTGCCATCTATAATCCAGGTTTGAGTTCCCTCCCCAGACGTCTTAACGCCCACTCACACCCTGGGCCATCTGACCTCAGGAATTCGCATGATAAGGTGGGGCCAGGTTTCACAATGAACTCACCCGAAACTCTGGCTGATTGGGACCCACACCCAGTTCCACACCTTGGCTCAGGCGATTAGAGGATCATCAGGGGGTCCTTTTGTCCCTCTGTGGGGGGACACTCCCACTAGGGTTATATCTGGGACTCTCCACCATTTGACCTTAGAACTGAAGAAGCTTCTTGGATGAGAGGTGAAAAGTCTTCAAGTAACTTAAAGAAGTCCAGACGCTTTTCTTTGCAAGCTCCTTTGACCTCAACTAGCTGTGTTTGATTGACTCCTTTGACTATATGAAAGGTCAGTGTGTGTCTGTACAGAGACTGTTGTGATGTGCTATTATTCAGTTGTCTGCTGAATGTTTTCAAATGTCTGCATCTCAGTGTAGATGAGGCTGGGGGTCATTGGAGCCCACCATAGCAGTCTCTTCAACATCATGACATCATCATAAATACTGCTGGACTGTCTGATGGGCTGACGGTGAAAAAGCCATCGGGAAGGAAACAGAAGACATTTCAGAGGCTGCAGGCAGATTTCTTTGATTTGGGGCCTTTTTCAGCTTTATTGGACAGAGCAGTGAAGATAAGTGACAGCAAAGCAGAGGGAGAGAGAAAGGGGGCGTGGCCAGAATCAAACCCAGGCCAGCTGCTCTCCACCTCGTGGCACATGGTCACCTGCTCATCCTAGTGAGCTCCACCAGCAGCCCTTTCACACAGTTTACACTGTCAAACACTGTGTGTGGACCTCAGCTAACAATAGGCTACATTTAAGTCTGGATTACATGCTTTTATATTGAGGAGATTTTTCACTGTTTTTATTCCATCAGCAGCTCAACATCATGAGCAGCTTTCACATAAAGACATCAAACTCAAGCTGACTTTAAACTACTTTTAATACAGGGGCTCAAAAACAACTAACATCTTTATTATATATCAGGACAGAAAGTCATTTCATCTCAAATGGAAAACAGCTTTATTTGGAATAACCAGCACTATCAACTGGTTTGGGATCTCCACCAGTTTCATGTCTTTACAGCTTCTCCAACAAAGTTCCTGTAAAATCAGCATTTTTGTCTTTATTGGTTTGATAGTGATTGATTATTCAGTCCCAATCTGCTGTCATCTAAAGAACAAAATGATGTTTCTATGAGTCAAAAAGCTCCAGATGTTGTTCACAAAGAAAACAAAGATTAGGAACTTAAACACAAAGTGTTTGGAGCCAAAATGTTAGCAAGCTGCTCTTTTTGAAATGGCAGAGGTACAGTGGTGTCTAACAGCACACTGTGGAAGGCAAACATGTTATTGTTGGATGAAACTTCATGAATCCTTTGTAGATTTGAGCTTTTGGAGCCTTTCTTTTCTCTTCAGGTGTACAGATGCTGAGGAGGCAGGTGAAGCAGGTGGAGCTGTTGTAATGCTGGCAGAGGGTGTGTCTTAGTAACTCTTTGAGGTAGAACTGGATCCAACATTGTGGATGTGTTGATGTTGGAGCCATTAAGATTCTCTGGCCACACTGTAGGATTTCCCTTTGATTCACTGCAGGGGCATTTTGGAGTCAGTCAATGAAACTCTTCATATTTGTGTTTGACACCAGTTTATAGAAACAGAGAAATGTGTCATGCTTTTGTTCGGCCTCCACAAATATACACATTTGTTCATTGGTTGGACTTTTTGTAAGGAGACACATTGAAAACCATGTTAATAAGATCTTGTTGTTTCCTGTGGATCCGACACAGAGAGTGGACTTCAGACAAAAACCGTAGAAGAGATTTTAGAGGCCGTGTGTGGCAACAGGAAGTTTCTGTATGTTTGCTGATCTTACATGTGGAAAACAACACGTGATGTTTGTGAAGTTCTACAATGATCATTGTTCTCACAGCATTTTGAGTGGGAACAGTTCAAACTGAGAGTAGTGGGAGTTATTTACTGATTGAAACAAGCTGAATGTTTCTGTGCACGGTGAAGATCAGCAGCAGCAGCTCAGCTGATCAATGAATTGACATCTATCAGACATTTCATGAGATGAAGTCATCAGCAGACATTTGTTCTAACTGTGTGATAAATGTCAGAACGTCAGGGCTCTGCTTTAGTCACTACTTGATGATCATTGGCTCATTGTTGAATCCAGTGGCCCAGTCTGACCTCTGACCCTTTGCTGCAGGTCTTCTGTGTTATCTCCACTTTCATGTCTGATCTTCTGCTGTATCGTCCAAAATAAACATCTGGATCATTTCCAACACTTCAGCAGATCTTTAGTTTGGGCAGTACAGTACAAAATAACACATATTGTACTATACTGCCCACTTCCTGATCTTATTGGATCTGTGTGTGAGGTTGGTGAAGGAAACACATGTTTACTGAGTGAATCGCTGCCTTTAGGAACTAGTTTTTATATCACAGCCTAGAAATCACACAGGACCATTTCTGCAAGTGAAAAGTGTCATTGGAGCAAAATCATTGTGTAGTTTGTGCGACTGTTGTTTGTAAATGAAGAATTGTCCCAACCTTTTGTTTAGGTGCACAGAGGAGTCTGTGGAAACATCCAGAACTGAGGCAGTGCTACAGATGTCTTCAAATAAAGTGGTGTATTATCCATGTTTTCTATGGATCACATCCAACATCCTGATCTAACAAGCCCCCTTTTGTGGATTTTAGAGCCTCTGACTTTTGCTGCGTCTGCGTCTCATTTCAAGCACAAGAGCAAGAAGTGGATGAAGAAATGGGGCGAGTGGGGTCAGTGTAGTGCATGTCAGCTGTGCTCACACATGCTTTCACAAAGAACATGTGTATTTATTGGCAGCATTAAGGTGCACTTTAGTCTTCATAATAATAAAGTATTCTGACTTTATTCTTCTGAATCCTCACAGTCATGTTGCAGCTCTGCTTTGCTTTAAGAAAATGTTCTACCAGGATGTTACTTTCCTAAACGTGTTCTCCAAATGTTCCCAAAGACTTTGTTCTAAGTAGTTCTACATGATGAAACATTCACACTGAGTTTAAGAAGGACACACAAACACCATCTGTCCTTTCATCATGTGTACAAACGTGTTCAGATGTCAAATGTACCGTGAATGGATGCAAATGTGGATCGTTCCAATAAAATGAGACAGTTTTGTAAGTGGATCACAGTTTGAAGTTCATTGAAACCTATAAGAACATGTTATTCCACACCAACTTTATCCAACAGGAAGAAGCATCAGGGGAACAGGAAACATTCAAACATGTTTACTGTAAGAACTGCACAAAGGAAGGAAACACAATCCTACACACGACCACTTTAAAATGGACATTTAGCTTTTCAAACATCAGGGAGTGCTGCAATAACAACACTGTGCCCATTCTGATCAGACTGAAAGATTTATAGAGATTTATCCATGTGCTGGAAAAGGATTTGATATCAACATATATGCAGATTAGTAGGAGCATTTTCTTCATATTGATTTAGAGTTCAGTACTAGGAATATGTAGAATTAACATCTGTGTACATGACGAGTGATGAAAATTCAAACTTTCAAAGGACGTCAGAATTGAAGTCTCTATCTGTGACTGTCCCAGAGGAACCTACCTGAGGGATTATTAAACATCTGTCTATCTAGAAAGACTTGCATTGACATGATTCATGCAAGTTTGCATGAATCACCAACACAGTTGTATTTGTTTCTAGTATAATAATAAATACGGTGATCAAATATCTGCTCACTGATTAGATCCAGTATCTATTACAGATGAACTGGATATCACAGCATGTTGTTAATCCGTCATATCAAACTAAACAGTGTTGCTGGTGTAAATATCCTCCAATAAAGTCAGATGAGGGCTTCTGTTGCCAGGTAACGATGATGTCACACTGGATCTTCTGATCTTTAGCATCGTAGCGCTCGGAGTCTGATGTTGGCTCATGTGTTGTCACCAACATGACGTTCTACTAGTCAAGGCCTCACCTTAACCCACTGATGCTGATCACACAGACCCACTAATAGAACTGTTTTATCAGGTTTATGCAGCGTCACCATTAATGTCACATTTAATCAGACCACATTTACATTACAAGCCCACTACAACCATTATCAACATTTAAATTACATTATACATCTGCACTGATTTAAAGTATTTTAACCTGATTCACTTTTCCCACCTTAACAGTTCATTCCTCAAATAAAATATTTGACCCTCAAAAAATGTACCAACAAATAATTTTGCAATAAAATATTTAATTTTCAACTTTTCCAAGTGAAATCAAAAAAGTGTATTTAACAGTGAAACCAGAGGTGAAGCTGCTCATATAGAGTCCAACCCAGGCTAAAGTAAGCTGAGTAGAGCATCATCATCAAAGTGTTGGCTCTCTGAACACGGTGCAAGATCGCCATCTGCAGGACAAGACTAGTTTTTTTCGCCCTTCTCGTCAACGTCAAGATGACCTTCATGACCTCCAGCATTTCCCCAATCTGGGGATACAGGAACATGTTTAGCTTTTTGACCTGAAGGGTCTGTGCAGCCTGGATCTGCTCCAGCATCTGCTCAGAGAATGAAAGTCACGATCCGATTGGCTGTGAGCAGCATGCAGGAGTAAAGCTGGAACACCTGAGGACAGGTTTGAAGAAGCAGGGAGTCAGTGCAGACAGAAAGCCTCAGAGCTTTGAAAGAGAGGCTGCACAAGCCCAGAGCATAGACTGGATATCAAAGATGGCCTGTTTGGAGCGAGTGTATTTCGAGTGGATGAAGGAGCGCTCAGTTTCTCAGTGGAGTCGTGCTTCATTCCTGGACATTGATGCTTGTTTGAAAGGACACAGATGGACCTTGTTTCCTTCTTTCTTTCCTTTTTGTGTCCTCTGTGCTTCATCTGCTGCTCTTCACTCTGTTGCTTTGGACTGATCTCACTCACACTTTGTTTCCATGGTTTCTTTGCGTCACGCTGACAGCACGTGAACAACACGACATGTTTGATCTCAAAGAAGGAGCAGCATCCTCTCTCCAACCTGTTTCTCCATCTTCTACATCACCTGATTCATTCCAGTTTCTCTGCTTTCACTTTGATTCATGTCAACATGAAGCCTCAACGTCTGCGATGAACAAACTATCAGCATCACTGACATATTTCATCATTTAAAAACACTTCCTGTCACTGTGGTGGTTACAGTGACATCATGCAGTTTGTGTTTTGACCTCCAGAGGGCGACAAATCAGCACAGACAGAGAGCTCCATTCAAACTTTGCTGCCATCAGTAATAATTCTTCAAATATAATCATCAGTGTTTGAGCAGTTATGATATCAGGGACAATCTAGACATGTGTGACAATACTGAACATGTCACATGACACACCTTAAACATCATGAGATCCACTGTCAGTCTGCACTTTCATTCATGACTTCAAGAGGTTGAAATGAGCTTTGAAGAAACATTCAGTGAAATAAAGCTTTCATCACAGGATTGAAGCTGCTCACTGATTGGACGGTTGGTTTCAGCTCCGCTCTCAGTCTTTACTGCACAGGTGAAGGGAGAAAGTGTGACTGGATCTATAAACTGGAAACAGAGAAACATACTGAACATTTGACGCTTTGCAGGAGAAATGTTCATGTTAGAAATACAGCAGAGCTGATCTGGGATCAGTGTGTTCACACCTGCAGCTACAACAAGGTTTCATGTCTTCACACGTCAGCATGTGAATTTTACTCTGACTCAGTCTTAGCAGTCAGACGGCATATTTTTAAAGTTAACACATCAACACACACAGAGCTGAGCCCCTCCCACCTGTGCTGAGCTTCAGGTGGAGTCCCGCCTCCTTCCAGGAAGCAGTTCACCTGTGTAAGAAAGTGTAAGTTTGCTTTGTTTCCTCCTTTAAAAGTTTGTCTTTAGGAACTTTACTGTTTGTTTAGCTCATGTTTGATGTCTTCACACAACAAACTGTGTGTGTTTGTATTTCCGGTCTCTCCATTAAAGTAAGTGTGCAATGTTTTCCTGGCTAACATCAGCTGTGTGCAGCTTAGTTCAGCACAAACAGCACAGATCTGCCGCTCCATAGTTCACGGTAACGGACTCACAACTGGACCAACGAGGCCGAGTGTGTCCGGCACTCTGAGCTACGTTCGTGTTTGTGTGCTTGTAGTTTGTACTTTGTGAGTTCACTCAGAGTCCACAGAGGACGCAGCCTATGTGATGACGTCACAGCCCTTTACCTCCTTTACTGTCACTGTGATTAATATTTACACACGAGACACCTGCAGAGCTCTGACGCTAAGCTAGCCACACAGCATGCTAACACTAAGCTAACGCTAAGCTAGTTAAGTCAGCGACTGTAACTCAGTTACTTCTGTTAATGTGAACTCACTGATTGTTTGTGGTTTACCTCTCAGACTGACTGAAGATGATGATGGAGGAAGAGGAGGACAGAGCAGAGTCTGCAGGATCCAGCTGTCCGTCTGTGAGGAGTGACGGGTCCAAAGATCTAAATCCAGGCTTCAGTGCTGAACCTGGACCAACGCGGTCAGAGAGCTGTGATGACTCCTTTACATGTTTGTGATTCCTGGATAAATCTGTCCTGAAACATCCCCAGATTGTTACAAAGATTCATTAAAAAGAAAACAATGAAAGAGAAAAGATCAAAATGTTCGACTTGGTCATTTGCTGTTTGAGGACAGTGATGCTCATATCTGTGGTGAAAGTGTGACCTGAGTTGGTTCACGTTTGTCTTTAAAGAACAGAGCTGCTCTGATTCTCTTTGTGTCTGATCTGTTAAACAGTCTGAGAGGTCACAAAGAGTTCCAGCAGCTAAAGCCTGGATCATACTGGCTGATGTTAATGAGACTCCATCAGGACAACACTGAACCACAGTGGTGTGGATGTAGTGGATAAATCCCACCATACTGATGCTCAGATTTAATCACAGGGAAGAAAACCAGATGTTACCTTCAGATTGTGACCTTTGGAGTGGACAATGCAGATTTCAATAGAGAATAAATGTTGTTGTTTTTCAGCTGTGAAAAAAGAATCTAATTTTCTGAACTTAAGAATTTATGATGCTGGAAAAAACATGGAGACAATAACACAACATTCCCACTGTATTCATATAATGAACTTTCAGACGTTCTTTAAATATGCATAATGTCTACAAAAACATCAGAGGGTCAGATGTGAAGTGATTTTGATCAAATGACTCATCAGTTATTGATTTGTACAACTCTGATGTACCACATTAGTACAGCTGGTGTTCTGGTGGTGGAGGGAGACCTTGGATCATTTTTTGGTTTTGGAGCAGTGATCTGCTGATAGTTCAGTTTAATGGGCTTCTTCACAATCATCCCTGACATCACCACTGAAAGGAGCTCCATGAAAACAGAATGAAAATTACTGATATGTTCACAATCTGAGAGTTTAAAACTTGACAAACTTGATTCAGATGAAGTTATTTGAGCAGAAACTTTTTGATCTTTATCCTGTGCTTGATGTAATTCTTCATGGTTCCTCCACAGAGTGGACCAGCAGAGCTCAGTGGTTCCCGGTGGTCAGTCTGCCCAGCAGCATCAAAAACAACTGGACTCCATATTTATGGTCTGTCCATGTACAACAACTACTTTTACATCTATTCTGTTCACAGTCATCTCCATGCTGCTCTTTGTAGACCAGTGGATTGTCAGTGTGTCCAACATGGATCTGATGTTTGGCTCCATGATTTTAGTCTGATGGCTCATTCATAAAGTATTCTGTTCCAGCTGCTGGAGGACAACATCATCATTTTTGTGAAGAATGAGTTGAAGAAGATCCAGAAGGTTCTGAGTCCAGATTACCCAGAACGCTTAGAGAGTCAGAGGGAGGAGGATGAGCAGAAGAGTAGCAGAGAGGCATTTCTGAAGATCACACTAAACTTCCTGACGAGAATGAAGCAGGAGGAGCTGGCTGACTGTCTGCAGAGCAGTAAGAGGATTTCTATTAAGATTTAAGCTGTTGGGTGAATTAAATGTTTGTTATTGTCTTAAGATATGGACTAAAATGTAGCCAAATATTAATGCTTTCAGAAGATGATGCGTATTGTTCTGTATTTTGTTTCCAGAGAATTTTCCTACAGTATGTCAACGTAAGGTAAAATCTACTCTAAAGAAGAAGTTCCAGTGTGTGTTTGAGGGCATCGCTAAAGCAGGAAACCCAACCCTTCTGAATCAGATCTACACAGAGCTCTACATCACAGAGGGAGGGACTGCAGAGGTCAATGATGAACATGAGATCAGACAGATTGATACAGCATCCAGGAAACCAGACAGACCAGAAACAACAATCAGACAAGAAGACATCTTTAAAGCCTCACCTGGAAGAGATGAACCAATCAGAACAGTGCTGACAAAGGGAGTGGCCGGCATTGGGAAAACAGTCTTAACACAGAAATACACCCTGGACTGGGCTGAAGACAAAGCCAACCAGGACATCCAGTTCATATTTCCATTCACTTTCAGAGAGCTGAATGTGCTGAAAGAGGAAATGTTCAGCTTGGTGGAACTTGTTCATCACTTCTTTACTGAAACCAAAGAAGCAGGAATCTGCAGCTTTGAAGACTTCCAGGTTGTGTTCATCTTTGATGGTCTGGATGAGTGTTGACTTCCTCTGGACTTCCACAAAACTACAATCCTAACTGACCCTAGAAAGTCCACCTCAGTGGATGTGCTGCTTATAAACCTCATCAGGGGGAAACTGCTTCCCTCTGCTCGCCTCTGGATAACCACACGACCTGTAGCAGCCAGTCAGATCCCTCCTTACTGTGTTGACATGGTGACAGACATCAGAGGGTTCAGTGACCCTCAGAAGGAGGAGTACTTCAGGAAGAGATGAGGAGATGAGGAGGAGGCCAGCAGGATAATCTCCCACATCAAGACATCACGAAGCCTCCACATCATGTGCCACATCCCAGTCTTCTGCTGGATCACTGCTACAGTTCTGGAGAATGTGCTGGAAACCAGAGAGGGAGAACAGCTGCCCAAGACCCTGACTGAGATGTACATCCACTTCCTGGTAGTTCAGGACAAAGTGAAAAGGGTCAAGTATGATGGAGGAGCTGAGACAGATCAACACTGGAGTCCAGAGAGCAGGAAGATGATTGAGTCTCTGGGAAAACTGGCTTTTGATCAGCTGCAGAAAGGAAACCTGATCTTCTATGAATCAGACCTGACAGAGTGTGGCATCGATATCAGAGCAGCCTCAGTGTACTCAGGAGTGTTCACACAGATCTTTAAAGAGGAGAGAGGACTGTACCAGGACAAGGTGTTCTGCTTCATCCATCTGAGTGTTCAGGAGTTTCTGGCTGCTCTTCATGTCCATCTGACCTTCATCAACTCTGGATTCAATCTGCTAGAAGAACAACAAACAACCACCGAAAAGTCTGAAACAGGAGAATCAGACTTCTACCAGAGTTCTGTGGACAAGGGCTTACAGAGTCCAAATGGACACCTGGACTTGTTCCTCCGTTTCCTCCTGGGTCTTTCACTGCAGACCAGTCAGACTCTACTACAAGGTCTGCTGACACAGGCAGGAAGTAGCTCACAGACCAATAAGAAAACAATCCGGTACATCAAGAAGAAGCTCAATGAGAATCTGTCTGCAGAGAAAAGCATCAATCTGCTCCACTGTCTGAATGAACTGAATGATCGTTCTCTAGTGGAGGAGATCCAACAGTCCCTGAGATCGGGAAGTCTCTCCACAGATAAACTGTCTCCTGCTCAGTGGTCAGCTCTGGTCTTCATCTTACTGTCATCAGAAAAAGATCTTGATGTGTTTGACCTGAAGAAATACTCTGCTTCAGAGGAGGCTCTTCTGAGGCTGCTACCAGTGGTCAAAGCCTCCAACAGAGCTTTGTGAATAAAAATATTCTCATCTCTTTATATGTAAAATGCTGATTTTACATTACATTTACATGCCTAGAAATTGTATTAATCGTAAAATTAACAATGCCTAAAAATTCTCAAAAGGTTAATTCTGTTCATCTAGACCAGTGGTTCTTAACCTGGGTTCGATCGAACCCTAGGGGTTCGGTGAGTCGGTCTCAGGGGTTCGGCAGAGCCTCCACCGTGACATGCATGGCTCATTTTGTGCACCAATAAAAAACATATCTATGTCTTGAATTTGAAAAAAATCATATTTTATTTTTCACTAAAGAGGGGTTCAGTGAATGCGCATATGAAACTGGTGGGGTTCGGTACCTCCAACAAGGTTAAGAACCACTGATCTAGACATAGCATTTTCAGTAGGAGAAATGTTTCGTCACACATTCAAGTGACTTCGTCAGTCTCAGCTGACTGCAGGTTTCTCCAATCTTACAAACAGTACATTTGCATAATGACTGAAACTAATTTCCCAGAGGAATCCATCTGAGGGATTAATAAATTTTTATCTTATCTTATCTTATCTTATCTTATCTTATCTTATCTTATCAAAAGAGACCAAATTTGGGGAGGGTGGACTTAGAGGGAAACATCTGAAACTGCTTTTCTCAGATGTAATATGGTCTGATGCTCTGCACCATGTCCTGTGATGTCCCTTTGATCAATAAGGAAAAGTTTGATTCTTCCTGCTAGATTTAGCTCAAAGTTCTTAAAATTATGAGTGACTAACAGTACTGTATACCTGTGACAACATGTACTGAACTTCTAACACTAAATCTATGAGGTATTCACTAGTTTGCAGTTCAGTAAGTTCTAGCTGTATTATTGTGTTTTTACCGAGCAGATGTGTGTTATATTTCTTCCACACTTACAGTTTAAGCTTTTTACCTAACACTGAAATATACTGCAGACTAACAACTTTAATTTGTTGTTTGTATAAATGTTGAACCTAGAACAAAAAATAAATTAATTTTATTCTTCTCCTCAGACTGAGTGTTCCTAACCTATCAGAAGGAGGTTGTGAAGCTCTGTCCGCAGTTTTCTGTTCCTGGTCGTCTAGTCTGCGAGAGCTGGACCTGAGTATAATCAGCCTGCAGGATGCAGGATTAAAGCTTCTGTCTGCAGGACTGGAGAGTCCACACTGTACATTGGAAACATTTAGGTCAGATTTAGTGATACACTGTTTTCATTAATTGATAAAATGAACCAATTAAATATATTACGTAATAAAAATTAACTTATGTTTGTTGTAGTATCTTAGTATTTGCCAAAAACATGGAGTTTAAGTAAAGATCAACATTTCTAACCTGTGTAACATCAGAAAATAATTCCTTAAAAACAGAATTATTGCTTCATGTACTAGAGCCTCAATACACTCCGAATACACTTGAACAGTGAAACAAATACTGTTGTTAATGTTTTCTTTTTTAGACTTAGTCTCTGTAACCTAACAGAGAGAAGCTATGAAGCTCTGGCCTCAATCCTCAGCTCCCAGTCCTCTATTCTGAGAGAGTTGGACCTGAATAATTCTGATCTGCAGGATTCAGGAGTGAAACTTCTGTCTCTCGGAGTATAGAGACCACACTGTAAATTGGAAGCTCTCAGGTCCGAGTATAGACCTTTTAATTGATGGTCATCTTTATATTGTTTTATTTTATAATTTTTAAGTTACCGTTTATGCACCTTTCGGTTAATTCTTTGAATCGAAATTTCTATCTAAACGCTTGTGTTTTTTTTCTTCACATTTTATCACCAAATATATATATATTTAAAAACACCCAGCACGCCCCTGCGGGCGGTTTATCCTTCAAGCTCGGGTCCTCTACCAGAGGCCTGGGAGCTTGAGGGTCCTGCGCAGTATCTTAGCTGTTCCCAGGACTGCGCTCTTCTGGACAGAGATCTCCGATGTTAGTCCCGGGATCTGCTGGAGCCACTCGCCTAGCTTGGGAGTCACCGCACCTAGTGCTCCGATTACCACGGGGACCACCGTTACCTTCACCCTCCACATCCTCTCGAGCTCTTCTCTGAGCCCTTGGTATTTCTCCAGCTTCTCGTGTTCCTTCTTCCTGATATTGCTGTCATTCGGAACCGCTACATCGATCACTACGGCCGTCTTCTTCTGTTTGTCTACCACCACTATGTCCAGTTGGTTAGCCACCACCATTTTGTCCGTCTGTATCTGGAAGTCCCACAGGATCTTAGCTCGGTCATTCTCCACCACCCTTGGGGGCATTTCCCATTTTGACCTCGGGACTTCCAGGTTATACTCAGCACAGATGTTCCTGTACACTATGCCGGCCACTTGGTTATGGCGTTCCATGTATGCCTTGCCTGCTAGCATCTTGTACCCTGCTGTTATGTGCTGGATTGTCTCTGGGGCATCTTTACACAGCCTGCACCTGGGGTCTTGCCTGGTGTGATAGACCCCAGCCTCTATGGATCTTGTACTCAAAGCTTGTTCTTGTGCTGCCATGATTAGTGCCTCTGTGCTGTCTTTCAGTCCAGCTTTGTCCAGCCACTGGTAGGATTTCTGGATATCAGCGACCTCCTCTATCTGCCGGTGGTACATACCGTGCAGGGGCCTGTCCTTCCATGATGGTTCCTCGTCTCCCTCCTCTTTCTTGGGTTTCTGCTGCCTGAGGTATTCACTGAGCACGCTGAATATATATATATATATATATATATATATAATGCCCCACAGCTGGATACTGGAATGCCTAGAATTGTAAAAGATCAACGGGACCCTAAGAGCCTTCATCAGGAACTCAATGGGGGTGTGCCGTACAACACTAGAGGCCAACTCCAAGCCCATAGCACAAGTCACCATCAAGTGATCTACCAAAGAGATGCTCTGACCCCACTGCTGTTCTGCATAGGCCTGAACCCCCTCAGTGAGATCATTAACAAGACTGGCAACGGATACCGACTACGGAACTGAGCAGTTGTCAGCCACCTCCTGTACATGGATGGCATCAAGCTGTATGCCAAGAGTGAACAATACATTGATTCACTGATCCAAACTACCAGGCTATACAGCAATGACATTAGAATGTCGTTCGGACTGGAGAAGTGTAGTCGGATGGTAACAAAGAGAGGGAAGGTAGTCAGAACTGAGGGGATTGAACTACCAGAAGGCAACATTGCAGACATAGAGGACAGTTACAAGTACCTGGGGATCCCGCAGGCGAATGGGAACCATGAAGAGGCCACTAGAAAAGCTGCAACCACCAAGTACCTGCAGAGGGTCAGGCAAGTCATGAGGAGTCAGCTGAATGGTAAGAACAAGATCCGGGCCATCAACACGTACGCCCTGCCCGTGATCAGGTGCCCTGCTGGGGTAATAGGCTGGCCAAAGGAGGCGATAGAAGCCACTGACATAAAGACAAGAAAGCTCCTTACCATGCATGGAGGGTTTCACCCCAAGTCCAGCACCCTGAGGCTGTACGCTAAGCGGAAGGAAGGGGGCCGGGGACTGGCCATTACAGGCCACCAGCTGGACCCTCTGCAGTTTGCCTACCGGGCAAACAGGTCGGTGGATGATGCAGTGAACATGGGGCTGCACTACATCCTGCAACACCTCGACCGCCCGGAAACTTATGCCAGGGTCCTGTTTGTGGACTTTAGTTCGGCTTTTAACACCATTGTGCCTGAACTTCTCTCCTCCAAACTCTCCCAGCTCAGCGTGTCATCAGCTACCTGTCAGTGGATCACCAGCTCCCTGACAGACAGAAAGCAACAAGTGAGGCTGGGGGAGATCACCTCTGAAACTCGGTCCCTCAGTATTGGTGCCCGTCAAGGATGTGTCCTCTCACCACTACTGTTCTCCCTCTACACTAACAACTGCACCTCCAAGAACTCGGCTCTTAAACACCTAAAGTTTGCAGATGACACCACTGTCATTGGCCTCATTCAGGTTGGTGATGAGTCTGCATACCGGCAGGAAGTTGAGCGGCTGGTACTCTGGTGCAGTCAGCACAATCTGGAGCTGAACACTCTTAAAACTGTAGAGATGACAATGGACTTCAGGAGACATCCCTCAACTCTGCCCCCCCTTACCATATCAGACAGCCCTGTGTCGACTGTTAAGATCTTCAAGTTCCTGGGTACAACCATCTCCCAGGACCTGAAGTAGGAGACCAACATCAACTCCATCCTCAAAAAGAACCAGCAGAGGATGTACTTCCTGAGACAACTGGGGAAGTACAGTCTTCCACAGGAGCTGCTGATCCAGTTCCACACTGCGGTCATTGAGTCTGTCCTGTGCTCCTCCATCACAGTCTGGTATGGTGCAGCCACTAAACAGGACAGGAGCAGACTGCAGTGGACTGTACGGGCAGCAGAAAGGATCATTGGCACTCCCCTGACCTCCATCCAGGATCTGTACCTCTCAAGAACCAGGAAACGGGCAGGGAAAATCCTCACAGACCCCTCACATCCTGGACACAGACTTTTTGATCTGCTGCCCTCTGGGAGACAGTACAGAAGCCTGCAGACCAGGACCACCCGACATAGGAACAGTTTCTTTCCCCTTGCCGTCTCCCTTCTTAACAGTTGACCTGTCACACTGCTCCCACTGCCAGACTGCAACTGCACCACACGTGTGTGTGTGATTTACATTGCTGTGCTTGAGAGCCACCATCTACCGGAACCAAATTCCCTGTATGTGTCTGCACATATACTTGGCCAATAAACACGATTCTGATTCTGATAAGCCACCACCTCTGTTCAAAGATGGTCCTTCACAGTAAACCTAGATGGCTTCTTTCACTCCTCTTTCAAACCATCTGTCTTCTCGAAGACAGAAAATTTCAAAATACAAAGTCAATATAAAGTAATTTTTTTTGTTTTGTTGTTGTTTTTCTCTCTATGTATTATTGTGAGATCTACTGTACAATATAAAGCGCCTTGAGGTGACTGTTGTTGTGATTTGGCGCTATATAAATAAAATTGGATTGAATTGAATTGAACAATAATGGCTAGTTTTTTGTTATACTTTTTTCCCCCCCACGTCTGCATATTGCATCCACTTCATAAAATGTTCACAAATGGATTGCTCTTTTGTGTGTCTGCAGGTTGTCAGGCTGTCTTATAACAGAGGAAGGCTGTATTTCACTGGCCTCAGCTTTGAGCTCCAACCCCTCCCATCTGAGAGAGCTGGACCTGAGCTACAATCATCCAGGAGACTCAGGGATGAAGCTGCTGTTGTCTGGACTGAAGGATCCAGGCTGGAGACTGGACACTCTCAGGTATGGAGACAATGTCTGATAGAGGAGGAAGAGCTGGAAACATTTCCTGTGTTCTTCACCCATTTCTGTTTGTTTCATACAGATGAGACATAAACAATCGCATATGCAGGTGTAACAAATATGTCCACTCATCAAGGAATAATTGAAACATAATCAATAACAACAGAGGACAATTTACTCAGGGTCTGATGGCAATTTAACATCAGTGTCCAATACCTTAAAAAATTGATGTACTGGAGCAAACACCCCCTTAACACCTCCAGGACTTCCTAACATACCCTCTCACACATCAGCTTGATACTGATACGTCAAAGGAAACTCAACCAACTCTTGGTGAATATGTTTACAGCCTGAACAACTTACAGTTGCCTTGGAATGCAATTTCAACAAAGAGAGGAAGAAGAGGAAAAGAAAAGAAAATATTTGCATCAATTACCCACCTCTCTTAACTTGGAGATATGTGAATATGTTGCTTAATGAGTCTTTTCTCAGCCCACGGGTTAAAAACTGCAACTTCCTCAGTCCGTAATCAAAGAGTGTTTATTTTGCAATAACCAAAATGTCTTTGTATAATCTTTGTAATTGAGAAAACAAGTGCCAGCAAAATAAATAAACTGACTGGAGCTAAATGTGGACATGAGTGCGAGTACTTCGGTCCAAATACTCAAGGTCCGGAAGAATAGGTCACAGCCACCAATCTCTCAATGACACCAGCAAGATGGCAGGACAGCGCAGCCTCTCCTTCAACAGGAAGAAAAAAAAGGAAGAAAAAAACAGTCTCCTCCACCCCTAGCAGGAAAATGAACAATCAGTCTTTTAAGGCTACTGTGGTTGTAGATATTTACCACTAGCTCACGCAGCTTGCTCTCTGACACAGATACATCCCATGTGAGCTCAGTTCAGTGTGCTAGTTCAAATACACAACATCAATGAGAACTTATGGCACACTAAACACACATCACTCACTGCGCTACATCCCTTTTTAAAGCACATTTTCATCCTCATAACTTACATCTTAAAATATCTTAATATATCCAGACCAGTTGTTACGACCTGGCTCAAAGGCCGCAACTAAGGAGACAAACACAAACTAGGCCACTCTGAGGGGAGTCAGTTAAAAAAAATGGGTTATTACAAACTTTATACAGAAAACTGACAGGGCTGTGTTCAACACGCCACTGGAAATTCCCAAGGCAGCCAATAGCCTATGTGGGTTGACACAGTGCAATCTGCATGCACAGGGGCTGGCACGAGTCTCCCGCTAGCCAATCATTAGAGAGTCCTGGCACTTTTGGACTTGCTTGAAGGAAAAAGGGTGGACTCACTCCCTGTGAGGCCCAGGGCCGTAACACCAGTTAACCTATCTATTGCCCCTAGAGAGTTGTTCCACAGTAACTTTTGCACTAAGAAAACTTCAAATAAAGCCTACAGTAAAAGTGAGAGTGATTATTGTTAGTCAAAATGTGCGTTGGGCTATTAGCATGCTGTTAGCTAAGTCTGAGACTTCAGGATAATGATGTGTCACAGAGACAGGGAGGAGATTCAAGTAAATCAGATGATACATTTTTAAATGGTTGTAATGTCTTTGAACATCTAACAAAACCAGGACCAACCTGAAGCTCTTGCAGAACAATTCTTTATTGCAAGTCACAAAAACAACAACTTCTTCTGGTCTTCTGGTCCACTATACACAGTACAGGTAGAGCACCACTTTCCCCTCCTGAGTGCCCAGACTGTTTGCCAGAATCTCTTCAAGGCAGTCAAAAAGTCTTTTTCCATGGCCTCTCCGAACTCCTCCCACACTCAAGTTTTTGCTTCAGCCACTGCCCAAACTGCATTCCGCTTGGCCTGTTGTTACCTATCAGCTGCCTCCGAAGTCCCACAGGCTAACCAACCTGAAAGGAATCCTTCTTCAGCCTGGTGGCTCCCTTCACCTCTGGTGTCCACCATTTGGTTCGGGGGTTACCACCACGGCAGGCACCAATCAACTTGCAGCCGCAGTTCATTGCAGCACCTTCATCAATAGAGGTTCTCAACATGGTTGATTCAGACTAAATGTCCCCAGTCTCCCTCGGAATGCTGTTGAAGCTCGATTAGGCACACCAGGTCTGTCCAGCATCCTCCCCCATCACCTGATTTAACTTAATACCACGTGGTGATCAGTTGACAGCTCAGCCCCTCTCTTTACCAGATTTTTCAGAACAATGGCTGGTGATACGATTGCAAAATTGATCATCGATTCAATTTAATTCATGAAACTGGGTGTGGGTCCCAATCAGCCAGTTTCGGGTGAGTTCATTGTGAGTTCATTGTGAAACCTGGCCCCACCTTATCATGCAAATTCCTGAGATCAGATGGCCCAGGATGTGAGTGGGCGTTAAGGCATCTGGGAAGGGAACTCAAAACTGGATTATAGATGGCAGAGAGTTGGTGTCGTAAACCACCGCCTCTGTTCAAAGATGGTCGCTCACAGTGGACATAGATGGCTTCTTTCACTCCTCTTTCAAACCATCTGTCCTCTCTGTCCAAAATGTGAACATTGGCATCCTCGAAAGAGTGTCCTTTATCCTTAAGATGCAGATGGACAGCTGAGTCTTGTCGAGACTCAGCTGTCCACCCAGTTTCACACCTTGACTCAGGCGATTAGAGGATCATCAGGGGGTCCTTTTGTCCCTCTGTGGGGGGATACTCCCACTAGGTTTATATCTGGGACTCTCGACCATTTGACCTTAGAACTGAAGAAGCTTCTCGGATGAGAGGTGAAATGTTTTCAAGTAACTAAAAGAAGTCCAGACGCTTTTCTTTGCAAGCTCCTTTAACCCCTAACTATATGCTTTACCAAAGAGGAAAGTTTTAAGCCTAATCTTAAAAGTAGAGATAGCGTCTGTCTCCTGAATCCGAACTGGAAGCTGGTTCCACAAAAGAGGGGCCTGAAAACTGAAGGCTCTGCCTCCCATTCTACTTCTAAATACTCTAGGAACAACAAGTAAGCCTGCAGTGCGAGAGCGAAGTGCTCTAATAGGGTGATATGGTACTACAAGGTCATTAAGATAAGATGGGGCCTGATTATTTAAGACCTTGTATGTCAGGAGCAGGATTTTGAATTCAATTCTGTGTTTAACAGGGAGCTGATGAAGAGAAGCCAACAGGCTAGTCCCTGTCATTACTCTTTTTTCAGAATTTTGGATTAATTGAAGGCTTTTCAGGGAGTTTTTAGGACTTCCTGATAATTATTAATTACAGTAGTCCAGCCTGGAAGTAATAAGTGCATGACCTGCAGCCTAGAGCATCTTGCTGCTACATGCACTTATGGACACTCTTATGTTCGAACATGGTTTTCATGTTCAAACTGTGATTTGGCCATATGCCACTCTGAGACGGGATATTTCTAATTTTAGAGATGTTGCGCATATGGAAGAAAGCAGTACTACATATTTGTATAATATGTGCATTGAAGAACATATCTTGGTCAAAATGACTCCATGGTTCCTCAGTGTTACTGGAGGCCAAGGTAATGCCACCCAGAGTATGAATCTAGTTAGTTACCATATTTCTAAGATTTTCAAGGTCAAGTACAATAACCTTAGTTTTATTCTTTACTAAGAAGCAAAAAGTTAGAGGCCATCTAGGTCTTTATGTCTTTAAGACATTCCTGCAATTTAACTAACTGGTGTGTGTTATCTGGCTTCGTGGATAGACAGAGCTGGGTGTCATCTGCATAGCAGTGAAAATGTATGCTATATCTTCTGATGATACTGCCTAAGGAAAGCATGTATAATGTAAACAGAATTAGTCCTAGCACTGAATCCTGTGGAACACTGTAGTTGATCTTAGTGTATGAAGAGGATTCTCATGACTGTAGCGCAGTACCTGTAATACCTACAGCATGTTCCAATGACTCTAATAGGATATTATGGAGAACAGTATCGAACGCTGCACTGAGGTCTAGCAGGACAAGCACAGAGATGAGTCTACTGTCAGAGGCCATAAGAAGATCCTTCGTAACCTTCACTAAAGCTATTTCTGTGCTGTGCTGAGCTCTGCAACCTGACTAAAACTCTTCAACTAAGCTATTCCTCTGCAGATGATCTGTTAGCTGTTTGACAACTACTCTTTCAAGGATTTTTGAAATGAAAGGAAGGTTGGAGATTGGCCTATAATTAGCTAAGACTGCTGGGTCTAGAGATGGCTTTTTAAGTAAAGGTTTAACTTGGTTTTACTTGGTATATAGTCGATTATTAGAGATAGGTTGATCAGATTAAGATTGAAGCATTAATTAATGGCGGGACTTCTTTGAGCAGTTTTGTAGGAATGGGGTCTAAAACCATTGATCGTTTTGAGGAAGTATTTATTGAAGTTAACTAAGAAAGATCAATTAGAGAAAAAGACTCTAAATGAATATCAATAGTACAAAAAGTAGCTGTAGATAATATTACACGTGTGATTATGGGCTTGTAGAGAAGTCCAATAAAAAAAACACCTCTCGGGTTCAGATCAGGGAGCCCGTTCCTCCCAATCACACCCCTGCAGGTCTTGCTGTCATTACCCAGATGAGCATTGAAGTCTCCCAGTAGGTCGACAGGTGGAACACCTTCCAGCACTCCACTCAGAGATGCTAAAAAGGCTGTGTACTATGAAATGCCACTCAGCGTATAACCACAGATAACAGTCAGGACCCGTTCGCCGAACCGAAGGCACAGGGGAAAAACCCTCTCATCCACCAGGAAGAACCCCAACGTACAGACAGCAAGCCGAGGGGATATTAGAACTCCAACCCCTCTCCAGTAGACTGGTTCCAGAGCCCAAGCCATGCATCGAGGTGAGCCCAACTATATTGAGCCGGTACCTCTCAACTTCACGCACAAACTCGGGCTTCTTACCCACCAGGTGACATTTCATGTCCCGATTGCCTGTGTTGGTAGCCGGGGATCAGTCCGCCAGGGCCTCCCCTCCTGCTGCCACCCGGCACACAATGCACCCGACCCCTACGGTGCCTCCTTCGAGTGGTGGGCCAGCAGTTGGATAGGCCCATGTCCCCTTTTCAGGCTGTGCCTGCCTGGACCCCATGGGCTAAGGCACGGCCACCAGATGCTCGTCCTCAGGCCTGGCTCCAGGGCGGGGCCCCAGTAACCCTACGCCAGGCAGGGTAAACTGTTCCCTCTGTGATATTCTCATGAGGGTCCTCTGAACCCCTCTTTGTCTGGTCCCTGACCCAGGACCAATTTGCCATTGGAGACCCTACCAGGGGGCAAAAGCCCCCAGACAACATAGCCCCTGGGATCCCTGGGACACGGAAACCCCTCCACCACAATAAGGTAGCGATTTGCGGAGGGGTGGCTTGAAGTGTTTTTATGAAAATGTTGGACTGATCCTTTATCAGTGTCTAGCAGTATGGGTATGAGAGCCATGTAATATCCATGTGTGCATGCTGAAAGAGACTTTGCTGGTCTGATCCTCCTCCTCCTTTCAGGGTGGAGCCTGCTGGAGTCCGATGGTTGAGACCAGGTCTGAGGAAGTGTAAGTGTGTTTTTAATGTGATTCATGAAAACAAAGCAGCACATTCAACCATCTTAAAACAGTCACATCACTCATTCACATCTCTGATGTGAGGAGTCATCATCAAAGTGTCAATCAATGAACAGATGATGGATCAATAACTGCAGTTGGATTGTGTTTGTTCTCTCCATCAGATTCCTGTCAACTCACAATCGACACAAACACAGTACACACACACTTCAAACTCTCTGACAACAACAGGAAGGTGACACGTGTGAAGGAGGTTCAGCCATATCCTGATCATCCAGACAGATTTGATATTCGACATCAGCTGCTGTGTAGAAATGGTCTGACTGGTCGCTGTTACTGGGAGGTCGAATGGACAAGAGATGTTTATATATCAGTGAGTTACAGAAGAATCAGAAGGAAAGGAGGCAGTGATGACCTTGTGTTTGGATGGAATGATCAGTCCTGGAGTCTGTGGTGCAGTCATGGTCATCCTCGTTCTGTCTGGCACAATAAGAGACAAAAATCCATCTCCTCCTCCTCCTCTTCCTCCTTCATCTCTAACAGAGTAGCAGTGTATGTGGACTGTCCTGCTGGCACTCTGTCCTTCTACAGAGTCTCCTCTGACACTCTGATCCACCTCCACACCTTCAACACCACATTCACTCAAACTCTTTATCCTGGGTTTGGACTCTGCTTTGATTCCTCAGTGTGTCTGTGCTGAGTTGGGTGTAAAGAGTTTCCTCCTGTTAGAGAAACACTCTGAATGTTGAACAGATAATTCAGTCTGTACATGTCTGTCTCTGTCAGGTTTTGTATTGTTGATTGTCATTTATGCTTAGAAATATCTACTCATATACGCTTAGAGTTTTATAATTAGTTGTAGATTAATAGAGTTTTGATCCTTAGTAGTCTGCAGAGACACGTTGTGTGTATTCCAGAGTGCTCTGGCTTTCACACCCACATTCGGGGAGCATGGAAGAGGTCATACCTTCTTTTATTGTTTTATGATAGGATAAACATATCTATATCTGTTTTAGGCTAAGTGCTTTTTATTTACATGAACTGCTGGACTTCCAGACCAACAGGTTTAGGGAAGTCTTTATGGGGTCACACTCTGACACCCCCCCCCCCCCCCCCCCCCCCACACACACACACACACACACACACACACATACACACTTACAAAACCACAGGCAAGGTACTCTTTGTGTGTGTGTAGATGCCATTTGTTAATGAACCTATGTATATTCATGTAACCTCAATAAAAGAGCAGTGTTACGGGAGAGCGGATGAGAGTCCGACGGAGGCCAAGTGGGTGGAACGACATCTGGCTCTGGTCCGGTCTCCTTCATGCATGAGTACGAACTTTGCCTACTTGGTGTTCAATGCTTTTGCGGTGTAGTTAAATTGTTTCGTTCCAGCGGTGGGCCTGTGCTAGACAGACCCAACAGTCTCTTTCTCTCAGTAACACGTTTTCAGGATTCAATCAGCTCAACCCAACTTTGTTTTAAATGACACACCGAGGTTATTCCTAGGAATCAGATTTGATCTAAAACCTTGAGTTTCACAATCAACTTATTTAAGACAATCTGAGTGTCTGAGGGTCTCAGAACGGTCTGTCTTGCAGGGCTAATAAAGCCAACTTAGTGCTATGAGTTCATTGAACATATGTCCACTACTTTCTGTCTTTCTTTGCATAAGTAATAAATTGTTTTTGAAGCCAGTTTGGTGCATTGGCCCTTTAACACAAAGTTCCTATAGAGAAATCCAGTTTGTCTCCAAACAAGAAAATATCATCAGCATATATCATCATTTAACAGTCCAAATAATCACACTTCCAGTTCAGTTCTCTGCTAGTGTGATCAGTTCAAATCCATGCTGTCTTGTGTGTGTGTGTGTGTGTGTGTGTGTGTGTGTGAGTGTGTGTCTCAGAACACATGCAGATGAGGAGAGAGCTAACTCCGAGCCTTGCGGAATATTCAGAAGCCAGGCGTGCACTGAAGGAAACCAAGATACGTTTCCAAACTCTGTATCCAGCCTGCTTGAGAGTACATTACGAAGATGGAAAGACAACGTATGACATGGTTGAAGAGGAAACATCGGACATCGCTCGTAAAAGTGATTGAGTCACGCACGTTTTTTTTGCAAGAGTTCACACATTCGTCGTAAAAGTGATTGAGTCACGCACCTTTTTTTTGCAAGAGTTCACACATTCGTCACCGGACAATATAGGTTAAATTTACTCTATAGCAAATGGAATTTAGTAGTGATGACTGACGGTTAAGAAAAGATAAAGACTTAACATAAATTTTTTGAGCAACTTGCTCGAAATAAAGGGACAAAACCCGGACCATCATGTCTTGACAGTTTATAGGCATTTGTTTTTGATCGACAATGGCTGTTTTTACAGCAGAGGGCCCTGAAACTCACTCTGGGTTGGAGGCTTTCTCTCGGACTTGCTACGGAGAGGACCTTGTAAGTGGAAGTCTATGGGATCAGAACGATGCCACCTTAAATGAAAAAAAAAAAAATATTGTAACTGAAAACAATGTACTGAAAAATCTTGTATTGAAACAGGGATTCCGACCCACATGTATTGCATATATTATAATTAGGGATGGGTATCAAAACCCGGTTCTTGTTGAGAACAGGTTCCCTCTGTTTCAATTCCTTGGAATTGTTTGCCATTTTTGCAAACGATTCCCTTATCAATTCCAGTCGCCCCGAATGACGTCACCACATTGCGGAGCGTCATTTACCTGGCAGGAAACACGGCGCCTAAGCGGCTCAAACGCTCAAAAGTTTGGTTATACTTTACGAGAACGGATGACAACCAGCAAGATGATGTCATCATTTTAAAGGAAAAACAGTTCCTTGTTTTTGTTTGGACTGGATTGACTCGCTGCAATTCTTTTAGACTCAGGACTTCTCATGTGATCAATGTCCCATATAAGTGAATTTCTCCAGAGCCCATTATAATTATGGAGAAAAATACTTTGCGACTGTTTCTAGTAATCATGTTTTATAGCGCTTTAAAGTTCAATCTCTCAGGCCTGGATTAAAGAGCTGATTTATTAAATCAGGAACTCACAAAATACCAAAATATCACCACCGGTGGATCACTCCTCTCAGATATTATTATTTCAGTGCACTGTAACAAAAGCAAAAACAAACGTAACCAATAAAATACTCACATAATAACAAATACTGGGGCCCGTTAGAAACATGTCCAAGCATAAAACCATCTTTCTCTCTCTTATAGAAAGAAAACAATCCAAACCTCACTGATAAAATCAACCTAGTGTTAAGCAAAACCCAAAAATCAACCAAAACTTCACCAGAAGGTTTTTCTCCATCCCGGGACAATATTGTGTAGGAATACAGGTACCGTAACTTCTTTTTGCACTGACAAAAACATGTTGGACTTATTTGATTCAATAGTGGACACTGGTTGCACACAAATGTTTTGCTTTGGTAGAAACTTAAACAACTGAGTTAAATCAACACAACCTTTTCATATTCAGTAAACCTGTGCATTTTGTGTTCATAAAACACGATTAAAACATGTTCAGATGGAGTAAGTTGAGCTCCTGGAATATTTTAATCCTTCACACTTCTGTCATTTTATTTCAACACTATTCAATAACTTTTATCCAAATTCTACTTGGTCCCTTAAATACTACATGTTGTCTTCATATTGCATACGGTTCAACAAAGTCTAGATTCTGGTTACCATAAAAATTTAATGGGTCTACACCAACTACCATCCTCCTATCTTTATCCTGGTTGCAGGAGGGCTGGGAAATAACCCTGAAGTGATAGGTTACGAGGCAGGGTGCACCCCGGACAGGTCACCAGTCTATCACCTAGAAACAAACAACCATTTACACTTACATTCACGGATAATTTAGAATCATCAATTAACCTAGCTCTAATAGCTGCATGACTTTTCACTGTGGCAGGAAACCAGAATAGCCAGAGAAAAACCACTGCAAACTAGCCAGACTATGGACTTGCACCCAGGACCTTCTTACTGTGGAGCAACAGCACCAACCAGCATGCCAACAATGTAGGAAATACAGGGAAGCTATGATTTCCTGTATTTGAGGCAGACTTCTTTTATGCTTGCCCTTGACAGGTTAATCCACAATAAATACCAATAGCATGCATGTGGTGTGTGTGTCGTTGTCTGCCTCTTATAACTCCAGTGATTTTCCTGCAATTTGAAATCTTATGCGGTCTTATGAATTCTGTGAGTTCAGCAACTAACCACTCTTACTAGATTGTATCGTGTCATCTCAATGAGAACAAATGAAGTTGTTGAATTTTGTACAGATCTTTAAAGCCTGAGGTAATTGTGTTAAATACACGTGAGATGCTTACGTAAATCCAAGGGCTGGCCCCCTTTTCTTTTTTTTTTTTCTTTTTTTTCTCAGTGTGTTCCTCCTTCAATTAAATCTCAATCACAAAAATGTGGTGCTCCGAAATAAGGCTCACACCGTTAATTCATCATTTTCACTCTGTACCACTGCTCCTTATCAGGCTGTGTGAAGCACAGTAAACAATTCAGTCGAGGCCTTAAGCCATAAACAGACATCACTCACAGATATTGTTTTCATAACCAAACTGCTTTAGACCCTGTCCCCTAAATCTACACAAATGCCCTCTGGGTTACATGAAATGCATTTAACCAATTAACAATCAATGGCTTCTTGTTGTTGTAACAAATTCTGTATTTGGACGTTTGTGTGCAGCGTTTTGCGTATCAGCATAGAATTTGTTAGTAAAGCATTCTTCATTGCATCAGCGTGTGTGTATCATTCTTCATTGCACAAGCGTGTGCATGTTTGTGTGTGTGGATCACTTCTCAGTGAATTGAATCAGCATTTCGATTTGTGTGCGTGTGTGTGTCATTTCTCAGTCAATCAACAAGTGCATATGTGTTCATATGTGTGTTTCTCTTGATTCTGAGTCAGTGTATGTAGATGTGTGTGTTTGTGTGTGTTTGTGTTCATCACTTTCCTGTTCTGGTGTTCTGGGTAAACCATGGCCTGAAGCCCCTGGGGTCCTGTCCTCCTCCTTTTCAGTCCGTTTGCGACCATTGGTGCTGCTGCCCAAAGTTCTGTCCATACTGGTTCTGGCCCCAATTGAGGCAGTCCTTTTCTCCAGTGTCCTGCATCTTCTCCTTGTCCAGCTCCTCCTTAACTTGACCCTTTTGCTTCTGTAGTTCCTTCAGGGTTTGCTCCTGCTGTTGGAGCTTCTCGTCAGGTTTGGCAACCTCCTGCTCCAGCAAGCTCCAGCCTGATTTCAAGTCCTGTATCTGGGACTCCAAGCCTGACTGATGGGTTCGATTAGCAGCCAGCTCCTCCTGAGGCATGCTCAGTTTCTGCTCTGATGCCTTGAGCTCTCACTGAGGGCAGAAACCTCAGAGTCTTTTCTGTACACGTCAGATTGACGTTTATTGATGTTTTCCTTGCTTTGTTCCACGGCCTTCTGCAGCTCTGCTGTCCGGCTCTTCTCAGAGGTCAGCTCCTGGCCGAGCCCCGACATCTGTGCCTTCAGCTTATGTTCTTCTGCTGCTTTTGTCCAATCTGAGGTGCCTCCTGACCTCAGTTACTCCTCGTGTCTCTGGCACGCCCTTTTTACTGCCCGATCATCCGTGTTGGTCCGTCACTGTCCTGAACAGTTTTAATTCAGAGTTGTTAAGGTCAGCAATCTTTTGCTCGGCCTCACTTTTCATCCGGGCTTAATAGGCGTCTCGTCACAGCTCTGTCAGCTGAAGCCGTCTGGAAATCTCCCCCGTGTAGTGAAACGGGCCTTAGATTTAACGCTCTCCGTCTCCGCTGCATGAGATCGTTTTCCTGCAGCACTGTTGACATTCTCAGGCTGTTGTTGTGGGTCCAGCTGCTGTAGCATTTAGTCAGGGTCACATCAAAGATGGTAGAAGGGAGAGCAAAGATGGTAGAGGGGAGAGCAAAGATGGTTTAGGGGAGAGCAGGAGTCCAGGTCAGCCTCAGCTTTCCGGGCCGACAAAGCAGCCTGTAATTAAGCATAAAGAGAAAAAACAAAAACAAAACAAAAACAGACGAACAGGAAAATAATGTTGTTTTGGCTGTGTTATTCAGAGAGGGGCTAGGCCCTGTGTCAGCCTTCTCCCCCCCCTTTTTTTTTGTTTTTTCTCACTATATAATCAACTCATAACCCACCAAGTTGACAGGACAACACAGGTACATGTTAAAATTCTTAAGATCATGTTTAAAAACTCAAAAAAGGAATTTTATTTCATTCAATAATCACTTGTATTAATCAATCAGAAGAAAAAATGTCACAATTTGACTCTTTTAACCACTAAATTTGTTGTTTCATCACTGGTTTATCATACCAGTGTCTTTCTTTTTGAAGTCAAGTTGTTGTGCTGCAACCCAGAGAGTTTATTTGTTAGTAGTGGATAAACTTTATCATTTAACAACAGGTGTATGTTAAGTTTCGCTGCTTTAACCTTGCTGGAAAATCTTCACATGTTCATGAATGTAAGCTGTTTCTTCATTGCGTGTATGTGCGTTTGTGGGTGGGTTATTTTAACTTTTTTCTCAAACAAGGCATTTCTCTAATTGTGTGTGTTTTTAGTTTTGTTTCCCAAATTTTGATTTCCCACCTTAAATAACAGCATTCCATGTCTTCAGCCAGGAATTAGAGCTTGCTTGTGAGATTCAGGGACACATGGTGCCAAAAACAATTCAGTGAAAAACTTGCCTGAAAATTTCCAGTGATGGTAACCGATAACTGGAGGAGAAGATGTCCTTTAAGCTTCTTTTTCGGGTGGGGACAAAGTGAGAGGTCAAGCTGTAAAATTTTGAGCCAGAGCTTGGCCTGTCTGTCGTCCCAATTTTGTTAATCTATCCTTTTGCCGCTGTACTCAGGTCTCCAGGTTGAGAGAAATCCACCTGTATTAAGAGACTAAAACATTCATTTACTATTTTTCTTAAAACATCCATTTGGTTCATCTGCCTAGATTTTACTCTCTCTCTTGGTGCATAGTTCACACAGTCAGGCAGTTGCCTTTTATGGGCATGCAAGTTTCCGGTCACAGACACAAAGCTACTCACCCCCAGCAGCTGCAAAGCCGTCTCTCCTATATCAAAACCCAGCCAAACATCAAACATTCACCGTAGTCATTCAAAACTTTATTTGGAATATTATAATCAGCAAAATCAGCGTTTTATTTACAGGCATGTATCATTGTTTGCAAATCATACTTATAAAACTCAATAACACGCTAAACAGGAAGTCCTCTGTGGGCTTCACAGCAGCCACCTCATTTGCATGTTCACACACCGTCTAAGAATAGCTCGCAGCGCTGCAGCGCGCTGCAGCGCGCTGTCGTCACACACAACCTTTCTCTCCATTTCACACCCAACTCTATTATTCTATATTACACAGACGTCTTATATTTACAATCACTCTCAGGCCTGAAAGTTTTAGCGCCTAACAATTTTGACAAATTTAAGATAACGGGTCCAACCGAAGAAAGTCCAACTTTTTTGTAATCAATTAACCAGTATCAGCCTCTAACTGTATCTGGCCTCATCTCTAAAATTCCTAACTCAATTTAAAGTGTCCAAAAAAGCGCAGATACCGTTCAACACGGTAAGGAGACTCTAACTCCTAGCTTATCCCAGGATGCCCTGTACCCCACAGTAAAGCCCAAACTGAACTAACCCTGTTCGCCGACGGGTCAAGGTCGCGTGTCCGCGGCCAGGAGGGACCGTCCAAGCCTCCAAAACTTCCACCCCAATACCACAGGACGAGCCCCCAAAACTGTTACGGATTCAAATATTGGGGATGGATACAAGAGGAAAACCAAAATAACAACACTGGTCCGGCCGGGTCAAGTCAAACGATGATTTAATGAACACACGCGTGGGAGATGGACACCATACAGCAGACAGCATCAGATCTCAAAATGGTGGAGCCTTGATCAAACTCTTATAGCCTCTAGTGGCCCCCACCTAATCATAAAAGCCTAAACATTCACATTCTTTCTCACACAGCGCCTAAGCTATAACCTTGGCTCCCTGTTTATCTGCTCCTGCTGAGATGGGGCAGTATGCTCTGTTCTCTTCTAACCAGACAAATAAGGCGATGACTTTCTGCGAACAGTATTTCTTATAACTCAGCAGTATAATGCATCATAAAACAATATCATTCATTCACAATAAATCAACAATCTAATGTAATGCAAATCAGTTTACCAAATGTAATAGTTATCACCTTCTTCTAATTCAGGAGAATAATACAAACTAAAACTACATAGTAATTCACAATCTTTAATTAGGGGTCTAACATGGCATAAAATAATATTATAATCCAACAGTCTCATCCCTGCTTGCATGCTTTTATTGACTCTTTCTGCTTTCTTTACAGCTTTTTTTTTTTTTTACCATTTAAACTGTTTAATATCAGATTTAGAAATAACTTTTGGATAGTTTTTCTACAGTTTTACTATAATGTGACACAAATAATGACATCTGACTTTTGTCCTGATTCGTGATTTGAGATGAAAGACAAATGACTGGAGGTCCATTGTGCGTCAAAACAATGATTTTATTTACACACATGTGTGGGGAAGATGAGCTCTGCAAAACATCAGCCTCCATCTCCCCAGAACAATAATTGAGCAGTCATATATATAACATAGTCGATGACAAGCATCATGCGTCAAAGCAGATAACTAACATGCATCAGTTCCAGTAATTCCGACCTTGGACATATTCTAAAAAAGAACACCTCCTTCCTCTGTTCCTCCGCCACTGCCAGATGCTTCCTGTTATTTCATTTACTGCACTTCACTTATCTGTGGAACTAAACTGTCACGTATGCAGGTAAAACAACTTTCGAGCAAAACAAGTCTAGATACTGTGTATGTGTACAGGCAGCCTAGGTGTGTCTTGACCTCAGTGCATGACCTATTCTGAGTCATCTGTTACCAGGCAAATTCCAATGCAGCAGGCTGCTGAACACACAGGCCTCTATTCTGTTTCTATATTCAATTCAATTCAATTCAATTCAATTCAATTCAATTTTATTTATATAGCACCAAATCACAACAAAAGTCGCCTCAAGGTGCTTCATAGATACAGAGAAAAACCCAACAATCATATGACCCCCTATGAGCAAGCACTTTGGCGACAGTGGGAAGGAAAAACTCCCTTTTAACAGGAAGAAACCTCCAGCAGAACCAGGCTCAGGGAGGGGCGGGGCCATCTGCTGTGATTGGTTGGGATGAGAGAAGGAAGACAGGATAAAAGACATGCTGTGGAAGAGAGACCGAGATTAATAACAGATATGATTCAATGCAGAGAGGTCTATTAATACATAGTGAGTGAGAAAGGTGACTGGAAAGGAAAAACTCAATGCATCATGGGAATCCCCCGGCAGCCTACGTCTATTGCAGCATAACTAAGCCCTAACTATATGCTTTAGCAAAAAGGAAAGTTTTAAGCCTAATCTTAAAAGTAGAGATAGTGTCTGTCTCCTGAATCCAAACTGGAAGCTGGTTCCACAGAAGAGGGGCCTGAAAACTGAAGGCTCTGCCTCCCATTCTACTTTTAAATACTCTAGGAACAACAAGTAGGCCTGCAGAGCGGGAGCGAAGTGCTCTAATAGGGTGATATGGTACTACAATTACATAATATAATATGTGGTGTATTGTAAGCATGTATGCAATCCTTTCCTAGCTATAGGTCACTGTTAAATTACTCAATAGATCGGCCAGACATCGCGCTGCCCGAAGCTTCAAACCATCATCAATTAACTGACCGAGCTTCAACTCTTTAATTAGCACAAAAATGCAATGTGTATAACATGATTACAGTTGCACCTGCAATGAAAGATTATTATGTAATTATGCTCACACCTGAAATACAAACTTTAATGTAACATCAACAGCTTCAACAAATGCTCTGATGAAACGATAATGATAAACGATAAGTAATGCAACAGTAATGATAATGGTTATGAATAGTAACAGTAAAATAATATTCTAATCTCCACTCTTTACTTTGGACTAATCTAACGACTCAGCCTGGCTATGTTGGACTTGGTGTGGAAGCAGCTCCCAGTTTGAGTTCAGGAGACAGACACCCTCTCTACTTTGAAGATCAGCTTCAAACTTTCCTTTTTGATAAAGCTTATAGTTCGAGCTGGATCAGGTGACCCTGAACCATCCCTTAGCTATGCTGCTATAGGTTCAGGCTGTTGGTGGACTTCCCATGATGCTTTGCTTTCTTCTCCACTCCCCTCTTTTCACTCCTGATGCTTTTATATGTCACTACTGCATGACCATAACTTTTGTCTTCTCTCTCCTTAGTTTGTGTTTTGTTCTTGTCTCTCTGAGCTCATCTCTTCTCTTTCCCCTCACCCTGCAACCAGTCATGGTAGATGCTCCTGGAGACTGTTTTCACTGGGAGGATCTTTGTGTCAAAAAGAGTTCTTCTTCCCACCATCACCAAGTGCTGCTCACAGTGGATTGTCTGATGGTTGTGGTTTTCTCTCTAATATTGGAGGCTGTTACCTTACTCTGTTAAACAGCTTGTGTTTTTTTTTCTGTGTCTGCGGTCTGTCAGGCTGTCTGATCACATGGTTCAGTGTCAGGGTTTGTTTGCATTCATCAATAAATATCTAAATAAATCAAAGACTCCATGTTTTTTCTTTCATCATGTGACCTCTGCTCATCCATCTCTGTGTGTATCAGGATACATTTAGTTCATAATACACAGAAAAATCAGAGTTATTACCTGTAATAAATGTGAAAGTAAAGATTCCTGCAGTGATAACCAGGCAGGACTGAAACACATCCAAGCTGTCACCACGGTAACAGCACCGCCCATCCACAGGTGAGGGGAGGAGCAAAAAGAGGGACTTTCACCATTTTATACTAAAAACACTCAACTAATGTTTCTAATATGAAACAAATAAGCCCACATTAATGTGAGCATTTATTCAATAATAATAATCATGATTTCCTCCTGATCTCATTTCCATAGCAGAGAAAACTGTGGTGTATATTGAGGTGGAGGGTGTGGTCTATGGCTCAGGTGTAGAGTGAGGGTGGGGTGCACCACAGCAGCATGCTGGGACTGCTGAGGGTGGAGGAGGGAGTGATGATGACATCAGAGCTGCAGCAAAGCAGTCAGCAGCACAGAGACCAGTGAATACACAGTCTGTTCATCTTTGCATAGATACAATATATAGCACAATATTGAATGACAGAGACACGCTGTGTGAGCTTCCACAGATACACTGACGTCAGTATCCAGAGTCCTCCTGCTGCTCCCCCCTCAGAGCCCCGTGATCAGCACCAACACATTCAGTTAGATGACAGAGTCCAGCTGCAGCTAGAATCAGCTCCCCTCTGTGAACAACAGCACAGCGTCAGTGTTTCACACTCAGTGAAAGGAGGAAACAGCAGAAGAACACCATGTGTGCTACGTTTCCCAGGACACACTACAAACTGCACAAATACAGAGCAGCACGTGGAAGGACCTGGAGCTGCATTTAAAGAGAAAAGACAGCGTGATGTCCTGTATGGACAGGTGGAAGGAACCAAGTCCTCAGCTGAAACACTCGTGTTTGTCCACAGACAGGAAACACAGCAGGAAACTTTCTCACAGAAGTGCAGCTCATGGATAACACACTTCCTGTCAGTCAGAATGAGGCTGGAGCCAAACACAGAAAGGTGTTTTTGTCCAGATGAGCCCAGAGAAGAAACACGAGTGTTCACAGACATCAGAAGCTCAGAGAGGTGAAACATGAGGTTGGAGTCCTCGTCAGCATTCAGAAGAGCTGCTGTGAAACCCTGAGTACTCATGACAGACTCTGATGGCACAAACACATCATGATTCAAACAGAAAGACAAACATGGAGCTCCTGATCCTCCTGCATGAGAACAAGCTGACATGAGCGCTGTGTCTGAGAGTGTCTCCCTGTCACAGTGACAATAACACAGCTGCTGCTCACAGTCATTAAACTGACCTGAGGTCAGCTGCTAGCACGTCTCTGTGCTCCTTACATATGAACCATGTGACCTCACATCAGTGCTGTGGATGACTGTAGTCATAGAAGAGTAGAGCTGTAGCAGGTGGTGTGAGGAGGAGGAGGAGGTGGTGTATTCTAGTTAACGCAGTACTGAAACACTCCAGCAGAGGGCGCTGTTTAGTCCTTATTGTAATACAGTTACTGTGTGCAGTTATACTTCATACATAATCTGCACTTATTTCCATCAGACATGCTGTCAGTAAATGATTGGTTTCTATTGATTCTACTTCCTGTTGACTAGTTTGATGACAGTGAAACAATCACAGCTGATTGTGTGATGATGTAAACTGTCACTGTTACATTCAGTGTGTGTGACATAATGTTAGTGCAGGGCTGATAACAGCCTGGTTCTGTTAGAAACACATGAACGTGTCCATAGATCAGTGTGTGTTTAACATGAGAGCTTCAGCCCTGCTGATGTGTTCAATAAAGACATGTAGGAAAACTGATGAGACTCTGAAATAACTCTTTATATTTATAATGTAACTCTGCATCAAAAGAACAACAAAGGATCCGAGACAGGTTTATGTGAACAAAGACGATTCTGATGTTTCTGTGTTTCTAACAGTTTGACATTATTAGTAAACAGACTGCAGTGAACAGGATTTATAAAGAGCTTATATATAAAGATATGACAGCTGTTTGACAAGTTTATCACTGTGTGTTTGGACCTGATCAGTCCAGCTGTTTACTTGAAATATGTTCATTTACCTGTTCTGTTATATTTATGTTCTTGTCTCTGTTGAAAAACACATTTTAATGTCCCTCAGATTTTTCTCCCAGATGAATAAATATAAAAATGACACAAACTGACTGCAGCTACTTTTTGTCCTTTCTGTCAAAAACCTTCATGTGACTCACGAGAGACACGTTTCAGCTGTTTGTGACAGATCAGAGGCCAACAAGTCATTTATAACACTTTCCATCATTGTTTAGCACAAACACATGTTGACACAGCAGCGGGGCCGCAGTGAGAGTCAGAGCGAGGAGATAAAAACTCCTGTTTGACCACAGCCTCAGTTTGTTCCTGCAGTTCAAACACTTCCTGTTGTTGACTGGGTGGAGTCAGGAAGCCAGCGAGGCCCTGCAGGACTGAGACTGCAGACTGGGACGTGCTCTGTGATGGAGATCAACAGCATCACTGACTGTTTCTGTGAGGACACCATCATCCCAGCAGGGCCGTTTCCCAACAACAAGCCCTGGACCATCAGAGACCTGAAGCTGCTGCTGAATGAAAGAAGAGGATCTTCAGGTCTGGAACAAGGACGAGCTGAGAGTGTTAATAACGTTACTAATGTTCAGCTACACTTTACTAGGTCACATCTGTGACACACGTCACTTAAATAAAGAAGGAAATATTGGCTCTGTTTTATCTGCTGGGCCCAAAAGTGACTCCCCGTATTTAAACTGCTATGAATAACTTGTTGGTCTATAATATGTGAAATATGTGTCAAATGTCTCCATCATGAAAGATATCAGGTCATCTTGAGCCACAAAAACATTCCTATCATGAGGTAGAAGCTGGAATCAGTTTGTTGCAGACGTTTATATATCCGATATTTATCCAGTTAAAAGTTGAAATTCAAAAATGTCTTTTCAAGAGTCGTCTGTCCAAGAGGAGCAGAAACTGCAACAAATATAACAACAGTTATTTAAGGCTGTTTTAAATGGCCACAAAGGAGCAGATTGGTTATAATGCAGCTGCTTCAGAGGAATAAAGATGAAACACTGTTTTTTTTTTATGTGTAACACCTTTCAATAATGTGTTGACTAAAGTCTATTGACCAGTATAAGTAAAGACATCACACACACACATGGAAACACTGAAACCTGTTTTTGGTGCAGCAGCGGTCCCAGCTGCTCGCCTTTATCTAGACTGGGTCGGCTGCTTATCTCAATATAATCAATGTTTAAAGTTTTGTTCTCAGTGTTTCTGTGTTGCTTCGTATAGGATCTCCCAGCATCATCACTGTGCTGTCCAATCATTGTGTGCTAGGTTACCCTTATAGTGCAATGTGTGTTTGCACAAAGAGAAGCATGTGTGTTAATATAAATAAGCACAGAACAGAAAAAGCTGCTCGTTTCTTCTATTTAGAGTCAAGTTAGTGTTTTGTGTCTTTGTTTGAGGCCTAATGTCAAGCAGAGGTGTGTGTAACTGGACTGGTCTGTTATATGTGTGAAATGTGTGCTTCTCTTCAGCATCATCTTTGTCACTGCTGATTCCTTTGTGTCATCATTTGTTGAGAAGAGAGAACAGTTATAACGGAGGAGCAAAAGGAAGCCCTGAAATCTGCATCCAACAAGGAAGTGTTGGCTCACCAGTGATCCCAGCAGAGGCCACTGGTTTGGCTCCAGTTGTTATAGATTCAATGATGTTGTTGCTACAGATACATGTTAGCATCTTTATTGTTGTAAAGTCTTGTAATGTGAAGATAGAAACAAGGCAGGAAACAGCTCCATGATCTGATCTTAATGATGTTGTTTTTATTTCTGTCTTTCAGAACTGGATTGGAAACTATCAAAGGTCTAAAAACAGCCTCAACCCTCCCAAAGAGCAAACTTTACACACGTCATCTTTCAGCTACAATCTTTGTTGCAGGGATCTTCTGCCAAACAAGGCTGAGAGAAGATTTCTTACAGCTGTCATGTTGATGCTGTTTCAATCTTTGGGCAAACACACTCATATATTAGGGCTGATATCAGGGCTGCACAAGTTCTTTGTGTTTGTGATCATGAATAATAGAAGTGTGCCTGTTGAAGATCATGTTTGCTACATTATTATATGTCCTGTTATTGTTCTGTATTATATTCAGCTTTCAGCATCCTTTCCCAGCCCCCTGTTACACCATCCATACAAAGCCAATCTGACTGTGAGCCAATGTGTTTGATAGTTTGTGCTGGATCAATAGATTTGACAGACTTGGTTCATCCAGAAGGAAACAGTCCAAATTCAGATCTAATGAAATGATGGAGGCTGTTTCCTACCACGGTGCTAATGTGTGACTAACAAGGCTCATGGTCTCCAGCAGACAAGCGCCTGGAATGAGGTGAGCCGAGTGTTGCTTTGGTGGGTCTATGCCCACGTCATGCCATCATCAAACTTCTGTGGTGCATTTGATGACCTGCAGAGGAGAACAAGTCGGGCTTTTCAGCCCTAACACAACCTCTTTGTTCTCAATACTACAAAACCTTCAAAGGCTGATATGCAAGTTTGCATGAATCACCAACACAGTTGTGTTTGTTTCTAGTATAGTTATAAATAAGGTGATCAAACATCTGCTCACTGATTAGATCCTGTATCTATTACAGATGAACTGGATATCACAGCATGTTGTTAATCCGTCATATCAAACTAAACAGTGTTGCTGGTGTAAATATCCTCCAATAAAGATGAGGGCTTCTGTTGCCAGGTAACGATGATGTCACACTGGATCTTCTGATCTTTAGCATCGTAGCGCTCGGAGTCTGATGTTGGCTCATGTGTTGTCACCAACATGACGTTCTGCTAGTCAAGGCCTCACCTTAACCACTGATGCTGATCACACAGACCCACTAATAGAACTGTTTTATCAGGTTTATGCAGCGTCACCATTAATGTCACATTTAATCAGACACATTTACATTACAAGCCCACTACAACCATTATCAACATTTAAATTACATTATACATCTGCACTGATTTAAAGTATTTTAACCTGATTCATTTTTTCACCTTAACAGTTCATTCCTCAAATCAAACAAGATATTTGACCCTCAAAAAATTTAACAAATAATTTTGCAATAAAATATTTATTTTTCAACTTTTACAATTGAAATCAAACAAGTGTGTTTAACAGTGAAACCAGAGTGGAAGCTGCTCATATAGAGTCCAACCCAGGCTAAAAGTAAGCTGAGTAGAGCAGCAGGATCGCTATCTGCAGGACAAAACTTGTTTTTCTAGCCTCGTCAACGTCAAGATGACGTCATCGTACAGGAAAGCATGCAGAGCAGGTGACATGACTGTCTGAGAGGCGGAGTTAAACTGTGGCAGGTAAGCATGTGGAGGAGGAGCAACAACATGATTCTGGAACATCATCATTGCATTATACAGTTTCCTCTCTAACTGGATGCAGCTGTGAACAAGAACAGCTGTGGAACCAGGGTCCTGAGTGTCATCTATGGATGAATGCAGGTCAGTGTGTTGCTGGTGATGAATCACAGTGTCCATCTCACGTTGGAGTCACAGCTTTTCTTCAGCTGCTCTGCTCTTCAAATGTAAGGCATCCACGGCTCTCCTTTTCAGCTCTGTTGGAATATCACCTTCTTCTGTCTGAGAAGTGTTCATGAAACAAACCTGACCAAACACAAACAGCAGCAGTAACAGGAAATTGTACTTATAAATTCACTGAAAACCCACATTTGAACTCTACCTACTTGTTCATCAAGGCATGAGTACAAGGGCAAGGAGACGTCACAGACAAGTTGAAATTGTGATGTGAAGACGGTGGACTGTGGTGGCCACTGCAGACTGTTGGGCTCTGTTACAATCTTCTTCAGTCTCTGTTACAGACGTGGGTTTGCTTGGACAGCCTGATCGCGACTCCCTGTCTGTCTGGAACAAAGCATTTACATTAAAAAGACATTTACAGAAAACACCAACATCACATGATATTTTATTATTTATTATATTATATATTATTATCATTTATTCATATTTATGTTCAATGAAGATGACAACCAACTGCAGCTTGAATCATTGAATTTACACCAAGCACTGCAGATATATTTTAAGACTTCTTCTTTTTATAAATAGTGAAAAAAATGCTTTGTGTTGTCAATAGAGACACATTAAACAAGCTCTGCACGATGACAATAAGCAGAGTTAAATCAGTACAATATAAGTGTGGAGACTTCCTTCAGAACGTGTCTGCGTAGGTTCTCAGTCATCCAGGTCATGATAGTCTAAGAAGCAACCACAGCTTTCCTGCAGAACATTTTGCAAAATGAAATCTGTTTGTTGTCCCATCAACAGTTTACCTACAGAATCGGTACAAATATCTTTACTGTGAGGAAGTGACGCAGAAAATACAACGTTTCCCTCTCTGTGACAATGAAAACGTGCTTGTTAATATCAAAGGCTCATCATTATAACGGCCATAATGAATATAAATAACAGCAAAGACCACAAGTACAGGAGATTTTCTTTTAGATTGAGTAGAGCTATCCTTCTTCCTTGCTTCATTTCCTGCTCACAGCATCAGCTGACCTCTGACTTCCTGGTCAAGGTCTCTCAGCGTTGACTGGAAAATCTAATCGGACTTGGCCTCAGCAAAACTGGTGACCTCCTCTTTGTCCCATCTCTGTCAGCTGTCTCAGTTTGAATCTAAATGAGTAATTTTGACTACTAATACAGAAATATGTATACCTAGATCTGATGACTTCCTCCTCCCAAGACCTGTTTTCTATGAGCCTGGGCCACATACCCAAACCACAATCAGGCCAGATATGGCATGCAGTCACATAAACAGTGGCATCTATGCCAGGTCTGGCCCGTATCTGGATGACATACGTCTCATGGAAGTCAGCCAGCAGTGCCGGCTTGATACCAGATCCGGGTCAGACCTGCCTGCTATGTGGGCGTTTGTCTGCTAAACACCAAACAGTGTTTTATAAATAGGAAATGTTGTTCTTGTGCCATATAGTAAACTAAGATACTGTTTAGACTAGGGACACCCTAACCCCCTAACCCCTAACCCCCTAACCCCTAACCCTAACCCTAACCCTAACCCCTAACCCCCCCCTAACCCTAACCCTAACCCTAACTGACAGCACACACACAGTGTCGTATATGAAGTTCAGGCTGATGTTCTTGTCCTGGCATCTTTTCACCAGCTCACTGATGACATACACTGGATCTGCTCACCTGTTTTAAAATAAAGATCATGTCAATGGTTTCAATATTTTTGGGACACAGCGGTCCGGCTCATGAATTGGCGACGATAACGACCTACTGAGCCTGCTAGCAGGTGCAGGAGGGCCAATCTGAGCCACAGTTATGGGGCTGATAACTGTGTCACAATCGGCTGAGGCAGACTGTGCGGAGGTGTGTGTGTGTTGGACACAGGCGCGGAGACAGAAATATCTATAACAAAAGGTGAGCCTTTATTATGGCTGATACAGGGCAACATAAAGCAGAAAGGGAGTGGAGAACCTACACTGGGAGAACTGAAACTAAGAGAACTGTGACATGACTATGACAAAACTAGGAGGACTGGCAATGACTGTGAACAGGACCTTGTGCAGAGTGCATAAGAAGGCTATGCAATACATGAATAACTTAAACATGAACTGCACAACAATCCTGAAAACACTTAACCTGACATGACACGAGGGATGTCACACAGACTACGAGACATGCCAGATGGTGGCCCGTTTCCATCCAACAGGAAAACAGATCAGATGTGTGGGCAGCATCAGTGACAGTCACAGGGCGTCAGATATTGAGCCATCCTCCTCCTCTTCCACCTTCTGCTGGGCCCTAAGGCTAAAGCGTATATATATATATATATATATATATATATATATATATATTGATTGATTGATTGAGGCGACTTTTGTTGTGATTTGGTGCTATATAAATAAAATTTAATTTAATTTAATTTAATTTAATTTAATTTAATTTAATTTAATTTAATTTAATTTAATTTAATTTAAGCAGCTGGACTGATGCTCGTGGAATCCATGGAGGAAGAAGCTGCTCTCTGACACAGATCCACATCTATTCTTTCATTTGAGACACCAAGCTAACAGATGTGATGCTGGAAAGTCCGCTGGTCCATAAACATGTTGTTGTGTGGCTGTGGAGAAGGTTGAAGGAGTCTGACCTGAGCCAGTGTTTGACATGAACACATCAGCACTGCTGTCAGTGAGCCTAACGACAGCCGTTAGCATAATTTCAGTGTTTCAGTCATTTAAAAACACTTCCTGTCACTGTGGTGGTTACAGTGACATCATGCAGTTTGTGTTTTGACCTCCAGAGGGCGACAAATCAGCACAGACAGAGAGCTCCATTCAAACTTTGCTGCCATCAGTAATAATTCTTCAAATATAATCATCAGTGTTTGAGCAGTTATGATATCAGGGACAATCTAGACATGTGTGACGATACAGAACATGTCACATGACACACCTTAAACATCATGTGATCCACTCTCAGTCTGCACTTTCATTCATGACTTCAACAGGTTGAAATGAGCCTTGAACAAACATCAGTTCAGTGTTGAAACATGTGCACAAACTCAAATGCAACAAGAAGCTGAATACATTCAGGCCTGTTTCTAGATTATATGTGTTTTGTAGGCGTGTATGCAGTTTTAACCTTCTATAGCTCCAAGTCACTTACACCATAGATCCGGACATCGCGCCGAACGAGGCTTACAACCTCCAATTAATTGACCGAGCTCCAACTCTTTAATAAGCACAAAATGCAATGTGTATAAAATGGTCATAGCTGTACCTGTAATAAAAATGTTAATGTAATGCCAACAGCTTCAATAAATGTTTTTATGAAATTTTATTAATTTGATTAATAAAATTTCGGCGCACTGACAGCCTCGCCTCTGTCAGTGCGCCCCAGGGCAGCTGTGGCTACAATGTAGCTTCATCCCCAGTGTGTGAATGTGTGTGTGACTGAATGTAATGTAAAGCGCTTTGGGGTCCTTAAGGACTAGAAAAGCGCTATACAAATGCAGGCCATTTACCATTATGACTTAATGCAAAGTTAATTAATGCAATGGTAATAATGATGAGTATGAGTAGCAGTAAAATATTTCCCTTATTCCACAGCAGTTAAGAACTTATCTGTTTAAACTTGCTTTTGGTTGATTTTGTTTGTTCAAGGTTGTATGTCCGTTTTTGCTTCTGTGAAGCACATTTTATCTTGAAAGGTGCTATATTAATAGAATTTTACTTACTTACTTACATCAGGTGACAGAAGAAGAAATATGTTGCAGATAAATTGTCATGAGCTGTGTGTGGAGCAGGCAGGACATCCAGCTTTATTGCGTGAAGGAAAAATAAATACAAAACTCGATTATTCATTTATAATCTTAATATTAAGCTTTGAGTAGTGGCATTTAATTAAAGCATTTTTTCAATATATACATATATAGTTTTAGTAGATTGTTACACATATGAGAGTGGCCTCTGTCTGGTTGTGAGCTTTAGTAGGTGAGGTGAGAGGTGAAACAAAGTGTAATTGAGGTCGGGAGACATATACACACACATCTTAGGTAGATTCATTTCTAGGTAAGAGTTCAGACATATTTTGCTTGCAACTGCATTTTGAGTCTGCAGAATTGATAGTTTTGTTGCAGATCATGCCCTGAGGTTTTGGAGAAGCAAGAGCGAGATGAGCTACAGGAAGCACTTGGCTTGGAGGCGAGGAGAATGTTCTTTTCAAACTGTGCCAAAAGTTGTCAACAGAACATTTGTGGTTTTGAGACTTATGCATATAAGGGGGCATCATAAATATTACCCTGATGCTATAAAAACAACTGCTTGTATATTATTGGGCGGAGATCTGCAGCTGATGTTTTGCAGTGTTCATCTCCCCACACGTGTGTTCATTAAAATCATCGTTTGACCTAACCCTCCTGGACCAGGGTTGTGATTTTGAATTCCTCCTGTATCCCTCCTCAATATTTGAACCCTAACAAAAGTAAAACAGGAAGCACTAAGATACAGACTAACTCACACAAGAGGTTGCTTTTGTGTGGAAAGGACTTTCAGGGAAACAGATGGATTAGGGAGATAATGGGAGGAGACAACGAGAGCGTCATGGACACGGTTAATGGAGACGAGAGACAGAGAGTGACGAGAGACATGGGAACAAAAAAGGGAAAGAACTCACAAGGACACTCAGAGGACAGAGACACAAAATTTGTTACAAGTCCCCACACACCCCTAGACCTTCATCGTGGGGACGTAACAGGAACCAAAGAGGAATATTAGAAACTCCAGTCAGACTAACCTAAACACTGCTAATGTACGTAAATATAGGTTTAAAAATAAAAATATGTGTGACCTGTAGGGCTGCTCGATTATGGCAAAAATGATAATTTTCACTGAAATTGAGATCTCGATTATTTGACAATATTTATTTAACAATAACAATGTATTCAATAATGACTTTAAAGATTGTCAAAAAATAATATAAAATAGTGCAAATACTGATAACAGTGCAAATGTTTGCAATATAAGAAATAAATGTAAACATGTTTAGTGAACTTTGCAGTGTTGCTCTGTGGTGCAGCTACGACACTGTAGTTTACACACTGTGTCTACTTGATCCACGTCTGACTCATGAACCCATAATGTTTCCACACCACTCAAGTTTTTTACCTCTTTTCAACCAACAGCAGCAATTTATTTAAAATGAAAAGCATGTTGTATGTAACATATTACAGAATAAATAATTATGAAAAAAAATGTAAACAGTGACAGTGCAACTCAAGTATTGTTTTCAGTTTATTGTAAACTCTGCCGCTTTGGACAACACAAGGGGCAAGCTGTCCCTCAGCTGTTGGTCACTCCCAGTGAACATCTTTGCATCTCTGCCTCCTCCAACTTCTGTGGAGAGGGGAGGCAGCACTGAACAAAGCTGTGACTGCTAAGCGTTTTCTTCAGTAGAAATTAAAGCTACACAGGGAGAAACATCAGTGTGGCATATATCATTTGTATATTATGTATATCATTTCAAACAGAGGTGATCCAGTAATGCTGCACTAATGAATTAAACTATTCACTTTAGCTAAAGTTATTAAGTTAGCTAAAAACCTGGGATGCTGTGTAAGACATAAATAAACCTAAAATACAATGGATGGACATTCATGTTTCCCTGGAATCATGTTTGTGTGTCAAAGCTGAACCAGAGCAAACTATGCTAAATTAGCATTTATAGCTAACAGCTACAATAAGTATAACAGTTACTGTCAGGCTATCATTTGTTTACATGACGCCTGTTCTTATACATATAATACGTTTATTACCAACCTGAGAGTTTGTCTGCTGGTCTGACATGATGAATGACTTCTTAATTCAGCTCAAGATGCTGTTGATTTCTGTCAGTAACACTTTCAGTGCTGATAAAACGTAGTTCTATTAATCTGCACTCAGTTACTGTTGAACCGGAACCAGACGTCAGTCCCAAAACCTGAATTGTAGAACTGAAACTGAACGGTAAGAAGTGAAATTTTTAAAAGATAAAATACAGTTTCAAAGCATTTACTCAAGTTACAGATTCAATCTGAGCAGTTCAAATTCAAATTCAACTTCTTCAAATTCAGTTTCTGATGGCACAAAGTTCTGCCTGTATCACGGCTCCATCTAGTGGACTGATAGTAGAGCAGCTGATGGCAGCTTCCTCTGCCTCACACTGCTGTCTGACTGCATTCAGCTGACACTGAGATGAAGCAGGAAAGAAGCAGCTGATATTTGGACAGCACACATGATGGAAAGGAGGATTTCAGTTGATGTTCACATGAATGATTTGTGTTTCCTCTGCAGGTGAGGGTAGAAAGTGTGTGTGAGCTGATGTGAATTGAGCAGCATGGATCAGTGTGAGGACAGAGAGGAGGGAGTCCCTCCCTCTAAAACCACTCTGTGTGGGGAACATGAGAGCCAGACCAAAGCTCAGAGGTGAGATGACCATCTCTAACTGTCCATGACTCTTCTCCATGTCACAGCTCAGCACTCACATCACTGCTCCATCATTATTCACAGGAAGAAACGAGGAACTAAACGTAAACATGAACCACAACCCAGCTGTGTGTCCTTACAGAGTGACTGGTCTAATGATCACATTGTTCATTTTAAAGCCCAGCCTGTGTCTGCTGCAGAGAGGTGAGCTGTTAGTAACATGAACTCTTTGATCTCAGTTTGGTGTCTGATTTAAATTAACTGTTTGATGTTTCCTGGTCTCTAAACTTCATCTCAAAGGAAGTAACTGAGTGAGGAATTCCTTTATTCTATAAAACATGTCCAACATTTAAACTCATGCTGCTCACAGTAGGACCGTCAATAGTCTTGCACTGTGTAAATGACTGTGTTTACCTCTGGGTGGCGCTCTGTTCTTACACTGCCAACACTAGTTCAGATTTTCCTTCTGGTCATGCTCAGCCTGCAAACAAGTTTCTCTTTGGCATGATGAGTATTTTAAGTTTCCTTCAGCTTCTGTGGCTGCAAATGAAAACACATTTTTCTTTTTCTGACAGGATCATTGGGAGATCTGTTGGACCTGAACCTGAACCCAGCTGTGTGTCCTTACAGAGTGACTGGTCTAATGATCACATTGTTCATTTTAAAGCCCAGCCTGTGTCTGCTGCAGAGAGGTGAGCTGTTAGTAACATGAACTCTTTGATGTCAGTTTGGTGTCTGATTTAAATTAACTGTTTGATGTTTCCTGGTCTCTAAACTTCATCTCAAAGGAAGTAACTGAGTGAGGAATTCCTTTATTCTATAAAACATGTCCAACATTTAAACTCATGCTGCTCACAGTAGGACCGTCAATAGTCTTGCACTGTGTAAATGACTGTGTTTACCTCTGGGTGGCGCTCTGTTCTTACACTGCCAGCACTAGTTCAGATTTTCCTTCATGCTCAGCCTGCAAACAAGTTTCTCTTTGGGATGATGAGTATTTTAAGTTTCCTTCAGCTTCTGTGGCTGCAAATGAAAACACATTTTTCTTTTTCTGACAGGATCAATGGGAGACCTGCTGGACCTGAACCTGAAGCCAGCTATGTGTCCTTACAGAGTGACGCGTCGAATGGTCACATCATTAATTTTAAAGTCCAGCCTGTGTCTGCTGCAGAGAGGTGAGCTGTTAGTAACATGAACTCTTTGATGTCAGTGGTTTCTTCCACCTGTCCTCGTCCTCCTGCTCCACGCCTCCACATTAGTGATCCTGAGTGGTAGTCACAGAGGGACTCAGAGCTCTTTCTGAATGATGGCTCAATTGTTTTAGCAGACTGCTTAGCCTCAGCACCTGGCTCCAGAGTACAGAGCTCTTAACACTGGTTTTATTGACACTTTTAATCTGTTTGTGAAATCATTCCTTTTATCCCTGAGCCCACAGAGTCCATCCCAACTGCTTAGGAAGCTGAATCCTAACAGCTTTCATTCGGTCTTGTCTCAGACACAATGATGACCGTTTGCGGTCAGTGTTTCTGACCGCAAACGGATTCTGTCTTATGTCCAAAACAACCTGCTAGGAAAAAACCAAGCCTACGTGCCCATGTACTTTTAACAACTCCAGTGTGATAAAATGCTTCTGATTTACCAAAAAACCGATAAGGAGTTTACCGATATGTTTATAGTTGCACAAAGACGTCACAGCACATACTGTCAGCAATGTTTCTCATACTTTTATCTTATAGATGAGTAAAACTGCAATGAATGGTTAAGTTCAATGTTTTTGTGTCATTTCTTTGTTTTCTTTTTATCTGCTTCCTGGATATGACTCATTAATAAATAATAATTACTAAAAGGAAATCACAATAATCTGTTTCCTAAAATAGTGTTTAGCAGTCTTTATTTCTGATCTTGTATTTTGATCAGCATAGAAACAAAATGAACTACATCATCTCAAAAGCAGAGATGAGATTCTGAGACCACCTGAGTGGAAGCTTTCTACTACTAAACCCCCAACATACAAGCAGCAAGCCGAGGGGATACTAAAATACCCACCCCAGCTACTGCCTCTTAGCAAGAGTAACTCCAGACTGAGACAGTCCAGTCCCTCTCCAGGAAACTGATTCTTGTTAGCTGAGCCTGACTATATACCTGAAGGTACCTCTCAGCCTAGCTCAGGCTCCTTCCCCACCAGAGAGGTGACATGTCCCACTTGCTAGTCTCAGTAGCCAGGGACCAGTCTGCCAGGATCTCCACTCGTAGCCACCACCCAGCACACACTTCACCTGACCCCTATGGCACCATCTATTGGTAGGGGGCCTACAGGAACTTCTGCACAATCTTGTTAAATTTGAATAGTTTTTAGCAACAGTCAGTTAATGATTTTGGTAATAAAAAATGTGTTCACAGAGCGAGGAAGAGAAGTGGTGTTTGTGAGGATGAGCAGCTGTCCTGCTGTGCTTTGTGTCAAGACGTCCTGAAGGATCCAGCCTCTACCAGCTGTGGACACTGGTTCTGCAGACAGTGCATCTCCTCATACTGGGACCAGTCTGCTTCATCAGGAGACTCGTCCTGTCCCCAGTGTGGAGAAAGATCCAGGACCAGAGCTGGACTGCAGACAGCCAGTCAGAGCAGCTGTGTACAAAGTAAGACTGAACATCTGTCTGCTGATGGACTCATTTCTGAAAACTGGACTTCTTGTTGTTGTTCAGACATTGAAGAGTTTTCTTTCTGTTTTTCTTTCTTTCAGCAGATGTTGGTCTGCAGGAGGTTTTAGATGAACATAAGATCAGTCTGAGGAGGAGATGTGAACGTGTGACTGAAGGAAGTGATGAAACAGGAAGTAGAACCCTCCTCAACACCATCTACACTGAGCTCTACATCACAGAGGGACAGAGTGAAGAGGTTCATACCCAACATGAGGTGAGGCAGCTGGAGACAGCTTCCAAGATGGACGCCCTCCATGATGCTCCAATCAGGTGCCAGGACATCTTTAAAGCCTTACCTGACCAACAGAGACCCATCAGAGTGGTTCTGACCAACGGCGTGGCTGGTGTTGGAAAAACCTTCTCAGTGCAGAAGTTCACTCTGGACTGGGCAGAGGGCTTGGAGAACCAACATGTCAGTGTGGTGGTTCTGCTTTCATTCAGGGAGCTGAACCTGATCAGAGATGAGCAGTACAGTCTTCTGGAGCTGCTCCATGTTTTCCATCCAACATTACACAAGGTCACAGCAGAGAAGCTGGCTGTCTCTCAGCTTTTGTTCATCTTTGACGGCCTGGATGAAAGCAGACTTTCATTGGATTTCACCAACAGGAAGCTGCTGTCTGATGTCACACAGAAGTCATCAGTCAGCCAGCTGCTGACAAACCTCATCCAGGGGAATCTGCTTCCCTCGGCTCTCGTCTGGATAACTTCCCGACCTGCAGCAGCCAATCAGATCCCTCCTGTGTTGACAGGCTAACAGAAGTACGAGGCTTCACTGACGCCCAGAAGGAGGAGTACTTCAGGAGGAGATTCAGTGATGAAGAGCTGTCCAGCAGAATCATCTCCCACATGAAGACATCCAGGAGCCTCCACATCATGTGTAGTATCCCAGTCTTCTGCTGGATCACTGCGACAGTTCTGGAGCACATGTTGACTACAGAGCAGAGAGGAGAGCTGCCCAAGACCATGACTGACATGTACTCACACTTCCTGCTGGTTCAGACAAAGAGGAAGAAGAACAAGTACCACGAGGGACATGAGACGAGTCCACAGGAGCTGACAGAGGCTGACAGGGAAGTTCTTCTGAAGCTGGGGAGGCTGGCGTTTGAACATCTGGAGAAAGGAAACATCATGTTCTACCAAGAAGACCTGGAGCAGTGTGGTCTGGATGTGACAGAGGCCTCGGTGTACTCAGGAGTTTGTACAGAGATCTTCAAAAGAGAGTGTGTGATCTTTCAGAAACCAGTCTACTGCTTTGTTCATCTGAGCATTCAGGAGTTTCTGGCTGCAGTCTACTTGTTCCACTGTTTCACCAGCAGGAAGACAGAGGTGCTGAGGGAGTTCCTGGGGATAGACTGGAATGAGGACTTTTTGGGAAAAAAATACAACGAGTCCTCTCTGGATGATTTCCTTGAGACAGTCATGTATAAATCCCTCCAGAGTAAAAATGGTCACCTGGACCTGTTTGTTCGCTTCCTTCATGGCCTCTGTCTGGAGTCCAACCAGAGACTTTTAGTAGGTCTGCTGGGTCAGACAGAGATCAGTCCAGGAACCATCCAGAGAGTCATCAACAACCTGAAGAAGATGAACAGTGATGAAACCTCTCCTGACAGAAGCATCAACATCTTCCACTGTCTGATGGAGATGAACGACCTCTCAGTACATCAGGAGATCCAAGAGTTCCTGAAGTCAGAGAACAGATCAGAGAGACTCTCTGAGATCCAGTGCTCAGCTCTGGCCTTCATGCTGCAGATGTCAGAGGAGGTTCTGGATGAGTTGGACCTGCAGGAGTACAACACATCAGAGCTGGGACGACTGAGACTGATTCCAGCTGTGAGGAACTGCAGAAAGGCTGGGTGAGTCCAGATGTGATCATTAACATCATTAATTAGTGTAGATTAGTAGTTTAGTTCTTCAGATATACGCAGTACTAAACGACTCTCCTTAGTTTGAGTTTCTCAGATAAAATGTGTGTGTGCACTTACGCTGTGTGCTGTAGACTCACATCTATATGTAGTACCTGTGTGGTGTCATCAGGGGGCAGTATTTTAAACCTGCTTCTGTTGTTGGTCGTTCAGACGCTGCTGTTAGAGAGAGACAGAAATAAGAATCTATGAAGAGCTTCTTTGTAGTAAAGTGAACTCTGATGTTACAAACAGAGACAAATATCCAGAGCAGTCACCGTCTGAGCTTCTCCTCTGACTACAGACACAGAGTTTAGTGGCATAAACATGGTGAGAAGACACTGCTGACATCTGGACTGAACATGTGTCAGATATGTGAGCTGATGTCACAGCAGCTCATGGATTCACTCTCATTCCTGCTGCTGCTCCTAATGTCTTCATGTCCTCATTAATCACAGAGCTGATTGTTCAGTGTTTAGTTGTTGCTGCTGAAATGTCGTCCCTATTTTCTGCTGATGGAATTCACTGCTGTGTTTCTGGCTGCTGTTTACATCCCCAAGCTAACTTCCTGGCAAACGTCATGATGTCATCAGTGTTTTATAGACGGTGTGAGGTTCATGTTGTAACCACAAAGTGTTTGTGTCCGTACGCTGCAACCTTCCACACCATCCTTTATTGTAGAGACTCAGCAGCAGCTCCATGGATCCCAAATCCAAGAGTGGAGAACAGATTTGAAGTGTGTCCATGCAGTCACAGCTGTTTCCACCATGTTTCCACTGATATTAATCCTTTTCAAAGACACGTTTCATATCAGTGAATATGTTCTTTAGGACGTCCACTGACATGTTTAAGTGTCCTGCTGGAAATCACTCAAATCATCCATGAAATCCATGAAAAATCCTTTTAGTGTTTCTAACTTCCCCCTCTGTCCTCTCTCTCTCTCTCCATCCTCCTCACTGCTGCTTTCACTGATAATCACACAAACATCGTATTCACAGTGCTGGGCGATATGGCCTAAAATTCACATCATCGTATAGTTTGAAGCATGTGCGGGAGCGATATATATCACAATATATTCTTTTCTTCTGTATAACGTATTTTCCACACTATAAGGCTTAAAATCCTTTAATTTTCTCAAAAATCGAGAGTGTGCCTTACGTATGAATTCTGGTTGTGCTCACTGACCTCGAACAGATTTTGGCTGCAGAAATCTGTAAAAAATGTTTTAGTACAACTTTGGTAAGCCGCATTGCTTGATGGATTGTCAGAGCATTACGGCTGCCGTAGTGAGGAGCTTCACGCAGTAATCTGGGTCCTAAACTCCGTCTGTTCAGGTCCCAAAGTCAAACGAACACTGAGAGTTAAAAACGGTCTAAATTCTTTCATCTTTAATTAAATCATCAGCGTTGCTGCTTTACCAGGTGTAACAATTAAGTTTAACATCCATGAAAACAGAATTTATTAAATTTAACGGAGTTAGAAGTTAGCAGGAAGTTAGCTCGCTAGTTTACACCCAAACATTTCATACCATGTTCTGACAGAGATTTTTGAAGCTAATTCAAACGTACAGCTCTGCTACCACTTCCAACATAAATGAAGACAGAAAACTAAACAGCAGTGGTGTTTGTAGGGTTACTGAAGTTGGACTACAGTATATAATGTTGTGCTACGTGATTGCTAGCGACACAGCTATGTTAGCTTAACATTAGCACAGTGAAGCTGGGGGATGAACGCCAACTTTTTTTCCACTCGGTAAAAGTTAACGTGAGGGATTCTGGTGGTCAGGGACAAATGCAATCGCATAGCAGGATGCTATACACGGGCCAAACTGAGCAGCAGCGAGAGAATTCAATATTAATGAATCAATAGTCGTGTCCAAATTCATGGGCTGCATCCTCCTGAGGACCCGGCCTTCGCGGTCTACGTGGGCCGGGTCCTTAGAAGGTTGGGTAGGCCGGAAGTAAACGGCTGGGGAAATTGGACGGTCTAGCCTTCAGATTTGCGTCACCGCTGTCTCGGTGGAGTTCAATAAACTCAGCCGTCTGCTCCTTGCTATCTTGTACTAGTGTTTTATTTTTACTTTGTTTTAAAACATGCTAACTCTCTACTTGTTTATGATCGCCAAATGCTGCTGGCTTTAAGATCCTCTCAGTTAAAAACTCTTTATTGCAATCGTGGATATCAGGGAACCTTCTCCCACCGCTCCTGTCAGGAGTTCCAGCTACTCTCCGTTGTGTTCCGGCACTACCTCAACTGAGAGGGCGCTGTAGACGCCGTGGGAAACGCAGTGGCTCATTGGTGAGGATCAAGGCTACCTGGACACGATTTCGAAAAATACCTCACCCTATCCCGACTGGATGTGACCGCGTCAACTACTGGCACTCTCTTGACATGGCTTACACTTGCCTGACACCTGTTGTTGGGCTTACGACAATAACCCCTCGCCAGCGTCCCCCCCGTCTTCGCTCAGGTGGAGTAAACCCTCAGAACCTACGGCCGATAGGTCGGGCACCCACATCGGCCGTTGAGCCACCGGTACCATTAAGATTAAGTCTTGTTAATGCTCGATCGCTAGCAAACAAAACGTTTATTCTTAAGGACTTCTTTACCGATCGGGAACTGGATCTAATGCTTTTAACGGAAACTTGGCAGAGAGTCGGTGAGTCCAGCTGTTTTACTGAACTTTTACTGCCTGACTGTGAATATCTTAATGTGCCGAGGATGACTGGGCGTGGTGGTGGAGTAGCGGCTGTTTTCAGGAAGAAGCTCTCTTGCAAACAACTCTTAACTCACTCGTATTCTAGTTTTGAACTTCTGGCGTTTGAATTGGGGCATCTCCGCCCGACACTCGTTGCAGCTGTATCCACAGTATTTCTGATTTCGCGCCATTACCCCGATTCATAGCGGAAGCCGGTTTTTTACTTCCGCTTGCGCTGTTGTTGACAGTTACACCTTGACTGTTGATAAAGATTTCTCTCACTGCAGTTTCTTTTACCTGGAGTAAATGGCAACACATCGAAGGTGGATACACAGTAGAGATGTTTTAAAAAGCAGCGAGGACAGTTCAGTTGCAGTGCCTCACCCGTCACTTCTCACGGAGTGGGTAGATGACATGAAACTATGGCCCGATGTTAGCTACATCGACATTATTAATTACCTTGTATTTTCCGAAGGCGTTGATGGCGAGGAATTACGTAATTACAAGAGCACCGAGGCGTATAATTACCTGCACAGCAACAAAATTGATAAAGTACTGTTCAACAAACAAGGCGACTTTATTTTTCTTAAAGCAGCTGTAGAGCCGAGCCAGAGTATTAATCAAGCGAAACACTTAGCATGGGTAATGCTAAGAGAAAGTGGAGTAGTGGAGACAGTCGGCTGTTCCTGTATCGCCGGATTAGGGAGATCATGTAGTCATGCGGCTGCTATTCTGTGGAAGGTATATCACTTATCTGGATATCACAATGTTTAAATCACTGAAACAGAAACACTGGACTGGTCAAAGGCTGTGATTAAGGAGTCACGCTACTGCCATCTAGCCAAGTATTACGTGGAGCACTGTTTACATGTGAAAGCCACTCGTTAACTTTGTGTGGGCTGTATGCTGTACAATCACATGAAGATAAAATATAAAAAAATAAATAAAAGACTGCACATTAAGGGCAAATTTACAGGACAAGAAAAACTATAGTTATAAGAAGTGACACAGGGTAGTATAATACACGTTTGTTTATATATATGTGTATTTGTACACACACACTACTTTGAAAAAAATTAGACTGTGGATGTATATTTCTGCATCAAAAAGTAACTGACTATTAATATGAAATGGATAATATGGGTGACTTTGCCAGTGTTTATATCTGTTTTGGATAGGATTCAGGTGTATTGACCCAGGGTCATATCTATAACATGCAGGACACCGACCGTGTACTGCTTTTGTTAGTGTAAACTTCCTCGTTATGTTAAATCTAGAGTATTGACAGAAAAAACTATTAATGTTTGTTACAGGTGCAGAATGCTGCGATCAGTGGAAAGACAGGGCTTGCGTGTACAGACGAGCAGCGCAGGTGGAATGCAGGGACAGCAAAGAACCTTGAACCTAAACGTCTAAGCCAGATAAACTTCAGACATCATAGGGCAGAGCAGCAGTACGATGTGAACTCCCGGACTGCAGTGACACAATCTCTCCCTAACACACCATATCACCTTACACACCAAGACTTTATTGACAGTGTTAGCAAAGCACCAGTGAAGCCACTTTTCCTCCTCAAGAACACATTAATTGGAAAGTGTTACAATGCCTCGCCATCTGCAGGTCCTCACCGCAACAGTAAAGTTGATGAGCAATTTTTTCAGCCACACCAAGCACACAGTTACAAACTAAGCTGTAATCCATGCAGGGCATTCTACCAGGCATACATTCAAGTTTCTGAAGAGCAAGCAGAACAATTACAAGAAGAAACAAAAGAGCAAAGTGCATCTGATTTGTGGCACAACTGCAGGAAAATCAGACTTACAGCAAGCTCCGCTAAAAAAGTTCCAGTACGTGCCACCACAAAAAATGATAAATTTTTATCTGAGCACATGTACCCTTCCTTTCGTGGGAATTATGCAACAAACCATGGTAAAGAAAATGAAGTTAGAGCTTGTCATCAGCTGAAAGAACAGGGTATGAACATCCTTCACATGGGTAGTGTTATCAGCATCCAGGAGCCATGGCTCTCTGCGAGTCCTGACGGGGTCATTGACTCAGATGTGCTTCTAGAAATAAAATGTCCTGTGCCGACTTATCCTTCACTCACGGAGCAGCTTACCCAGAAATGCAGCGATATCAAACTGGTAGATGGCGAACTGCAGCTGCAGAAAACTGGCAGCAGAGGCTATTACATGCAAGTGCAACTTACAATGTTTTGCACAGGGCTCAAGACTGCCACACTTGTGATCTGGACACCTACTGAGCATGTTTCATTTACAGTGCAATATGATGAAGCATTTGTAAAGGAACAAGTAAAGCGCTTGAGAGGGTTTTACTTCTCATATTTCTTACCTCGTCTTGTAGAGGAGTATGCAGCAGGACGGTTTCAGTTAAATGAGAGATACTTGAAGATAATGGGCAAGGTTTAATGCATGTTACAACTATAAATGGGACAGTCAGACACCAACATGTCTGCAGAGTTTGGTCTCTGTCTTGTGAATGAAAGGACACATTCAATATGAAATCTGTTAAATATTTCAATACAACTAAAATGTACATAGTTGTAACATATGGTGGGAAATGAATGACAAACTGACAACATTAAATGCTGTGAATAGTTCTGTATTTCTGTAATCTTCCAACACAAAAAAATGTCAAGAATGCACAACTAATTATTGTAGATTTGAGAAAAACATCTTTTTTTTTTTCATTTAAGAAATTTATCACATTGTAGTTGAATAAAAAAGTAATAATTGTTCAATTGATTGCAATTGTTATATATATATATATATATATATATATATATATATATATACACACACATACACACACATACTGTATCACATAACCTTTCTTCTAGAACAGAAGATAAAAAAGGGAGACCTGGAATTATTTACTCTCTACATATATGTACATCAAATTTTAACTTTAAAATAATTGCATTACACTACACAACTTTATGTCCTGAGTAACCATCTTAATATCCCAGAGTCCACAATTGTTCATAACATACACATTTATTGTGTATCACGAATGAGATCCTCTCTTAAGTTCACTAGAGCAGCACATATTCTCAGTATCTTGTCTACTTTAGGAGCCATGCTTATAGGAACAATTTGTGAAAGTATTTTGTAGACTTTCAAGCGTCTGATTGCTCTTTCAACATGGATTCTTACATTTGCAATCCGACGTGTGTATGTTACCTGTTCCTCAGTTAACTGTCTACGTTTTTTTGTGAAAGCGGGTATTACTAATCTAACTTTTCTCTCAAAGAGTAAGTCTTTAATTGTAAAACCTCTATCTGCCATGACTTCATCACCAGGTTTTAGGTATGTTAATATTCCAGAGTCCATTGTGATAAATTTGTCACTACATCGGCCGCCATATGCCGCAGACACAAACATGATTAGTCCACATGGTGCAACAGCAACCAAATATTTGACTGTGTTGTGTGAATAATAATGGCTGTATGATTCCCCTCTTGAGCCCATATTTCTGGGTTTCTGTAAAAGGGTCTCACTGCAGTCTATAATGCATGTAGTATTTGGAAAGTTCTTCTTGAAGGCTTCAGGCATGGAATTAATGGTCGGAGAACTTCCTCCAGCTTGTCTAACCAGTGTGAGATGATCTTGCTGGCCATGCTTTGTGATATATGAAACTGGCGGCTTAGGTCACCTATTACTCGGTTACTCTTTAATTTTATAAGTGTCATGAGGACTTGATCTCGGACAGGCATGGTAAATTCATTGTTGTCATATCCTTCCAGTGTCGACACAAGTGTGTTAAATGTTTCTAAGGCTATCCCAGTGTACAGCAAAGCGTCTGCATCATTTTGAAGAATGAAATATGCAACTTCATCACACTGAGTCATCTTATCCTGCACATCTTTTCTGCGAGACCTGTTGCAGTATTGATGGTCTTGTTGCGAAGGATCCTCCCACTGTGTGTGGACTGAGTGCAGATGTGGCTCAGGGGGTTGTGTGGAGATGCTGGCCTGGTCTAATTCCACTGAACATAACACTGTGGAGTCTGAATAAGACAAAAATATGATCAGATGTACAGTCAAACTGTTAGCATAAGAGAAAGTGTCACTTAGCTTATTATATTTTTTGAGTGAAATTTCTCATTCTACATTTTTCACACAAATGCAAAATCATAAATGTCAACATAAAATGTTCCTAGGTCCCCTAAAAATTTGTCACAATTTTATTCCATTACTGTGATTAGATTTTATTTTTCATTCTAAAAAAAAAGTCACCAATGTTGGTATTTTTGCAAAGGTTGCTTTTAACGTTTTTACTTGAGTTTTCTCGACTTGAAAAAACATGTTCTTTATAAACACAAACCTAAGACTTTTACAGCCCTTGGAGCTAATCTTTTGGCAGCATGCGGCTGGTGTCAATTACCACCACGGGTGTAAACTTTCTTTAAAATTGATACTTTGCTGCTAATAACCAGCTAGTGCTGATACTAACGCCATTCACCATAGGCTATTATTTAGTAAAAGTAATTGCGTGATTAAAATGCGAAACGGTGGCAAACCACATTTACACTTTCACTTACCGGGTACAGATTCTGTGTTTTTGTTCGTATTACTGGAAGCTGTCACACTCAAAGTGGTCCGAGTGAGCTTTCTTCTTTTCTTCGGTGGGGGTCGGTCATAGCCAAGATAAAGCTCCGGGTCGGGGTGTAGCTCTGTGGGCTTTTTATCGATAAAATGAAAGGAGCAAACATAAACTCTCTTTGGAGGGTGTTTGAGTCTTAAAGCTGCCAGCCACGCTAGTTTCCGATCCTCCTTCCGCGGCATAGAGTGCAGTGCGTAGGGCGGTGGGCACGGACAGGCCTTTCTAAGTTGCTCATGTTCAAGGCAAAATGTTTCTAATGCGTTTTTCAGTTTTCTTGAATTATTGTGGCAGCCGACGACAGCACACGTTGAACCCGAGCTCATCTTCGAACAGGTAAAGCCACTTATTACCGCACAAAGTAACTAATTTTGTTGTTAGCAACGACTGAACGCTGGGTCTCGCTTTGAGTAACCGGAAGTATAAAACCGGACAACGGAAGTAGTGGTCTGTCATGGCAGCCTACGTACGCTCTTACAGAAACCTGTGGATACAGACCTCCAAAATATCACAAGGATTTTATCCAAGACTTTTCAAACTTCTTAGCTGGAACTGTGCCAAACTACGATCGAATCTTAATCGTTAGAGATTTTAATATTCGTGTGTTGTCCCTCCAATTCGCTGGCCAGAGACTTTTTAAGCTTGATAGACTCCTTCAGTCTTGCTCAACTTGTGTCTGGGCCAACCCAGAAACAGGGTCATACATTGGATCTTGTGCTGTCTCTAGGGTTACCGGTCCTAAACATGGAAATATGTGATGCTGTTTTTTCTGATCACTGTCCTGTTGTGTTTGACATATTTTTATCTCTCCGCCATTTTACACCTCTTATTTCAACACGTCGTTGTCGTGTTTTTAACCCATCTACAACAGAACAATTTTCTGTTGCTTTTAAAAAAGTTATAAGATCTCCCCTTGGCTTTGGTACCGAGGAAATGACAGTTAATTTTTATGATAAATGCAAAACTGTCCTTGATGAGGTCGCTCCTTTTAAAACTATAAACTTGAAACCACGACCAGACCCATGAATAAATAAGGCCACTCGTTCAGCCAGACGAGAGTGCAGGAAGGCTGAACGTAAGTGGAAAAAAGATGGGCTGCAGGTTTCTCATGTTGAGACAGTCTGTACAGGTATCAGGACATTGTTAAAGCAGAAAAGTCAAGGTTTTTTTCCAATGTTATTGAGAATAGCTCCAATAATCCTCGGGTTCTTTTTTCAATTATTGACTCTGCCCTGAATATTTCCCCAGCTTCTTGTATTAACAGTTCCTCAGACACCTGTGAAAGGTTCTTGCAGTTTTTTACCAATAAGATAAAACAGCTTTGATCTATGATTGCCAGCCTTCACATGATGTTTCTAAAATATTCACCTGCTCTGCTGTTTTTGATCAGTTTGAGCCTGTGTGTCTTGATCAGATGGAGGAAGTATGTAGTGGCACAAAGACATCATCGTGTCCAAATGACATTATTCCAACACATCTTCTAGGTTGTCAGTTCTGACATTTTAGCTATTTTTAATAGCAGCCTTAGCTCAGGTGTTGTGCCAGCCTGCTTTAAACATGCTGTTGTACAGCCTGTACTTAAAAAACCTAATCTTGACTCCTCTGTCCTCACTAACTTAAGGCCTATTTCAAAGCTCCTTCCTGTCGAAAATTTTGGAAAAGATTGTGTTTGTTCAGCTGCACTCTTTTGTAAACAGACACAATGTTCTTGAGAGGTTTCAGTCTGGTTTTAAAACTCTTCATAGCACAGAAACTGCGCTTTTAAAAGTTCTTAATGATCTTTTATTAGCCACTGACTCAGGTGACTCAGCTGTGCTTCTGCTGTTAGATCTGACCGCTGCCTTTGATACTGTTGACCACAGCGTTTTAATCTCACTGTTGGAGCATTGTGGCGTAAAGGGCACCCCATTAGAGTGGTTCAGGTCATACCTGTCTGACAGGACCTTCTCTGTGAGCTTTGGCGATTTTATCTCTTCCTCAGCTCCCCTTACTTGTGGTGTTCCCCAGGGATCAATAGTGGGGCCAATATTGTTCTCCATTTATATGCTTCCTCTAGGTCTAATCTTTAGAAAATATAACATTTGTTTTCATTCATATGCCGATGATACTCAGATCTATCTTCAGCTGAAGGGAAATAGTTCTGCCTCACTAGATCCCTTACTTCAGTGTCTCGATGAAGTTAAATCCTGGATGGCCTCTAATTTCCTTAACTTCAATGAGAACAAAACCGAAGTGATAATTTTTGGACCAAGCGGCAATCCCAGCACCTCTAATTTTAACCTGCACAGTCTTGAGCCTTTTGTCAAATCTCATGCCAAAAATTTGGGGTTATATTTGACAGCAATTTCACCTTTGAAAAACAAATTAGCTCAGTCGTACAGCAGTCCTTCTTCAAACTGAGGCTTTTATCTAAGGTGAGATCATTTTTACCTTTCAAAAACTTCAAAGGGGCGATTCATGCTTTCATTATATCCCAGCTGGACTATTGTAACTCCTCATATGCTGGAGTTAGCCAGACCTGCCTGGCAAGGCTGCAGTTGGTCCAGAATGCTGCAGCTCGTCTTCTGACACTAAAGGACGTGAACACATTTCCCCGGTGCTCGCCTCTCTTCATTGGCTCCCTGTCTGCTTCAGAATTAACTTTAAAATTTTATTGTTGACCTACAAAGCCCTGAATGGACAGGCTCCCGGGTATTTGTCTGACCTCTTGCAGACTTATACCCCCTTAGATCTCTTAGATCAAGTGATCTTTTGCTTTTAGCTGTACCAAGGTCGAAGCTGGTTCATAGAGGCGATTGAGTATTTGCAGTCGTAGCGCCTAAGCTGTGGAATAATTTACCCCTACACATCAGACAGGCTCCCACTGTCAATCTTTTTAACTCTTATCTTAAAACGCATTTTTATTTACTGGCTTTTAATACAGCATGAGAGTTATTTGTTATTTTATTATGTATGTTGTATTCTTGTACAGCACTTTGGTCAGCGCTCCTGTTGTAATTAAATGTGCTATATAAATAATTAAACCATAACCATAACCAAAAAATATAACAGGACACTGGCGTAAATTCTCGACCGTCTCACACTTCTGTTTAATCAGTTTTCTATTTGACTTTTAGTCAGCTGTGTAAAAACCAAGGAGGAACCCACCCAGGGGATTAATAAAGTTTTATTTTATCTAATCTAATCTAATAACTTTAATCTCAGCCAAACCGATTGACTCACGAATAAATAAAACACTGAAAAAAGCCCAACAATAACATTTTTAGGTTGTCTAAGTGACTTATATATTACGTTTAACCCGAGTAGCGAAATGCCGCGGTGATCTGAAAATGATGTGCCGGGAGTTGTGCCGTTCTCGGCCGCATCAGTAACCCTCGAGCTTCCGGTTAGCTGTTGAGCTGGTGGGTGGCAGACGTCTCCGAAAACGTCAAAGCACTTTTGCAAATATGTGATATCTTGATAAACGAGCAGATATTTGATGTTCACACAGCTACTTTCTCGCCTGAAAATATGTTAAACGTTTATTTTGTGACCCAGAAAGATTAATAAGAGTAATTTTAAAACTTAGTAGCGGCCGCCATTGTTGGAAACTGGAGTTTGGCTGGGCCGCGCTATGAATTCTGGGATATGGTAGGCCACGGAGGACACACCCGACCCATCCTTCAAATTCGGGAAAAAGTAGGACGCATTTGTCGGCTGCATTCGGAGGAGTCTACGGCCCTTGCTCGCGTACTTGAGAATTGAGAATGTACTCGCGTTCTTGGCGAGTACATACTCGCCGAGAATGCGAGTACGGACTCGGGATTTGTACAATTGGAACACCAGCATACTTGATGATGTCACAGGTCCGGAGTTTTTACTGCCGTCCCCTCTTAATTTAACTGTGAGTAATATGTTATGAAGCTTTAATCACAGCCAAACCGGTTTACTCAGGAACAAATAAAACACTGAAATAAACCAAACATTAACATTTAGAAGTGATCTAAGTGACTTATATATCATGTTTAACCTCAGTAGTAAAATCTCTATTAATAAAAATAGTGTACATGTAGATACGTGTACATACCTTAATAAAAACAAGCAGGTGTGTGTATGTGTGTGTTAGTCCCCATAGGGAAATTGCTCCTCTGCATTTAACCCATTCACCCAGTGAAGCAGTGGGCAGCCACCAATGCAGCACCCAGGGAGCAGTGTGTAGGGACGGTACCTTGCTCAGGGGTACCTCAGGGTAACTGTTCAGTGGAGTCGAACCCCCGACCTTCCGATCATGGGGCCACCACTCTACCTACTGAGCTTTCCCAGTAGGTAGAGTGAGATGTTAGAACGCTTTTATTTTTATTTTAGTGGACACTCAATACAATAGACAGGTACTGGGGTTTGGGGTTTGTTTAACCTGAGTAGCAAAAAGACCGCGCGCGCGCGGGGGGGGGCGTTGAAAACGATGTGCCGGGAGTCTGCTGTTCTCGCCGGCTGTAATAATCCTCGACCTCGCTGTCTGCTATGGAGCTGGCGGGTCACAGACGTCTCCGAAAACGTCGGAGCGCGTTTGGAAATATATGATATCTTGATAGATCGAGCAGATATTTGAAGTTTACACAGCTACATTCTCGCTTGAAAAGAACTTAAAAGTTTATTTTGTGACCCAGAAAGAGTAATATTTAAAAGTTTTTAGCCCCGCTCATCCGCCATTGCCGCGTTTGAGTTTTGGACGAAATGCATTCTGGGATATTTAGCTGTACCAAGTCCACACAAGTCACCACCGATGCATGCTCGATAAAACGGGCGGAGCGAGAACACATCCGCTTTTTCACGTTCTCGGCTTGATGCGTACTTCGAATTGGAACAGTACTTGGTCTCCGACTGATGACGTATCATATACACGAGAACGCAAGTACGCTCAAGTACGCATATTGAGAAAGGCCCTACGAATTAGGACAGCCTTCGGCACGTCGCTGTGACATAATCGGTCTACAAATGCGGCCTCAGGAGGATGCAGCCCATGAATTTGGACACGACCAATGTTACAGAAGTGGAGGAAGCGCAGTTTTTTGGCTTTCCTGATATTTCAAAAGTGCTTCATCTCTTTGCTATGACTGTCGCCCGGCATAATTTGCAGATTATGGTTGTAGCTGCTGCGATGCTTTCGACCAAAACAGGCACAGCTTGATGACATCATCAACATGCGCTATCGCGGTAGAGCGATATAGTCAAAATCTCTATGGTTGGCCAAATTTATACAGTTTCTATCGTATATCGTTTCTATCGCCCACCCCTACGTATTCAGCTACAAAATAACACAATAATATAATCTGATGATCATTATTATAAGAGCAGGATCCATATTTGATATCAGAGTAACACACTGATGGTTATGTGCAGTAGAGTGGGTCTCTGACTGTGGGTCAAACAGAAGCTTTTGAGCCCCGGCTCGGACAGTCTCGGTCGTTGTGTCCTTGGGCAAGACACTTCACCTACCGCCTACTGGTGGTGGCCAGAGGGGCCGATGGGGCGATATGGCAGCCTCGCTTCTGTCAGTCTGCCCCAGGGCAGCTGTGGCTACAACTGTAGCTGCCTCCACCAGTGTGTGAATGTGTGTGTGAATGGGTGGATGACTGGGTGTGTAAAGCGCTTTGGGGTCCCTAGGGGGGACTAGTAAAAGTGCTATACAAATACAGGCCATTTACCATTTCTGATTGGTTGCTGACCTTGGTCACCTGTCCACTCTCACCTGTGTGTGTTTGCTCTCTCTTTGCTGTCTCCATCCTCTCTCTCCTTTCCCTCCCTCTCTGTCTTTGTACCGTCACTCAGGTCCAATGGAAACAGTGACATTTACAAACCAATCAAAGACAAACTGATCCATGTCAGGTTATAACAATATTCAAAGTGAATACAGGCTGCTGCTGGACACAGACAGGTGACATCATTTTGACTTGCTGTCACCTGGATCTGGACTCATAAACACTGAAGCCCTGAACAGGAATACAAATCATTTTCTGCCAACTAGCGACACACCAGCAGATAATGGCTCAGAAAGCTAAAATGAGCCAATCATTTCTGTGTTTAGTTCCTGAAATCAGATCTGATATCAGCAGCTCTGAGTTTATTCATCATTATTGTCCAGTGATGAGATTTCTGCTCCGTTTGGTAACAGTCAGCAGGTTTTTCCTGCGTGTGGACGTGAACAGTCGTACCTGACAGCAGGTAGCAAACAGAGATCATCTTTCCAGCTGGAACTCTTCACTGAGCTGAACTCATTCAAATGTTCTGGAGTCAAAACAGGAAACAGTCTAAATGTGTGTCTTCACTCTGACTCTGGATCAGATCTCAGTGACAGACTGTGGACATTATGGAAGCCTAAATGTGACACCATCTTCCTCCTTCATCTGCAGATTAAAGCCAAACAAAGATTCTCATTAAAAGTCTGCAGGTCTGAGAGAGACTCAATCGTTGTGTCATGTCAAACACAGTAAGAGGAGCTGAAGCACAGATGTGAAGAGCAGATTCATCAGATTATGACCTCACTCTGTTTTGTCTTCATATACATTCAGTCTGTGTTTATAATGCAGATTTTCTGCTTTTATAATAACACATTTTATATTTTCTATCATCACAGACTGAGTTGCTGTGGACTCTCAAAGACTCACTGTGAAGTTGTGGCCTCAGCTCTGAAGTCCAACCCCTCCCATCTGACAGAGCTGGACATGAGTGACAACTACAACCTCCAGGATTCAGGTGTGAAGCTTCTGTGTGCTGGACTGGAGAGTCCAAACTGTCGACTGGAGACTCTGAGGTGAGTTCACTGACTGCAGCTGTTGTTGTTTTTCTATATTTCAGGTCTTTGATTGATGTTTGAAACTTTCTTTAGTTCCTAAATGTTCAGGATGTGTCTGAAGACAAATGTGAAGAAGTTTGAGTGCTTTCAGAAATGTTGTCTTTCCAAACGACTGAACAACAGTTTTTCCTTTTGGCTCCAAACAGAAGTGACAGACTTGAGCAGGGTTCATTTAAAGGCTGACAGAAGTGGAGTGGTAACGGGGAGATGTTTGACAGGACAGTGTTTCAGCCTCCACAGGTTCATGTTGTGCTCCATCAGTCAGTGAAGATGAAGTCAGTGCTGATGAGGCTGTAGAGTCTGTGAGGGATGTTGAATGAGGATGATGAAGATCTGATGATAGCAGATAAAAACAGGCTGCAGAGACTTTGAGCTTGTGTGGAAACAGAGAGAGAGAAAAGAAAGACATGAATTATTGCAAAGCTAACAAAGGTGAAGTTAGGAGCTGTGATGATGTTCATTTATCAGAAGCTGATCTGGCTGCTACAGAGACGACACACACAGCTGCTGTGGTGAGGTGTGTGTTAAAGCAGAGGAACAGAGCAGATGAACACAGGCCCAAACATGACAACAAAGCCGGATTCAGGCTCTGTGAGAGGATTTCAAACAGAAGCTGGAGAAGAGAAAGGACTCTGTTGGACTACGGAAAGAAGGCAGCTGAGACCAGTCCAAGTGTTTCCATGGAGCCCAGTCTAACATTCATTTATACACTAACGTACAGAGGTGAATGGGAAAATGAATCCATAGTTTCAAATGTAGAAATAGTTCTCAGTTCATTTACAGAGTTTAATACAGTTCATGAGGAAATGAGAAATGTTCAAAACAGCAGCTGGTAGGAAGTCTGCTTCACAAAGTTGGTTCCAATTCCAGTAGTTTGTGATGCACTTGAACGCAGCGTGAGCAGTTCACTGCCTAACCCCACAGAGACTGTCAGTCTGGACTTTCCTTTTTACCTGTTGGCTGTCAGTGAGATTTCAGAGCAATCAGAGACTGTGGATCTGTGTATAAAGCATAATTCACGTGCAGTTGTAGAATGAATGGATTAACCCTAACCTGAGAAACATGGTACGCCCCGGCTCTGCTAGGCGACAGGGGAGGTAACATGAATGAGCCCAGAGACAGGAGGGTCAGATAAAAAAGAAAAACAAAAGGTTTATTACCACAACTGAAAACTGTTACTGAAACAACTCACCAGGCAATGAGGTGATTTAAACAAACAAAAAAACTTATCTATAGAGATTGACATTGTCGACTTTGTGGGTACCCGTGGCAACAACATCAAGACACTGCATGAAGCGCTAGCATTTCCAGCACCGGTAATCATTAATTCTGCGGCTTTAATCCCTACTTGCATTTTATTTGCCCCAAAAACAGTTCTGTACAAAACGATGAAGAACACGGCAGGTCCGTACAAAGACACGTGACGAAAAGGCAAAAAAGGACGAGGAAAAAATCAAAGGAGTGAAAGGGTCAGACCCATAGGAGCATACAGAGTGGAGTAAGCACGTTAGTGTGCTGCCCAACTTTCATCACGCACATATTTATTATTGTATGGTCCTAAGTGTGAGTTCACACACTCACAAAACGTTTAGTAACTTCAGATCCTGCAACAAGCCCAGGTCCAGTTTGCTTTGGTGATTTGGACGATTCCATTTCACAGCTGTTGTTTTTTTCCTTTATCTCCTGTACAGGCAAACACATCTATTTGTCGTTTCAGGTTGTAGTGTTACACAACACTTTCAGATCTAATAGAAATAAAATAAGTGTTTCGTAAACATGTTGATGGATTGGCTGTGTTAGTTCAGTGACAGATTTATTTGGAAAGAAAACAGTTTTTAACTTGCAGTCAAAAACTAAAGTGTACGCGTATGCCTGCATTTTTATTTTGTTAAATACAAACAAAATTATAGCAGAAGTGCTGCCACGTGTCTGGCCAGAAAGAGCTGTTTATTTGGTAGTTCAATGAACGGCTTCAGATAGTAAGAGTGAGAAAAAAAAATACGTTCTTGTTTGCAGTTTTGTCTTGTTGACATATCTGACTTACTCTTGGAACTATTTAGATCAACAGTATACAACCCCAAAGTGATACTATATCAATATCAAGTCTGATTCTGCCTTCCAAAATGACTTACTCATTTAACAATTTCAAAATGCTCTTAAATTGAAATTTCATTTTTCCACAGGATGTTAGATCAATAGTATACAACCCCAAAGTGATACCATATCAATTTCAAGGCACTCTGATTTTGTCTTTCAAAGTAACAAAATTATCCTGAGCAGTGACTCCAGGGCCTGGTTTGAGTCTCCCCAAAACCATTTCCTGTGTGTTATTCTCCTCACTTCTCCCTCCCTTCCTGTCTTCTCTGTCCTATACAGTGAAGACAAAAGGCCTCAAGTTCTGAAAACTCTTCCCCTTCATCATCTTCCATCTCTCTCATCTAAAATCACCAGTATTCTCTGAGTAGAGAATCTTTTCACAATCTTGAATGATAAGGATCCAAGTGGGTGAAGTTTATGTATTTGCTGTGTTCTCCCCAATTTGTAGTTGGGACAGAGTGTGGGAAACTCTCAAAATTACATCCAGTTTAGAAGAAAGTGTTTGTTTCATCATCCTTCACAACTCATCAACCAGGCGTCACAAACTGCAGCAGAGCAGTACAAAGCAAGTCATACTGGATGGCTGCAGCAACCAGAGTTTTACCTACCTTTGGTATTTACTGAACAGAGTCGTCTTCTGTAATCTTTTCAGATTCAGATTCAGAACACTGTATTTATTTTCAAGGGGCAATTAGGATACTGACTAGGGCTGGGTATCGTCACTGATTTCTAGAATCAATTCTGTTCCGATTCACAAGGTCCTGAATCGATTCGATCCATGATTCGATTCAATTCGATTCAATTCGATTTGAATCTGTGAAATTTTGCCTCAGTCAGAAATATTATAATTCAGATCAGTACATTTACATATTTTTATATCTATAAAAAGAAAGCTGACACTTGCGAGACTTTATCAAAGGTGTGAGCATCACAGCAGAGGCCTTTGTGTCAAAGTAGCTGAAGATAAAACACAGAAAACATGAAGGTGATTTTCCTGGCCTGGGATTTTATAAAAAGTATTCTGCAGTACATCAAAAACGAAAGAAAACTTATGAACATTACCTCTGAAGTTACAGCGGTTTTATTAGAGACACAGCTGAGCGTTTTGCATTTTGCATAATTTTAAAAAATTTAAATTTGTTCAGGAGCCTGTTGAACGGCAGAAATTAGGTTTTCTTTTCGGAAGTAAGTAAAAGGGAAAAAAAAACAGCGGCCGACAGCGCTGTAAACAACAGTAGACTTGTGCGTAACAAGCAAGCGAATAATGCAGAAAACAGATTTTGGGGATAGACGGGAAACTGTTCTTGAAGTACAGAGAGAGAGGGAGCTGTGCATGAAGTGTGATTTTATTGTGGTGGAAGCAAAACAGCAAAAGTAAGGGTGAGTCCATGACGATGTTTATGTGAAGTGTAGATCTTCTTTGTCTGCTGGTTCGGTCAATATTGTTTGCAGAGAGATAAAACTAACAGCTTTAGAATCAGCGTAAAAAGGACGTGAACACAAAGCGCGGACCCGCCGAAACATCAGAATCACCGAGCTGTCGGCTTTCAGCCCCGACCGTGTCCGTGCGGTCGGGTGAGAAAAGCGACATCTCACTGATTCCGGTCCGCGCTTTGTGTTTACGTCTTTGTGCAGAAGCCATGTACCTGCTCTCATTTAATGTATTAAATGTTTGGTGGTTGTCAAAATTTTTTGACGTTTCACCTGAGATTCTGGAATTTTGGGCAAAATAAATTTATATTAAAAAAATCGATTCAGGATTTTAATGAATCAATATCACGTTATCCAAGCCAGAATCGATTTTAATCGTTGAATCGATTATTAAAACCCACCCCTAATACTGACCTTGCCAACCGTACATACAATACACAAACATCACATTGGGGAGACAGGTCAGGCTAGGTAGCTGGTCGGCAGCTGAGATAGTGTCCTTCACCCTGCCAGGTGAAGTAAACAGTCTTCCAGCCGTCCCAGGTGGCCTTGGTTAGGAACAGTCTAAACACCGTCTGTCATCAGGGTGAGATTTGTTATGTTCAGCTCCAGCCTTGAGACCACAGCTGGCGCCGGTATGTTAGCCGCATGAAATGATGGTGGTTTTCTTTGGTGCGAACAAATGCATGTCAATTTCACAGCTGATCTAACAGTCCGTCACTCGTCTCTCAATCTCCCGTTGGAGAGCCACGAGCTTCTCTGAGAGGTTATCAGTTTTGCGCTCAAAGAGCAAAGTCTGAGTGCTCACGGCAGAAGTTGGAGCAGGTGGAGCTTAAAGGGAGTAAGTGCTCATATAGAAAGACAGTTGTGTTTTAATGAAGCTATTTAGTTAACCAATAATTGTATTGCAGTGAAGCTTCTGTCTGCTGCACTGCAGAGTCCACATTGTACACTGGAAACTCTCAGGTCAGGATCCAAACATATCATTAAATTGTATAAACAACAAAGCTTTATAGAATTGGCAGGTGAACTTTTCTTTATCTTTGGATTGCTTAGGAGATTCTTAATTACTGTCTGAAGATTTTTTACAGTCACATATTTTGTTTTAATGGTAAAACAGAATTATTGTTCAGTTCAATGAGCAGGTAGCTGTGAGATTCATAATAATGAGGTATATTTGTATTAAAGATGACTAAACTTGAACAGTAGCTGTGTGAGTTACTTTGTTTACTCATGTGTGCTGATGTTGTGAGTAATTTAAAGCTGAAGTAAACTTGTAGTGAGTTTAATAGAGTTTCTGAAGTAAGTGTACTTGGAGATATTTATGTGTTTACTAAAGTCCAGGAGCAGGAGGCTGTGTGTAGCATAGAGGAACCCAGACCTCAGCTTTGACTCCTGGTTTCTGTTGCTGCTGTTGCAGTTTCCCCTCATCGTTCCCTTCAACAGTCTCCTCATTGTTTCATCACTAATACTGATTGTACGAGCCAAGTTAAGATAGTTCATATGTTTTAGTGTTTATATTTCGCTGTTGTTAAGCTTGTTTGTGTAATTAATAATTTAGGAAGTAAATGCATGTTTATGGTGGAACTAAAATTATTTTATTGCTGTGTTGGTTTGGTTACGTAGTACCATGAATACATGTGCCTTAAACACTCGTGTTTATAGTAAAATCCAGGCATCACGGATGTATGCAAATTAGCGCATGCAATGCGGGAGGGGGGAGAGAGAAAAGGGGTTAACACGGCATAAGCTATACGCGGCAGCGAGGTAGATCAGAGCCACACGGTTTTCCTACCGTAGTAGGTTATTTTGTTGAGGATAAGTTAAACCTGACCACTCCTGTAAGATGCAAACTGTGGAATAAATTTTTTGTTACATCTTTTCACATCGGAGTCCCGTGGAGTTCTTTTTCCTCTTCAAACTGACGTACGCGAGTGAAGCACGGGAAAACTGGTCTCACGGCTTATACACTGATACAGAAACATATTCTTAGTATCACTAGATGCTGAAAGGTGTCATTCTACTAAGTGCAGAGACTGGTATTAATTTAAATAACTAACATTTTGTGATGTCTGAACTGTTTTCCATGCCAAGTCACTAAATTAGAAATCCCCGGCTGTGGGCGGGGCCGGGGATTTCTAATTTGATCTTGTTTGAATACTAGCTACATACAGTGGGGCAAAAAAGTATTTAGTCAGCCACCGATTGTGCAAGTTCCCCCACTTAAAATGATGACAGAGGTCAGTAATTTGCACCAGAGGTACACTTCAACTGTGAGAGACAGAATGTGAAAAAAAAATCCATGAATTCACATGGTAGGATTTGTAAAGAATTTATTCGTAAATCAGGGTGGAAAATAAGTTTTTTTAACTTACCCTGCAGGGTCAGGTTCAGTCTGTCCAAGTGACACAGCATGTCGACCAAAAAGGCCAGATCCATAATCCACTTGAGGTCCGAGAGCTCGGGATAGTCCTTGTCCTTCTTTTCCATAAACAGTTTCACGGCATCCAAAAGCTCAAAGAAGCGAGAGAGTACCTGGCCTTTTGACAGTCACCTCACAGTGCAGTGCAGCGGCAGGTCACCTGGAAGCCCTCGGTCCAGCTCAGCGATGAGATTCTTGAATTGCCTGTGGTTAAGCGCATGTGTGCGGATATAGTTGACGATTTCCATCACAGGCTTCATGGCGTTATCTAAATTCAATGATTTAGACACGAGTTGCTCCATGTGGATGATGCAGTGGAAATTCCAAAAGTCAGGAATAGTTTGGTCAGCTTTGCACACCCCCACAAGCCCATTCACAGATCCCACCATGGCTGGTGCTCCATCCGTGGCTATTGCAGTTAATTTTGTTATGGGCAGATTTGCTTTTTCAAATGCAGCCATCATGGTTTCTTTCACATCTATGCCACGGGTTCTGTCTTTTAATGGCACAATATCCAGGAGTTCTTCTTTGATCACACAATCGTTTGACACAGACCGTGCAAATATTGCCAACTGAGGCTTGTCTTGTATATCACAACTCTCATCCAATGCGACACTAAAATACTCACATGCTTGAAGGTCAGAGTGCAACTGTGATTCAATAGCCGTGTTAATGTCCGATATTCTGTGTTCAACAGTGTGGCGGGACAGTTGGACGTCTGATACCATGCGTTTTAATTTGTCGTTTTCAGGAGACAAGATTTCAACAACGTCACTGAGGCATTTTTTAACAAACTCCCCTTCATTGTATGGCCTTTTAGCCCGTGCAATGTTCCAAGCCAGCTGATAGGATGCGAGCGTTATGATCTCTGACCACTTCGTAAATTTATGGAAAAACTGTATCTGCTTTTCTGCCTGACTTTTCAAAGTGGCCAACCCGTGCTTGCGAAGTTCAGTCCCTTTTGGAAATTCCTGGTCGATGTTAGCATGGAGTGAGCTGAAGTGGCGCTGAAGATTTGAAGCTTTGAAATGCGCTAATGACGTCTGACATATAAGGCAGAATGGCTTGCCATTGCGTTCAACAAAAAAATATAAACTCTCCCACTCTGTTAAAAACGTCCTGTGTTCATCTTCATATTTTCTTTTTGCTGTGCATTTTTTTCCTGCCATTTTAAGGGCGAACTTGCTCCTACTGGGAAACTTTGCGGTATTTTCATCTCACACACATGCGCATTTGATGAAAATACCGTATTGAACTCAAGCGAAGCGAACGCGCACATTTTAAAACAACAACATAAAAAAAAACACAAAACACAAACTTTGATATGAACGTAAGAGCCGCATGAAACCAAGCAAAGAGCCGCGGGTTGGCCACCCCTGCCTTAAAGTCTCTGATATGAGATGAGAAATGAAGCAGCCAGAGCTTTTTCATGAGTGGAAATCCACGGTGACTGTGAGCTGCTGCTACAGCCTCCAGATTAGCCAGCAGCTCATCCTGCTCAACATTTTCTCACCAACTTTAATGGAAGTGTGATGTTTTCAGCTGGAGTGATGGTCAGGGTGGCCTCCCTCTCCTCTTCTTCTCCTCTTCCTCTTTCATTTGTAAAGCCACTTCTGCTGCTTTCATTCATGTGGAAGTCCTGTAGCTGAGTTTGGGAGAGACTAACAGCCTCGGCAGCAGAGGGGAGAAAGGCTGTAACACCACCACTTTACTCTGTTCTACCTGTCACATCATTTTATCAGGAAACAGATATGCTCATGTTTTTACTACGTTTGTCTTGAAGATGTAAGAAGATCACATGGTGCTTTTTATTATTGTGTTGGTCTGTTTCCTGTCTCTTGGATGGAGCCCAGCTGTGCGTGGCCCCTGGGCCTGTGGTCAGAGTGTGTGCTGGATAATCCGGCCAGGATGAGGCCAAACTGACATGGGATGAAATGTCTGTCACATATTTGAGCCTAATTTAAAAACATCCTCCATAAATATTGAATAATAATAATAAAGGGTCAGAAGATGACTTGTTGGAATGAAAATGAGCTTGTAGTTTTCTGCTTTAATAATGTGACTGGAAAAAGGTGTTGGACTTCAAATATGTCCATTTCTTTCACACTTCACCTTTAAAAGTGAAGCCTTGTGGTTCCTGGAAGGAAAAACACGACTTTTTCATGTTATGATAAATGTATGACTTTAATGTGAAACATTCAGAGTTTTTTCTCTTGTTGTGTTTGTTTGAAGCTGCTTCCTGTTGGTTTCAGCTGTTTGGAGTTTCCATTTTCTAAACTTCTACATTCTGAACCTTCTTCAGCTCTGAACAGATGATGAAACACTGAATGATTTCAAGTACTTTGTCTAATAAACTTACATCTTTCATTTTTTATTCAGATTGAAGGACTGTGATTTTTCAGAGATCAGCTGTGATTATCTGGCAGCAGCGCTGAAGTCCAACCCCTCGTATCCCAGAGTGCTGGACCTGAGTGGATCCTACAACAAGCTGCAGGATTCAGGAGTGAAGCAGCTGTCTGTTCTTCTGGAGAATCCACGATGTCGATTTGAAACTCTGAGGTCAGTCACATGTTTTAGTTGTGCTGAGATGAATATGACGTGAAAGTTGTGCTGACACTGTGGATCAGTAGGCCCACACACCTCTATACAGGAAGTCTGGTTCTACTCTTTGTAGAACTTCTGATCCCTGATCCTCTGAGTCTGACTCAGTAGATAATGCAGAGTTCTGAGCTGATGTGGGTGAGGGGACTCAGGCAGCCTGACAGAGTTGATGTCCCGGTCTTCCCTGCTTGTCCTGATACACATAAACATGAGTATCCTTGCAGGTCAGATCTTATCATTCACACCTGTTAGTGCAGCGCTCCTCTAGATTGTAGTGCTTGTTAAACTAGGATGATTTTAGGAGCCGCGACCGCAGACTCCAAGGGAAGATATTACTTGGAAAGACTAAACCAACCTATTAGAGGTGTTTGCACTAACATAGAATAATAGTCAGATTTACATCTTTATTGTCTCACAAAGGGTTAAAAAGTGAATGTGCACAGAGAGGTTGGTGGCGAGACGGGCACTTCCAGCACTGTAGATGTGTTCCAGCTCAGTGTTCATGGAAATAATCCGGAGAGCAGGATTCCTTGATGAATGTCACATCTTCTTAAAGTTATAATCCACAGGGAAAACTGTGAAACTGTTGATCTGATATCTACTCAGCCAATCAGGTGTTTACATGCCCTTCACTGATCTTCAGCCTCACCTCATTATCACCCCCTCTCTCTTTTACATCTGAATTATCTTCACTTCACATTTCAGTCAGTTCAGATTTCATTAGCACGTTCACTTTAGCATAATCCATTTTAATCCAAACACCTTTCTCTTTAAACTCTGTTTGTCAGTCACAGTATATCCAGTACAATCCTCTTTTTCACTGAGTCACACACATTCAGAGATCAGAGTGTCCTGTGTGTGCTCTCATTCACTCACACTCACTCTCATATGGCTGAAGTCTGTTTGTACACAGGCTAATCTGGGACTCTCCACCATTTGACCCTAGAAATAAAGAAGCTTCTTGGATGAGAGGTGAAACAGTGTCACTCTCAGAGCTACCAGCCCTTTGCTACAATCACAAAGCTCTGCATTGAAATCAATGATATCAAAGCTGGAATCAAATGAGTCCAAGTCTTCTGCTGATTCAGCATCACATTCATCTTTGGTCCTTGTTCTGCATCCCCACCATGGACTTCATTCCTTTACAAGCCAGCCTTTAGTGTCCTTTATTCAGCTCATCCTCTGCTTTACTTTTAGACCTGATTTTAGCTGCTTTATCTCTCTTTCAACAAGTTTCTGTGCCTCAATCTTTTTCTTCTCTCCCTCATAACAAGACAGCTTCTTCTGACTGAGAAGATGTTGGAGTGATTTACTAATCCAGGGCTGATTTTGGGGGAAAATAGTTCCTGTTTTCAAAGTAATCCCCCATTTTTCCCAGAAAGAAATGCAAGTAGAAATAAATGATCTAAGTGAGAACATGAGCCTTTAAAAAGGCTCTTCTGAGGCTGCTGCCAGCGGTCAAACCCTCCAACAAAGCTCTGTAAGTCAATATGTGATCATAGCTTTAGTTTTTAAATGTTTATTCTAGTTAACACAGATCAGGTGGAACAACTCAAATAAAATATCAAAAATATTAAGTGGTCATCAGTACTCAGTTTGTTCAATACTGAATACAATGGAGCACAAATTGTCCACATTTCTGAAATATTTCTGGGTGTAACTGTTACCAAAGTGCAATTTAGACCTGGCCTGTAGTTGTTATCTAAGTGATAATCATCAATTCTACTAAAACAAATACAAAATAAAGACATTTGACACAATTTGTTGATATCAAAAGCACACTGAACAATTCAGTGTTGTTTTACTGCTGTTCTCTCGTCACTTCTTCTCCTCTGATTCTCTCCACATGTTGCTCTGCATAAGTGCTCAGTTTCCTGACAAAGCAAGATTAAATATTGCTAAATATAATAGTATCTACTACACTTCAACATAAGTGTTTTATTTTTGTAATTGTTTATCTGTTATTTTTCAGACTGAGTCACTGTGACCTGTCAGAGAGAAGCTGTGAAGCTCTGGCCTCAGGTCTCAGCTCTCAGACCTCTAATCTGAGACAGCTGGACCTGAGTAACAATGACCTGAAGGATTCAGGCGTGAAGCTTCTGTCTGAAGGACTGAAGAGTCCACACTGTACACTGGAAACTCTCAGGTAAGATCAAGCATTTTTCTTTCATCAACTGACAGAATCAGCAGATTAATAATAAGGCAGCCCTCTAATAAGAGGAGAAGTGGAGGTGTTGTGAAGGGCAGCATACTCTTATGTTAACAAGACAGGAAGTAGTTCCTGGGAACTGCTTCCTTTGTTATTGTCTAAGTAGAAACATGTTGGTGAAACAGTGAGTTTGCAGAGGTGAATCCACAGCACACAACACAACAATGCTGTTGCGTGCTGAAAGCAGACTTCTCACAGATTCTGAGACTGCAGGTTTCATCACTGTCCAACCAAAATTCACTGAACCAGCAGTAAATAAACGTCCAAAACTACAGCGGGGAAAATAAGTATTTGACACATCAGCATTTCCAGCAGTAAGGGGATTTCCAAGTGGACTATTGACACAACATTCCCACCAGATGTTGCCATCAAGCCAAACATTGAAGTCATACACACAAATCAGAACATTTAAGTATACAAGTTAAACCATAATAAATAAAGTGAAATGACACAGGGAATAAGTATTGAATACATGAAGATAACAAGGGGCAAAATGACATAGAAAGCCAGGAGATCACCTGAAATCTGTCAGTATTGATGGAGAAACCCAGTCCCCTATCAGTACTAACTGGAATCAGCTGCTGTAGTCCTAATTGATGGCCCATAAAGGCCCCTCATTACCCAGAAGGCACACAGGAAAGACTTCATGATGGGTAAAGGCAAAGAACTCTCACAAGATCTGCGTAATCTCATCGTTGAAAAGCATTGTGATGGGAATGGTTATAGGCGCATTTCCAGAATGCTGAATGTTCCTGTGAGCACTGTGGGGGCCATTATCCGGAAATGGAAAGAGCATCAGTTCACCATAAACCAGCCACGATCAGGTGCTCCACGCAAGATCCCTGTCCGAGGAGTCCACAGAATAATCAGGAGAGTACTCCAAGAGCCAAGAACCACTCGGACAGAACTTCAGGAAGACCTTGCATCAGCAGGTACTGTTGTGTCAAAGAAAACTATAAGCAATGCACTGACCCGCCATGGCATCCATGCACGCTCACCACGCAAGACTCCATTGCTGAACAAAAAGCATGTCAAGGCTCGGTTAAAATTTGCGCAACAGCATTTGGAGAAGCCTGTGGATTATTGGGAGACTATAGTATGGTCAGATGAAAGCAAAATAGAACTTTTTGGCAGTCATTCTACACACCATGTTTGGAGGAGAAATGGCACTGCTCACCACCCCAAGAACACCATACCAACAGTTAAGTTTGGGGGTGGAAGCATCATGGTTTGGGGCTGCTTTTCAGCAAGGGGTACTGGCAGACTTCATATCATTGAAGGCAGGATGAATGGAGCGATGTACCGGGACATTCTGGATAAGAATCTGCTGCCATCTACCAGGAAGCTAAAAATGAAAAGAGGGTGGACATTCCAGCAAGACAATGATCCCAAACACAAGGCCAAGGAAACAATGAAGTGGTTCCAAAGAAAGAAAATCAAGTTGCTTGAATGGCCCAGTCAATCACCTGACCTAAATCCCATAGAGAATCTATGGAGAGAACTGAAGATTAAGGTTCATAGAAGAGGCCCAAGGAACCTCCACGATTTAAAGACCGTTTGTGTGGAGGAATGGGCCAGAATCACTCCTGAGCAATGCAGACGACTGGTCTCTCCATACAAGAGGCGTCTAGAAGCTGTAATCACCAACAAAGGCTTTTCTACAAAGTATTAAATAAAGTGTGTTCAATACTTATTCCCTGTGTCATTTCACTTTATTTATTATGGTTTAACTTGTATACTTAAATGTTCTGATTTGTGTGTATGACTTCAATGTTTGGCTTGATGGCAACATCTGGTGGGAATGTTGTGTCAATAGTCCACTTGGAAATCCCCTTACTGCTGGAAATGCTGATGTGTCAAATACTTATTTTCCCCGCTGTATGCTTCATTTTTAAAAAACAGATGATCAGGGGGATTTGTGTTTACATCTTTTTTGTGTAATCTGTTCACCTGCTGTTTCAGCTGTTTGGTGGTTGTTGAGATGGTTTTGTGAACTTTTAGCTGATATTCTGACATTTCTGTAGATACCACACATGTCTAATTACTTTGTATAGCATGAATGGCCATAACGAGGTTTTTAACAGTAAGAAAAGTTGTAAAACTTAAGAAAATATAGTTAAAAGTCCAAAACCTTCTACGTCTGGTCGCTTGTGGTAAGGAGCAGATCAAACAAGTACAGAATTACGTTATAATACCTAGCGGGGGTAGGGGGTCGTGGTTTGGTCCCGCCTTAGTTATTGTGGTTGATGTGGAGGTTGGGACGGGCTTAGGGCACCTGGAGGACCCCTAGAGACGTTATCCCTGGAGGGCTTAACCCAGGGGTTGTGTTCATAACCTGGTTAGTGGCTCTGGTCGCTCTTAGAGGTTGTTCTCCTCGTGGCCGCGTGCAGCGGGGCTGGAGGATGGTCTGTGCTGGCGGACGTAGGTTACTGGCCTGGTGGCCTGGCTGCCCCTGAGTGGATCCAGGGCGGGTGTGGGGGTTTGGGGTTCGGGGGTGCTTCGCCTCCGTGCTGGGGCTCTGGCTGGGCCTTGGGGGCTTCGGTCCTCGTCGGTGTGTCGCCGAGGTTGTGGGCGGGTGGGTGCACGGGGGCTCAGCCCTGGCGCAGGGGGCCTCTTGTGCATCGGCCCAACCGGGGGGCTCTTCAACTGGCAGGGAGGTTGTTCCATCTTTGCAGGAGTCCACTCTGCAGGTGGGGGAGAGTCATAGGAGAGGTGGAGAATAAACTTAACCTGGGTGTCTGTTGTCCTGTGTAGTCTGGGAGATGATTGAATGTTGGGGTGGGTACAGTTTCCTCTGCGGTGGGGTAGGGTGGGCGCCCCGGGTCCTGTGGGGCTTGGCGGTGCTGCTGCCGTAGGCCCCGGTCTGGATGGGCTTGGGCTCCCTTGCCTTGGTGGATACCAGAGGATGGGGGTGCCTACTGGGGTCAGCGGGGGAGCTGGCCCTAGGGAGGGACATCCTCCCCTCCCTTCTTTTCCTCCCCATCCCCGGCTGCCTCCCTCTTCCCGCTCCACCACACCCACCCACACAGGTAGGGCTTTGGGGTGCGGGTGTGTCACCAGGGTGCAGGGGAGACATTCCCCCCCCCTCTGTCCTCTTCTGGCCACCTGTGCCTCAAATTTATCTCACAACTTAGACATCCACATTACTTACACTCTAATAACACACACACATACATATATATATATATATATATATATATATATATATATATATATAGGGCCTTGAGGGTGGGCACGTTAACGGCGTCCAGTAGACGGTCTGTGTATTCAAACCTACCTCTGGCGCCGGTGCCCACCTCTCAATTTTAAATCCATGTAGACATTGAGGGTTCTCGGGAGGGGCCGTGCTAACACCTGCTGCTCTCTGGCAGCAGCACCATGCTCTCCCTTGTTTTAAACACACTTTAGAGCAACACGCAGCAACACTACACTTGAGCGGGAGGAGGAGGGTATGGGGTCTTAACACACCCCCGTTCTCTACTAGCCATTGGGGCAGGGGGGCTGGGAAGAGATGCTGGCTGTCCGATTGGCCTCCCTGCTGCTGCGGAGCCTGGGGCGGTCTGCTTGCCTCCACCCCGGAGGGAAGGGTAACATCTCTTGGGTCTAGGTGCCGTTTCCCCCTCTGGGGGCGAGGGTACCTGGACCCGGGGTATAGAGTATGTTTGGGGAGTGTGATTGTGTGTACATGTCCATTTACGTTTATTCCTACGTTGGGTGAGTGCTGAGTGTTTGTATATGTGTGCATGAGGGTGGGAATGCATGTCTGTGTCTGTGTCTATATGTCAGGTTGGGTCTTAGACTCCACCTCTCTGGGAACTCCCAGGCCCTCCAAGTGTGGAGGCCTATCTCCCCGGCGGAGCCGGCGGGCACGCCAGTGCAGCCCCCTCTAGCTTCTGCCCAGTGGCTACTGGGTGACCCCTCGTCTGGGGATCCTCAGCCCTTCCCATGAAGGTGGCACGGATGCCCCTCCGGTGGTCCTCCTTGGGCTCTTGCACTCTGGGGCCTCTGGATGTCTGGGGCCTGGATCTCCTCCATGCCTGCTTCATGCCCTGGGGGACAGGGCTATGGCTCTCTACATCCTCTTGCAGACCATTACATGGGGAAACCATTTGAATACAAGCGCGCCGATCCACACAGGTGTGCACACGGGTGTTCACTGTTCGTAGACTTAAATCACACCTTTCTTGGCTGCTACTTCAAAGCACATTGTGCGCTGTCTGTCCTGCGTGCTGCACAACAACATTCAATATTTAGTATTTACTGCTGTTTACACTTAGCTAGATTAATGCGATGGTGTTGTTTAGTATGTTGCTTTGTTTTTTTTTGCTTGTTTTCTATTCTTTTTCTCTCAACAGGTGATCCAGGAGATATTTTTTCCCTTTCTCACTGTCCCTCTCCCCTTCTGTTTTTCTTTTCCTTCCTCTTTCTTTCTCCCTTTCCTATCCTTCACTCATGTCTGTCCCGTCTGTAACAACTGAAAATAAAATAAAATTAATAATAAAAACAAAGGTCGATCAAATGGACCAATACGGCAATGCCATGATGATCCATTTGGCAAAATAAATCCATTGGGTATCCTTGTTGGTCTTCAGACAACAATTCTGACTAAAGAACCAAATGGGACAGGAAAAAAAAAAAAAAAGAATTACGTTATAATTATAAATGGCTTCAACAGCACATTCAGGTCTGTGAGACTCATTCAGACACTGAGCCGTGGCTCTGTGCTATATGCACATATTTCTGCATCTCTGCCATTCAGACACACTAGTTTATTTTATGTAGTATTCAATACTGAACTGTACATTTAGTCTTTTTAAAGGCAGCAATTTTTATTCAGTGTTTTCATAAAAGCCTTATTTTTATCCATTTACTGCTATTAGGAAGAACACGTGAGGTTTAACACCTGGACGAGTTTGAAACCTTTTGTCCTCCACAATGAAAAATGGGTGGAAATAAAAATGGGTCTCTCAGCGTCTCCTGTATATCTCCTATATAAATTCTGCACTCAGCTTTGTGGTCTCCAATATCACTGAAATGCATCAGATGCTTCTCATTTTGCCTTTTCACTCTTTCCTGACACGCTTGCATTTCAATACAGCTCCCATTTCTCTGTGTACCTGGTCTCTACCACTACCCTTACTGTCTATGGGACATTTCCGTCTTCTTTCACATAATGGTATGATCCCAGTCTGTCTCTTAAACTGTTGGCCACATGGTTTGCTCATCAGAATAAAATCTCAGCCGTGCTCACATTGATTATCAGCAAGCCTGAAAATTCATCAATATTTGACATATGAAATTATCTCAAGGGCTGGATTTGGCCCACGGGCCATATGTTTGACACCCCTGGTTTACACGGTTTGGTATTCAATGTACAAGTGAGTTAGCTCTCAGCTAACTAGCAGACAAGCTAACTGCTGGGACTGCGTCTTTCTAACAAGAGCGTCAGACACTCAGACTGGTTTTCTTTGTGGATGATGATGTGTTCTCACACTGATCCTTCATGCTGATGCTGCCATCCACCCACTGCTCCTGGATTCCTCATCATCATCTCCATCAGCCCTCACAATACTCCACCTTCATCAGCTTCATGTTCAGGAGCCTGGATGGACAGTAATTCTTTCCATGGGTTATGGTGGGACATTGAGAGCTGAAGTCAAACAGCAGTGAGAAATGAAAGACTGATTTCTATTTAGTCTTGTGATGTGCAGCTTTGTTCAGAGCATTAAGGCCCAGCAAAGATTACTGAGGTCATAGAGTCCCTGATGAAACCTGTGTGCTTATAGAAACTGAAACCAGATGAACCAGAATAGAAGGACATTAAAATGAAGTGTCAGCTACACAAAGGCAAAGCTATTCAGTTGTTGGTGTGAGTTATTTAAATGGAGGATGGAGTCAGACTTTAAGCTGCTGGACTCAGTCACTATATCCTGTTCTCCTCATAGAACCTGGATACACAGACTCACCTGTAACACAGTGACACACAGTGTGGGCTACACACACATTAGAAAGTGGATCAGTCACACTTGTGCAATCATTTGTTGTGCTGGGAAACCATGAACACTTTGAATCACCATTAATGGCTTTGTTACAGCAACATTCAATCACGAGTTCAAAAGTAGTGTATTGTGTACTTATTTTAATAGTACTGCAGTATGAGAAGTGCAACATTCAGTGTGCAGAAACAAATCAGGTGCTTTCTAACAGCAGTGTTGCCTTTAACACAGCAGCAGTTCAAATATTTCTGTCAATCTGAGCTGAAACATGAATCTAATCAAATATCAAATCAAAGTTCTTTGCCTCTGCCAGGACGTTAACATTTGATCTAGTTTTTCACAAAGTTCCCCTCAGCGTCCAGAGCCACCAACATACCTTTGATCAACAGCAAGTGAACATTTATAAATGTGTGTTTTCAGAACAGGAAGCAGCAGAACTATTGTTCTGTTATCAGGGAGCAGCACAAACGCTCATCAGCTCATTTACTGTGCAGGGACTTTGAGTGTGTGAAGTGTGTGTTTGTGCTGGATTTCCTTTGGAGAATCTCAGTCAGAAACCAGACAAAGAAAAACTCTTTCAATAGTCCAGGTTGAGTTGACAACATGAACTGCATTTATCTTCCTCTGACTTGACATTTTCTTCCTCCTCTGCACCGAGCCAGCTGCTAAGACTCACAAGCTCATTGACATTTTCTGATGATAAAGAAACTCTCTTCTTCTGTACAATATGAGCAGCAACAGAGAACAAGCTTTCACAGGTACAGATGTTGCAGCTGTGGCCAAGTACATGTGCTGCATGTTTGGAGCAGCACTCTAATGGACAGGCCTCTGTACTGATGGTGGGCTCTGCTCTGTATCCACCACACTGTTCTCAGCTTCCTCCTGTTCACAATCACACTCTGATGAAGCACCAATAGGGCCAACTCTTTCTCTGGTGGCTCGGATGTTGTTGCTTCCACAGGTTTCCCTCCAACAACCCTCTGTTCCTTCAGTAAGTTCAGTAAGATCTGGGTAAACACTTGAGCTCCATGAATCTGGCTCCAGTGCAGCAGCAGTTTTCACATATACAATGTTGGCATTTTGCTTGTGTGTCTCCAGCTCTGTTCTGAATGTAGACTTGAATTTGACCACGTAGGCGGGGTCATCATCTGAGCTCTCCATCACCTGAGAGAGATGACAAAACACAGAATCACAGAGCATGAAACCAACGTTTCTCCTCCCAGAAGTTCAGTCACAGACCTGCAACAGAAACAAGAATCAAAGATTCAAATGACGCAGAGCATTTATTTACTTATATCCACAAACATGTCCTCTACATATTCATGCTGTATTTACACACACATACAGAGGCTGTTTGTCTCTCACACACAGACAGGACACTGAGAAATACATCATGTTAAATATACCTGCAGGCTTCCAGCTGTGCACTTTGTCCCTGTTAGCTGTGATTGCCATGGCAACCTTGGTGTTGTGCGCGATGCGGGGACGTGTTCAAAGGCAGACGTCTGGCAGCTGCATCATATTTGATGCACTATCTGTACTGAGTGTGCTGACTTTATTTCAAATGTCCCACTGCTGTGCACCATGAATCACATGTTCTGCACGTTTCTCTAACTCCCAGGTAACCATGGTTACCCAGCTACGCACAGTAGTCTCCAGAGAGACCAACAGCTGGTTCATGTTGTAACACCGTGGCTTTCGTAGTCTCTCCTTTTTCTACAGCTCATGTGTTCTTCTTGTGATGGTGCGTCTTGAGGCTCATACATGCCATCATTTGTTGATCCTAAGAACGTTCCTCAGACCGACTTCTTCAACAACACTAATCGGCCTGCAGTTTGTAGCTACTCACTTCACTGTGGCGTTTGTTAGCTTGTCTTTCTTTGGTTTATCTAGACTCCTCCCACAAGCTGATCCTACGTAGTCTGCCCAAGCCTCCGACCTCTGTTTGTTTGGGTGGTTTGTTTGCTGCCATCAACAGCGTGTAATGCATTTAAGTGATACTTCAGACATGAAGTACTCCGGTGATAAAAAACTCAACTTTGCTTCCAGATAACTTTAGTTGTATCAACACTGCCTCCTGGAACAGTTTAAAATGAACATGTCAAAGATCTGTACCTGTCTCCATGTTTCTGTCCCTGCCCCTTTCTTTCTGTTCTGGGTCATGTGAGCGCTGCAGTAGTATTAGGCTCACCCTCAATGCTCTCATTGGCTGAGACGCATAATGACGCCCATTTCAAGCCAGCACTGATCAACATCCCTCCTGTGACCCATGGCTTTTATATTCAGAGCCAGTGAGCACTTTCACAATAATCATGATTTTAAAAACTGTGATTAAAATTATTGCTGATGTTAATCAATTAATGAATTAACGTGATAATAACAGGTTAAGTTGCCCTAATAATTAGACTTTGGTGACAAACTGATGTGATCTCCATGTTTCCTTTGTTGGACTGTGGGCGAGTGTCAGAACTGAATGTACTGAGTAACATGTAGAATTTAAATATGTGTCAGTTCCAGTTTTAGAGCTCTAAAGTGCAGCTATCATGTTAGAAATATGTTAGGAATAGACAGTAACACTGAGCACACTGAGGTCAAATCTTTATTTTACCACTCGCTGCATTCTTGATGTTCATGAATTCAGCAGGTTCATGATTGTCTGCAGCATTAATCTCATATTTCCATTAAAAGTGTTGAATTTGACTGTTTGATGTTCTTTATGATCTCTGGCACCAGTTCATCTGTAGGCTGTGCTCAGTCCATCCATTTAGTGAAATGATGTTTAAATGTCTCCTTGTTCTGTGAGCGTGCACAGATCCTGAAGCAGAAAGCCTGGGTTAACAGAGAAATGATCATCACTGTGATGATGCTCATCATCTCTGACTGGGATTTGAGGTTTTGTCAAAGCAGCAAAGAAAACCTGGCTATGTTGGACTGGGTGTGGAAGCAGCTCCCAGTTTGAGTTCAGGAGACAGACACCCTCTCTACTTTGAAGATCAGCTTCAAACTTTGCTTTTTGATAAAGCTTATAGTTCGAGCTGGATCAGGTGACCCTGAACCATCCCTTAGTTATGCTGCTATAGGCTCAGTATGTTGGTGGACTTCCCATGATGCTCTGCTTTCTTCTCCCCTCTTTTCACTCCTGATGCTTTTATGTCACTACTGCATGTCCTTAACTTTTGTCTTCTGTCTCCTTAGTTTGTGTTTTGTTCTTGTCTCTCTGAGCTCATCTCTTCTCTTTCCCCTCACCCTGCAACCAGTCATGGTAGATGCTCCTCCTGGAGCCTGTTTTCACTGGGAGGATCTTTGTGTCAAAGGGAGTTCTTCTTCCCACCATCACCAAGTGCTGCTCACAGTGGATTGTCTGATGGTTGGGGCTTTCTCTCTAATATTGGAGGCTGTTACCTTACACTGCTCAACAGCTTCAGATGACTGTTGCTGTCTGTTGGGTATTGTCACTTATAAATAAAGTTACATTGAATGGATGTAAATGGATAGATGTTATTGTGACAAAGAAAACGGTTGTTGACAGATAGTGTTGTTTTGTGTGTCTGCAGTCTGTCAGGCTGTCTGATCACAGAGGAAGGCTGTACTTCTCTGGCCTCAGCTCTGAGCTCCAACCCCTCCCATCTGAGAGAGCTGGACCTGAGTTACAATCATCCAGGAGAGTCAGGAATGAAGTTGCTGTTGGCTGGACTGAAGGATCCAGGCTGGAGACTGGACACTCTCAGGTATGAAGAATGTCTGATAGAGGAGGAAGAGCTGGAAACATTTCCTGTGTCTTTCACTCACTTCCTGTTTGTTTCCTGCAGATGAGACATGAACAATTACACATGCAGTAATATTTTCAGGGACAGACACACTAGTCTAGCTGAATAGTACATGGATATTTATGTAGGGGTCTCCATGGAGTCTGTTTGCAGGAACATCTAGGTTACAGGTGTACCTGAGATAGATGCCCGTGTACCTAATAAAGTGTCAGCTAACATTTGGAAATGGAAGCTTAAATAATGACAAACTCTACATTCACAGCTGAATTCACAATAAATTTGTTCTCAAGTGCACATTTTTCTGTTATTGTTCTCAAACAACAGAATGAGAATGAAATATTGATTCTAACAGGGCCCATAAACAGCATTAGCTTAGCAGCAGTAGCTTATCAGTTTCCATCATGGTCACATAAATCCTTAGCAGAGCAAAGTGGCCTACTTAGCAATAGCTGCTCAAGTTGTATAAAGCAAGGGAAAACAGTATTAGCATTAGCTGCTAATGGCAGCTTACTTAGCATAAACTCTTCACATCTTTATAATGCAAGGGAAAGGAGTCACTCATGGCAGCCTATTTAGCATTAACTCCTCACATCGTTGTTACCCAACGGAAAAGAGTATTAGTATTAGCTACTATCATTTTTAATAAGTAAGAGAAAAGAGTATTAGCATTATTGAATAATGCTAATTCACATTAAATTAGCATTAGCCATTTACAACAGCGTACTTAGAATTAGCCGCTCACGTTGTTAAAAAGTAAGGGAAAACAGTATTAGCATTAGCACATAATGCTAATTCACGTCAAAGTAGCATTAGTTAATAACGGCAGCCTACTTAGCATTAACTGCTCACTAATATAATGCTAATTCACATCAAATTAACATTAGCTGCTCATATTGTTAAAAGGGAAGGGAAAACAATATTAGCATTAGCTGCTAATAATTATTCACCTAATTAGAGTTAGCCCCTAATGGCAGCCTACTTAGCATTAACTCCTGACATCGTTATAATGCAGGGGAAAAGGGTTACCATTATTGGATAATGCTAATTCACATCAAATTAGCAATAGTTAATAACGGTAGACTTCGTATCATTAGCTGCTGTCATTCTTACAAAGCAAAGGAAAACAGTATAAGCATTAGCTGCTAATGCTTTTTCATCTAAGATTAGAATTAGCCACTAATGGCGTCTTATTTAGCATTAACTCTTCACATCGCAGGGGAAAAGTTAAAATTGAATGAAAAATAGTGTTCACATTAGCTACTCATATTGTTAAAAAGTAAGAGAAAACATTGTTAGCATGAGCGGAAAATGGTAATTCACCTCAAATTAGTATTAGCTTATAACGGCAACCTACTTAGCATTAGCTGGTCACATTGTTATAAAGCAAGAAAATATGGTATTAGCATTAGATGCCAATTCCTATTCACCTAAAATTAGCATTAGCCACTAATGGCAGTCTACTTAGCATTAACGCCTCACTAATATAATGCTAATTCACATCAAATTAGCATTAGCTGCTAGCATCAGCCTACGTAGCCTACCTACAAGGGAAGAGAAAACGATATTATCATTAGCTGGTAATAATTATTCACCCCTAATTAGAATTAGCCGCTAATGGCAGTATACTTAGCATTAACTCCTCACATCGTTATAATGCAAGTGACAGCATTATCGGATAATGCTAACTCACATCACATTAGCATTAGCTAATAACAGCAGCCTTCTTAGCATTAGCTACTCATATTGTTAAAAAGTAAGAAAAAACATTGTTAGCATTAGCGGATAAATTAGCATTAGCTATTAACGGCTACGTACTTAGCATTAACCCCTCACATTGTTAAAAATCAAGAGAATATGGTATTAGCATTAGTTGCCAATGCTTATTCACCTAAAATTAGTATAAGCCACTAATGGTAGCCTATTTAGCATAAACTTCTTATTCCTAAATGAAGTTAATTAATGCTAAATAGGCTTAACGGAAATTAAAGTAGTATTAGCTTTAGCTACTGATATTGTTATAAAGCAAGAAAATATGGTATTAACATTAGCTACTAATGCTTATTCACTTCAAATCAGCATTACTTAAAGGGAAAGGAATTAGCATTATCGAATAATGTTGACCTTGGCCCACTGGAAAAGTTCAGAACTCTGTTTGCTAAAGATTTAGGAGTGTTTTTCTCAATAGCTCTTTCTCATTTGAGAAACAAATAAATTCTGCTTTTAAAACCAGCTGTAAGGTTTATATTGTTGATTGTCATTTATGCTTAGAAATATTTACTCATATATGAGTTTTATAATGGATTGCATAATGATAGAGGTTTGATCCTTAGTAGTCTGTAAAGACTCTGTGTGCCTTCCAGAGTGCTCTGGAAGGCACACAGCTTGGGGTCATGAGAGAGGTCGTACCTTCTCTTACTGATTTATGGTGTATAGGAGGACACCTACTCTGTGTCTGGTTAAGTATAAGAGCCCTTTGTTAGGGGGACCGCTGGACTCTTACCTACACTATGCACAGACTGGTACTCTTTGTTCATACCTGTGTAAGACGTCATATGTTAATGAACTTATGCATATTCATGTAACCTCAATAAAGAGCAGTGTTACGAGGGAGCAGACGAGAGCGACTGAGGTCAAGTGAAGGAACGGCGCTGTCACAGTTCTCTCCCTCATGAATTGTCTGGTTCCAGCGGTGGGTCTGTGCTAGACGACCCATCACCAGCTTTTTCCAGCTTTTTCCACTGGTTACCAGTACGTGGTAGAATCCACTTCCAGATCTGGTTGTTTGTCTTTAAATCTCTGAATGGATTGGCTCCATCTTATCTCTCTTTAACAAAATAATCCAAGTCGAGCCCTCAGGTCTGCAGATAAGTAGCTTCTGACCAGAACTAGACGTAAAAACAGAGGTGAGCTTTATCGATCGCTGCAGCCAAACTCTGGAACAGTCGCCCTTCACATCAGGTCGTCACCAACACTCGACATTTTTAAAACCCGGTTGGAAACACATTTGTACTCTGTAGCTTTCAATTCTGACGAGTCTTTATAGTAATTACTGTGTATGTTTCCTATTTTATCTCTACTCTGTGCAGCACTTTGGCTCAAGCTGTTTTTAAATGTGCTGATAAATAAATGTAGATTTCTTTGAATAAAACAGTGGAGCCGAGCTTTGAGCTCAGTGTGTAACAGTGTGTGTATGAGAGCCATGTAATGTCCATGTGTGCATGCTGACTGTGCTGCTCTGACCCCCCTCCTCCTTTCAGGGTGGAGCCTGCTGGAGTCCGATGGTTGACACCAGGTCTGAGGAAGTGTAAGTGTGTTTTTAATGGGATTCATGAAAACAAAGCAGCACACATTCAACCATCTTCATCATGTCAGGAGTCATCATCAAAGTGTCAATCAATGAACAGATGATGGATCAATAACTGCAGCTGGATTGTGTTTGTTCTCTCCATCAGATTCCTGTCAACTCACAATCGACACAAACACAGTGAACACAAACCTCCAACTGTCTGACAACAACAGGAAGGTGACACATGTGGAGGAGGTTCAGTCATATCCTGATCATCCAGACAGATTTGATGTTCGTCAGCTGCTGTGTAGAAATGGTCTGACTGGTCGCTGTTACTGGGAGGTCGAGTGGAGAGGAGACGTTGATATATCAGTGAGTTACAGAAGCATCAGAAGGAAAGGAGACAGTGACTGTGTGTTTGGAAACAATGATCAGTCCTGGAGCCTGAGCTGCTCTGATGATGGTCCTGAGTCTGTCTGGCACAATGACAGAGCAACATTCATCTCCTCCTCCTCCTCCTCCTCCTTCTCTAACAGAGCAGCAGTGTATGTGGACTGTCCTGCTGGCACTCTGTCCTTCTACAGAGTCTCCTCTGACACTCTGATCCACCTCCACACCTTCAACACCACATTCACTCAAACTCTTTATCCTGGGTTTGGAGTCTGGTATCCTGGTTCCTCAGTGTCCCTGTGCTGAGTGGGGTGTAAAGAGTGTCTCCTGTTACAGAAACACTCTGACTGTTGAACAGATAGTTCAGTCTGTACATGTCTGTCTCTTTCACTCACAAACACGTTTTCAGATTCATGGATTCAATCAGTTGATGTTTGAAACTCTTCTAAATGATTCCTTGTAAACTTCTTCCTCTTCAGTCACAAACAAACAGGAAGTGATGTCACATGTGTTCCTGTCCACACAGCAGAATGAGTCTATTGCTGACAGTGATGTACAAACAGAGTGAGCATTTCTGAGGCCCAAAATAAACTGAGTAGTTCACTGAATGAACAATGGACTGTGAGCTCAGTTCCTTCATCATTAGTATGGATTATATATGTATATGTATTATATTAGTATCATATATATCAGGTGCTGCTGCTGCTGGTTTCAGTCATTGTGCAAATGTGCTGTTTGTAAGGTTGTAAAGCTGCAGTCAGCTGAGACTGAAGAAGTCACCTGATCAGTGAGCAAACGTTTGTGAAAACGTCCAGATGAACAGAATCAACCTTTTGGGATCAGCCAGCAATGCAGCATCATTGTTGTTCAGGTTCAGAGGTTTGCAGGAATGAACTGATGACCAGAAACAGCTGCAAAGTCCAATAAAATACCAGCTGGAGTTCAGCTGCATTTGAAGAAGTCAAAGAAAAGTAAGGATGGCAAAGGGCGATGTTTTCTTCCAAAGAACTGAAAACATGGTCGACGCCTCATTAGAAGAATAATCTGGACATTTGTGAGGAACTCTAACCAAGAAAGCAACACAAGAAAGCAACGTCAAACAGATCCAACAGACAGTTTCCATGACTGGAAGTGTTGAGTGTAAAAATGCTACATTGCATTATTGCATCCTCTCACCACAGGAGGTGCTGTTGGCACCACTGATTGCTGATCAGCTGTTCTCTGATGATCTGATTGATACTGTGAATAACGGGACTCACTGAACTCTGTGACACAGTGAAGATTACAGAGTTTAACTTCAACATCTGACTGACGTCACACAGACAGAAGGATGAACCAGTGAGGCACAGAACACAGTTACTGGAGATACTGGATCAGCTCCATGTGAACCTCTGATGGAGAAGCTGCTGAGCCAGAGAAACATCAGGACATGACAGGCAGCTGCACTTATCTAACAACATGTAGCAGAGCTGATCTATGTTAGAGGATCTATCACAGCAGCTGAAGCCAAAGTCCAACACTGGATAGCAGCTGAGCCTGTGCTGAGTGTAGTGTTACAGGAAAAGGGCAGAAACACTGACACTGGTAGCTCACAGTGATGCTGACTGGGGCACAGAGCTGAATGATGCAGCATCAGGACACTGTTTCAGTCTGACTGACAGAGAAACCTGTAGCTGTATCTACATGTGAGGCAGAGGCTACACAAGCAGCTTTCTATGTTTCACAGTGACTGAGATCTTCAGTGGGGGTGGACATGCTCCTGTACAGACCTCTGAGGAGAACCAAGGTGCAGTCAAAGAGTCCAGTCTGTCCTCACAGATGTGAACATGTGGTTTCATCAGGTCTGCTGTCAGCTAGCAGGCTCACATCAGAATCACTGTTCCTGAAAAACACAGTCTGTGTGACATCATCAGTCAGCTGATCGTCCCAGATCTGAATGGTTTCTGTCTCTACTGAGGAAGTCAGAGAATATCACTGAGGTGTGGATCAGGTCTGAGTGAGCTGTGGAGGGACAGCTTTAAACAGTCCACAGGTCTCACGTCCTGCTCAGTCTGGTAGCAGATACCTCGTATTGTTCCAGATGTGCTGACATCACCAGCAGCAGCAGCACAGCTGTGTGATACGATGAATCTCAGTTATTGATCCAACACACAGTAAATACAAAGATCAGGATTTCTGAGAGTAATCATTATGAGTCTGAACACATGATCACTGAATGTTAGTCTCCACAATAATAAGCTAACACAACCAAACACAGCTTTCAGCTCTTATTTTGAAACTGGCTTATTTAGAGAGCTGTGATGTGAGCGTGCCTGGCTCTGAGGCACTTGGGTCAGCCTCTGTTGTTTAGAAGTGTTACAGACTGTGAATGACACAGACCTGTCAGTTTCCATGTTTGTCTGTAACACAGCTCAGGGCTCCATGCTGAACGCATCCATCCAGTGTTATTGATCCAGGACTAATACCAGCATTGGGATCAATACTACAATACACAATCACATGTGTCCACGTGATGTGTTTGACCAGCTTTATTCATTAATGATCAATCAACTTATTTACTGCATCTGAGTCCAGCTTCATCTAAATGATCAACCCATGAAAATGACATCAGTCCTACAGAAGCACTTAATGCTAACAGGAAGTCATTGATTAAGGTGGAATAACACAGAGACACAACCACTCACAGTTAACCTGACCCCACTAACTGCATGTGTTTGGACTGTGGGAGGAAGCCGGAGTACCGGAGAGGACGCACACAAACACGGGAGAACATGAAGCTCAGCACTGAAACAAAGATGGTGGATTTGACCTCAGGACCGGGCGTGTAATTTCCAGGGGGGTTACGGGGGTCATGACCCCCCAATAATCAGATCCAGCCAATATAATTTCATCATTCCAGTTTGTAAAATTATGAATTATCTTGCATAAATAGCTTGTTGATTTTCTTTCATCATTTCAATTATTGCAAGCAAAATAGTTCCATGTTTAACCATCTAGTAATGTAACCCCGCCTCCTCCACCGCGTACTTGGTATTACCCAACCAGCTTTCTCTACCAAACCTTCACTGTTTGCTGTGTTTGTTAGCGCAGTCGCTGGTGCCAGAGACTGTCAGTGACTTCAGTCTGAGGGTTTGAAGTTTCCATGTCTGTGTGGTGTGAAGGCTGCTGGTTAAACTGGGACTCACTGGTTAAAGCACTGAGTGCTCATAGAGAGATGCTCCATGAGTCCCAGTACAGACTACAAACATGGTGGAAACTTAGCTTTGATATCCACACACTCTGCACGTCTGTGAGTAACTGTGATGAAGATGTGCAGAGATCTGTGTACAAACAGGAGAAAGACTGTAAAGACTCTGTGCTTCTAACAGCCTCTGTTAACATATGTGAGGCTGTTTGTTGTTGTTGCCATGGAGCTTTTCACTGTTTGGGTCAGCAGGTCATGTGATCAGGTTTGTTCTGTGAAAGCTCGACGATGGTTCAGTGTCAGGGTTTGTTTGCATTCGTCAATAAATATCTAAATAAATCAAAGACTCCATGTTTTTTCTTTCATCATGTGACCTCTGCTCATCCATCTCTGTGTGTATCAGGATACATTTAGTTCATAATACACAGAAAAATCAGAGTTATTACCTGTAATAAATGTGAAAGGAAAGATTCCTGCAGTGATAACCAGGCAGGACTGAAACACATCCAAGCTGTCACCACGGTAACAGCACCGTCCATCCACAGGTGAGGGGAGGAGCAAGAAACAGCTGTGATGTCATTGGACTGTCACAAAGACAGAAGTGCATGAAGTGAGCAGCCAAGGAGCCGCTGATGTTTTGGATTCAACAGCATTTGAAAGGTTGACACAGACACATTTGCACATAGAAAGCTGAATTTGTCATATGCCACAGTGAACTCACTGTTCAGTGTTTTTCAGGAAGCTTCTTAACTGCCTCTGCTGCCAAACAAGCAGCTGATGTCCTTGAGAAGAAGCTGAAGAAGTCTTCAACAACAAATACAGGAAGTGGACTTTCAAATACTAGATTCACTTTAGACTCACACAAGAAATGACTCAACTAGCTGTGTTTGATTGACTCCTTTGACTATATGAAAGCTCAGTGTGTGTCTGTACACAGACTGTTGTGTTGGACTATTATTCAGTTGTCTGCTGAATGTTTTCAAATGTCTGCATCTCAGTGTAGATGAGGCTGGGGGTCATGGGAGGCCACCATAGCAGCCTCTTCAACATCATGACATCATCATAAATGCTGCTGGACTGTCTGATGGGCTGACGGTGAAAAAGCCGTCGGGAAGGAAACAGAAGACATTTGAGAGGCTGCAGGCAGATTTCTTTGATTTGGGGCCTTTTTCAGCTTTATTGGACAGAGCAGTGAAGATAAGTGACAGCAAAGCAGAGGGAGAGAGAAAGGGGGCGTGGTCAGAATCAAACCCAGGCCAGCTGCTCTCCACCTCGTGGCACATGGTCACCTGCTCATCCTAGTGAGCTCCACCAGCAGCCCTTTCACACAGTTTACACTGTCAAACACTGTGTGTGGACCTCAGCTAACAATAGGCTACATTTAAGTCTGGACTACATGCTTTTATATTGAGGAGATTTTTCACTGTTTTTATTCCATCAGCAGCTCAACATCATGAGCAGCTTTGACATAAAGACATCAAACTCAAGCTGACTTTAAACTGGATCTACTTTTAATGCAGGGGCTCAAAAACCACTAACATCTTTATTATATATCAGGACAGAAAGTCATTTCATCTCAAATGAAAACAGCTTTATTTGGAATAATCAGCACTATCAACTGGTTTGGGATCTCCACCAGTTTCATGTCTTTACAGCTTCTCCAACAAAGTTCCTGTAAAATCAGCATTTTTGTCTTTATTGGTTTGATAGTGATTGATTATTCAGTCCCAATCTGCTGTCATCTAAAGAACAAAATGATGTTTCTATGAGTCAAAAAGCTCCAGATGTTGTTCACAAAGAAAACAAAGATTAGGAACTTAAACACAAAGTGTTTGGAGCCAAAATGTTAGCAAGCTGCTCTTTTTGAAATGGCAGAGGTACAGTGGTGTCTAACAGCACACTGTGGAAGGCAAACATGTTATTGTTGGATGAAACTTCATGAATCCTTTGTAGATTTGAGCTGTTGGAGCCTTTCTTTTCTCTTCAGGTGTACAGATGCTGAGGAGGCAGGTGAAGCAGGTGGAGCTGTTGTAATGCTGGCAGAGGGTGTGTCTTAGTAACTCTGTGAGGTAGAACTGGACCCAACATTGTGGATGTGTTGATGTTGGAGCCATTAAGATTCTCTGGCCACACTGTAGGATTTCCCTTTGATTCACTGCAGGGGCATTTTGGAGTCTGTCAATGAAACTCTTCATATTTGTGTTTGACACCAGTTTATAGAAACAGAGAAATGTGTCATGCTTTTGTTCGGCCTCCACAAATATACACATTTGTTCATTGGTTGGACTTTTTGTAAGGAGACACATTGAAAACCATGTTAATAAGATCTTGTTGTTTCCTGTGGATCCGACACAGAGAGTGGACTTCAGACAGAAACCGTGGAAGAGATTTTAGAGGCCGTGTGTGGCAACAGGAAGTTTCTGTATGTTTGCTGATCTTACATGTGGAAAACAACACGTGATGTTTGTGAAGTTCTACAATGATCATTGTTCTCACAGCATTTTGAGTGGGAACAGTTCAAACTGAGAGTAGTGGGAGTTATTTACTGATTGAAACAAGCTGAATGTTTCTGTGCACGATGAAGATCAGCAGCAGCAGCTCAGCTGATCAATGAATTGACATCTATCAGACATTTCATGAGATGAAGTCATCAGCAGACATTTGTTCTAACTGTGTGATAAATGTCAGAACGTCAGGGCTCTGCTTTAGTCACTACTTGATGATCATTGGCTCATTGTTGAATCCAGTGGCCCAGTCTGACCTCTGACCCTTTGCTGCAGGTCTTCTGTGTTATCTCCACTTTCATGTCTGATCTTCTGCTGTATCGTCCAAAATAAACATCTGAATCATTTCCAACACTTCAGCAGATCTTTAGTTTGGGCAGTACAGTACAAAATAACACATATTGTACTATACTGCCCACTTCCTGATCTTATTGGATCTGTGTGTGAGGTTGGTGAAGGAAACACATGTTTACTGAGTGAATCGCTGCCATTAGGAACTAGTTTTTATATCACAGCCTAGAAATCACACAGGACCATTTCTGCAAGTGAAAAGTCGTCATTGGAGGAAAATCATTGTAGAGTTTGTGCGACTGTTGTTTGTAAATGAAGAATTGTCCCAACTACATGTGCTGCTGACCTTTGACCTTTCCTTTAGGTGCACAGAGGAGTCTGTGGAAACATCCAGAACTGAGGCAGTGCTACAGATGTCTTCAAATAAAGTGGTGTATTATCCATGTTTTCTATGGATCACATCCAACATCCTGATCTAACAAGCCCCCTTTTTGTGGATTTTAGAGCCTCTGACTTTTGCTGCGTCTGCGTCTCATTTCAAGCACAAGAGCAAGAAGTGGATGAAGAAATGGGGCGAGTGGGGTCAGTGTAGTGCATGTCAGCTGTGCTCACACATGCTTTCACAAAGAACATGTGTATTCATTGGCAGCATTAAGGTGCACTTTAGTCTTCATAATAATAAAGTATTCTGACTTTATTCTTCTGAATCCTCACAGTCATGTTGCAGCTCTGCTTTGCTTTAAGAAAATGTTCTACCAGGATGTTACTTTCCTAAACGTGTTCTCCAAATGTTCCCAAAGACTTTGTTCTAAGTAGTTCTACATGATGAAACATTCACACTGAGTTTAAGAAGGACACACAAACACCATCTGTCCTTTCATCATGTGTACAAACATGTTCAGATGTCAAATGTACTGTGAATGGATGCAAATGTGGATCGTTGCAATAAAATGAGACAGTTTTGTAAGTGGATCACAGTTTGAAGTTCATTGAAACCTGTAAGAACATGTTGTTCCAAACCAACTTTATCCAACAGGAAGCAGCATCAGGGGAACAGGAAACATTCAAACATGTTTACTGTAAGAACTGCACAAAGGAAGGAAACACAATCCTACACACGCCCACTTTAAAATGGACATTTAGCTTTTCAAACATCAGGGAGCTGCAATAACAACACTGTGCCCATTCTGATCAGATTGAAAGATTTATAGAGATTTATCCATGTGCTGGAAAAGCATTTGATATCAACATATATGCAGATTAGTAGGAGCATTTTGTTCATATTGATTTAGAGTTCAGTCCTAGGAATATGTAGAATTAACATCTGTGTACATGACGAGTGATGAAAATTCAAACTTTCAAAGTACGTCAGAATTGGAGTCTCTATCTGTGACTGTCCCAGAGGAACCTACCTGAGGGATTATTAAAGATCTGTCTATCTAGAAAGACTTGCATTGATTCACAGTGTACAATTCTTTCTAATCTATTAACATCTTCCTCCAAATCCTGTTTCTGCTGCATCAGAAGGGCTCAAACCTCCTGCTGTTTCTACTGGACCATCAATTCTACTTTATGATGATCTTCAAAGATAAAAACGTGAGTTTATTTGTGAACTCTGTGAAATGCGTCTGATGTTGAGTTTGAACCAATCCTGTGTCAGCTGCAGCCACATCATTGCCACGCATACAAATGGGTGCGTTCCTGTTCAGACCTGCTGGCTGTCAATGGGCTTCATTCCATTTCAGACTGCCGGTGGTCGGCTGTAAACTCAACATGGCTCCTGTGTTAGAAGAGACGATGATTTTAAATTTGCACATTTAATAGTTTCTGTCCAACACTATCGAGCTACCAGCCCAGTATATGTAGCCCACAGTAGATGGAGTTATCAAGCTGCACTGACAAACATCAGGACTCATGTAATCCCTACATGTGGACCTTTCACAGATGGATCCAAGTGCAGATTCAACTCTGCATTACATTTGACTTCAGCTGTTACACACTTTCATTTTCTAGCTGTGTCACTTCCTGCTTTTTGGATCAGATAGTTTATCCATGTCCACAAATGTTTGGCTGCATGTTTGTATCATCTATATTTCCAGTCTTCATACAGCCGATATTTCATGTGGACTCCAATCTGCCAGCTGCCATCACGTTTTCAGGGTTCATTCGGTGTTGAAATGTATGACAAACAGCAGCACATGTTCTCTAAATGTTTGCAGTCATTTTAAATGAAGCTGATACTACATGAGACATTTTCCACAGTTATTGTCTTTGAATAGAGAATAATAAAGCCATCAAACATATACAGGCTTGTGCAAATACAAACTTCTGTGGTGCATTTGATGACCTGCAGAGGAGAACAAGTCGGGCTTTTCAGCCCTAACACAACCTCTTTGTTCTCAATACTACAAAACCTTCAAAGGCTGATATGCAAGTTTGCATGAATCACCAACACAGTTGTGTTTGTTTGTTTGGAAACCAACAGAGTGCACCCCAACTGCTTAGGAAGCCAAATCCTAACAGCTTTTGTGCGTTCACTTGTTTTTGCATTAGATAATATGCAATGCAAAGATATTAGTGTCACTGAGCACTGTTTTATGTCTGTCTGTTGTCCCAGACAACAAGGAATGAGCCCAAACCTACATGCACACGTACTTTTAACTACTCCAGTGCAGCTGAACTCACAGTGAGTATCCAGAACCACCGTCACTTGGACTCCTTCAACACAATGGGAGCCATGTTCGCTCTAAGCTGCACGCGTGTGTAATCGCACAACACTGGCACGGTCTCTGCACACAGGAAATCTGTGTTACAAAAAAAAAAAAAATCTAACCTGAATTGAAATTAAAATAAATACGTTAACAATTGAATCTGTTTTGCAGTGTGAGTCAGTAAGTGAGCGGTGACTGGCTGCTCCAGCCAATGATGCGATTCACATTCGTATATACGCAGCTAATCAACGTGGTTGACAGGCTATGACAGCGTCCTTATGTGCCGACGCCGGTGTTTTAGCAAAGTGGCTGATGTAGAGTGAAGCCACGTTAATGACAACGTGTACAACCATTGGAGATGTGAGCAGGACAGACGAACAACTGACGGACAAAGTGTGGACTTTATACCAGTTTTTAAATTGTGTTGATCGGCCGTAAAACCAGAGTTATGATAAAATATCTGCAATGTTTGTTTTTCTTCCTGAATACTGTCGTTGTTTATATTTACTGCAGGAAGAAACGGTAAAAACTGCGTTTTATAAGGAAAACGCTCGAAAGCCTGTGAGCAAAAACAACACCAAAACACCCCCCACCCTTTCCTATTGGTGGAAAAATGTACCATGTCGACCAATCAAAAAATGATATGGCAACATGGCATTTAGTTGTTTAGGAAGGGGGAAGTTTTAGGAGGGGTGGTTCCTGGGGGGGCAGTGGCGTGTCTAGAAAATTTTAGTTGGGGGGGCAGATAGGGGCACAGATTTGTAGAAGGGTGGCAGATGTAATTGACAGATAATGTTAAAAAAAAAAATTCTACCAACCGTTAACCATAATTCAATAACCCTATAAACCTAACAACCAAATGCACTTTTAACTCTTATTAGAATGAGACTTTAACCACTACGGTGCAAAGTTTCTAGATACTGTGTTGATAAAGTACAAGAGATACAATCAGTCAGTGTTTATTCAGCATTCAAGGACAGCAATATTTGCATAGTATTTTTACTGACATGTAGTACACATATGTTTTGGGCAAAAACATTTTTGAATATTAATTTGAATATGAACATTTTTAACATACAATTGCCAAATTAGCCAATGCCAATGCAAAACTTTATCTGCCTATTAAAAAAAGAAGATAATCTTCTCACAAGTTTGATTTTGAAACAGGAAAAAAGTGGGGAAACAAATGAAAAGACTAACATTTGAATGAAACCTGGAAGCAAGTAAATACTTTCTATGCTGCCTTATACATTTTACATCAGATAAAAACTTTGTTTGTAAGATTCAGATAATTATTTATTAAAAGTGAGACATTTTAAATGAGCATAAGAAAGAAAAGTCTTTTTTGTGCCCCCCTTTTCCTGTTAATGCCCTACCTGGCCCCCCTGGCAAAACTTTGCTAGACCCGCCCCTGCACAGTTACCAGCTGTCAGCTACATAGAAAAGGATCCTGGTGTTGTTTGTGTCTCAGAAACAGTTCATAACTTCCCTTCAAGATAAACAAACAAGAGAGACGATCAGCTGATCATTGATCAGTTTCATGATTGAAGTAGCAACAGGAGAGGGAGGGAATGAGAGAAGAAACAGCTGTGCAGCAAAGACAGAATAAATCCAGCTTTGTGTCTTTTTCCATTCTAGCTAAAGTCCGGGACAAACTGCGTCCCTTCTCAGCTCAATACAAAACACGTAATATTTTCTCTGAATTAGGGACCATTCCATTTTTTAAGGAGCCGTTGGCAACTCTACTAACTAACCTCATGAATAAAATAAATTTCACTATCAGTAACATCATAGCACCCACTCAGCTGTATATAAACTCCGTCATGCTAGCTAGTACGCAGTAACTTACCGTCAGACAGACAGACTTACCGTCAGACAGAGGGTGGTGAAGGCAGCAGAGCACATCACTGGCACGAGGCTTCCTGCCATTCAGGACATTTACCTCCAGCGATGCCTCCGTAAAGCACACAGCATCATCAAGGACCACAGCCACCCAGCACATCAGCTGTTCTCCCTGTTACCATCTGGCAGACGTTACAGGAGTCTGTCTGCTCGTACTACAAGACTTAAAAACAGTTTTTACCACCAAGCCGTACGACACCTCAACCACAACACTTAAACACACACAACACAGCACTCAGAAGCTACCCTGCAGCTTCACAAGTACTCTGTTTAATCTGCACTGGTCACTTCACTTTATTGTCATTGATATTTATATTTAAAGTGCAATACTGTAATTTTCTGCTGCTCATTCCTGTGCAATATCCCATCTGCCCTCCCGTCATATTTCTTTTCAAGATTTTCTTATTTAATCACTAGTGTACATATATTTATATTTATAGATACATATATATTTAGTCATCTTTTCTCTTTTACCATGTCTCTCTAATATTTAGCTCCTTACTATTTTTATATTTTATTTTATTATATTTTATTATATTTTCTGTACTGTATCATGCTGCTGAGTGACTGCTGCTCGTCAAACACATTTCATTGCAATGTTGACCCTGTGCTAACTTGCATATGACAAATAAAACTTGAAAGATTGTAACTGACGGTAAAAAGTCAGCACAACGAAAAATAAACTCCACCTAAACTTGGTTTATATCTGACCCAGGTAGACTGCAGGTAGACTCAGTGCAGAAGCCGATGCTGCATTCATTTACACTCGGATATCTGAGCTGCACTGTGAAAACATAATCGTACATTTGATATTTGATTGAATTTTATTGTTTTAGCTTCGGGGTGGCACCTGGGGTGGGCAGTCTGGTTGGGGGGTGTCAAGCGCTGGACACGCCACTGCTCCCGAGTGTCCTCAAACGCCTCTCTGGGTGTTTTCTACCTGCTCAGTTTACTTTCACTTCCTGAACTTCGTGGAGTGGAGCTTGTTGTTGGTGTGTGAAGAAACTGTAAGTTTGCTTTGTTTCCTCCTTTAACAGTTTGTCTTTAGGAACTTTACTGTTTGTTCAGCTCATGTTTGATTTCTTCACACAACAAACTGTGTGTGTTTGTATTTCCGGTCTCTCCATTAAAGTCAGTGTGTAATGTTTTCCTGGCTAACATCAGCTGTGTGCAGCTTAGTTCCAGCACAAATCTGCCGCTCCATAGTTCACGGTAACGGACTCACAGCTGCACCAACGAGGCCGAGTGTGTCCGCCACTCTGAACTACGTTCGTGTTTGTGTACTTGTAGTTTGTACTTTATGAGTTCACTCAGAGCCCACAGAGGACGCAGCGTACGTGATGACGTCACAGCTCAGCTGCAGTGTTTTTCTCACCTTTACCTCCTTCACTGTCACTGTGATTAATATTTACACACCACACACCTGCAGAGCTCTGACGCTAAGCTAGCCAGACAGCATGCTAAAGCTAAGCTAACGCTAAGAGCTCTTAAAGACACGAGTTAAAAATGTAATTGAGCACTTTGTGAATGAGAGCAGCAGCAGCACAGAGTTAGTTGATGGTCAGATGGTTACAGAAAGAGCAGCAGACTTTGCAAATGATCATTTATTCCAGCTGTAACTCAGACATGACTTGTAAACAGACTGTTGGCTCTCCTCAAACAGGAAGTGATGCTTCACTTTCAGCCTTCTGTGGATTTTCTTCAGTAAAAGCTGAAGTCAAACTGCCAACATGTCAGCACACAAGCTCACACATGACTGCTTCATCAACATGGAGCTCTGAGTGTTTATTAAAGGATCATTGTGTGAAAGAGGCTCTAACACAGCTGACTGCAGCCTTTAGCTGTGAGCACACAGTGTCTCACATTTACATTCACTTTACTGTCAAACACACTCAGTAACTTTAAACAGCTGCTGTTATCAAGTGAAAACAGCAAAGATTTCAGGGCTGAGCTCCAGTGTTTCTACATCCTAGTAACACCTCAGACAGTCACAACTCATCAAAGCTTCTCATTATCATCAGGACAGATTTAGGTCAATATCATTTCACATTTCTGTGTCATCATCCATCAAATGTTGACACGTAGTGGGTTTGTCATTCTCTCAGCTGACACTGAGATGAAGCAGGAAAGAAGCAGCTGATATTTGGACAGCACACATGATGGAAAGGAGGATTTCAGCTGATGTGCACATGAATGATTTGTGTTTCCTCTGCAGGTGAAGGTAGAAAGTGTGTGTGAGCTGATGTGAATTGAGCAGCATGGATCAGTGTGAGGACAGAGAGGAGGGAGTCCCTCCCTCTAAAAGCACTCTGTGTGGGGAACATGAGAGCCAGACCAAAGCTCAGAGGTGAGATGACCATCTCTAACTGTCCATGACTCTTCTCCATGTCACAGCTCAGCACTCACATCACTGCTCCATCATTATTCACAGGAACCAGCCTGGACCTATGACATATATGACATATATGACAGCGTCCTTATGTGCCGACACCGGTGTTTTAGCAAAGCGGCTGATGTGGAGTGACGTTAATGACAACGTGTACAACCTTTGGAGTTGGTTTGGTTGTTTGGTTTTCTTCCTGAATAATATTGTTGTTTATATTTACTGCGGGAAGAAACGGTAAAAACAGCGTTTCATAAGGAAAACGCTCGAAAGCGCTCTCCACCTGTGAGCAAAGATGAAACCAAAACACCCCACCCTTTCCTATTGGTCGAAAAAAGTACCATGCTGACCAATCAAAACATGATATGGCAACATGGCATTTAGTTGTTTAGGGAGGGGGAAGTTTTAGGAGTGACGGCGTGTTTGAGATGTGAGAGATTTGTGACGTTTAACACAAATCGTGTGTAGTTAGTGTGTAGTTAGTGTGTAGTTAGTGTAGTTAGTGTGTAGTTAGTGTGTAGTGTAGTCAATAGTTTTGTTGTGTGTCAGAACAATGAGGCGACTGCTGAGTGTTACAGGTGTTACAGCAGTGACACATCTGCTGCTGTCAGGCCTGCAGGTATCAGGCTGTTGTTCTCCTTCATCTCATAGTGGACAGAAATTATTTTTTGGAGTGGCAAAAATAATTTGTGTGGCATCAGATTTGATGCAGAACAGCTGATTGTTCTGTAAATAGTTTGAAATGTTTATTTAAAAAACGCCTTGGCTGCATTTTTAGGTAAACAGCTGCAAAAAACTTTGTTTTACCTTTTTGAAGAAGTAACTATATGATTAATTGCCCAGCACTGGTCATTATTTACTGTATTTTGCATCCAGAGTTACAGACTCTCTCCCAGACCACAGACTCATAATACAAGTCAGAGCTTAATAATAAATAAAAAAATAAATAAAGTTGTGTTTTCAAAATTGGAGTTCAAGTTATTTTTTACTTCCAATAGTGTGAACATGCTACAGGTCATGAACAAGGTTGTTTTTAATTTTCATTGTAAGTGGGCTAAAGCAGTTAATTAAAAGTAGTCTAACATAAATGCTGTAATTAGATTATTTTAATAAACATGTAACTTGGATGGATTCGATGCTGGTGTGACCACAGTGCACACGTCTGCAGTTGCTCACAGTGGTCCAAGGGACGCTCAGGGAGTTTGTGTGTTCAGACACATGAAACATTACAGGGAACATTGATCACAGGGAAACATTTTAAACATCGAGGCTTTAAACAGAAACCAAAGTGAAACAGTTTGTAGTTGAGATCAGTGAGAATGAAGCTGAATAACTGTTTCTACAATAACTTTGAGCAATAAATGACAAATATGATGGAAATTAGGAGCATTAACACTTACTAATGATGTGAGTTGACACTCGGCTATATTGAGACGACCACATTAGGTGGTCCTCAACTGTAATGGAAACCAGTGGATCCAGTCCAGTCGTGGCGACCTGTGGTGAGTCGATCTGAGCAGCTACCAATGGAAACGGAGCCATAGATTTTTTTGTGCTTAATAACAATGAATCACAGGATTTTTACATTACTGTTAAAATCTCATGTTGTTTGTTAAAGTGTTGTTAAAGGTGGTGACAGATGTACCCTTAGGCCCCTCCTCCATTCAGAGATGGTCTTTCCCTTTTCACATAAATGGCCTCCTTGACTCCGCCCTCAAACCAGCGTTCACATTTTCTCAGGACCTTCTTGATGTTGTGTAGACTGAAGTTCAGAGTGGTGGCTCATTCATAAAGTATTCTGTTCCAGCTGCTGGAGGACAACATCATCACTTTTGCGAAGAACGAGCTGAAGAAGATCCAGAAGGCTCTGAATCCAAATAAGCCCCAGTGCTTGGAGTTTCAGAGGGAGGATGATGAGCAGAGGAGCAGCAGAGAGGCATTTGTGAAGATCACAGTGGACTTCCTGAGGAGAATGAAGCAGGAGGAGCTGGCTGACCGTCTGCAGAGCAGTAAGAGGATTTATCTAAAGATTTAAGCTGTTGGATAAATGAGAGACTTGTGACACCAGTGTGTTCTGTCATTTCTCAGTGGGTCAGAAATTGTCATCAGCATTTTGTAAAATATATTTGTTAAAGTTGTATTTTTATTATTATTATTCAGAACTTCCAGCTGCAGTTTGTCCCCGTAACCTTAAATCTGCTCTGAAGAAGAAGTTCCAGTGTGTATTTGAGGGCATCGCTAAAGCAGGAAACCCAACCCTTCTGAATCAGATCTACACAGAGCTCTACATCACAGAGGGGGGGAACTGCAGAGGTCAATGATGAACATGAGGTCAGACAGATTGAAACAGCATCCAGGAAACCAGACAGACCAGAAACAACAATCAGACAAGAAGACATCTTTAAAGCCTCACCTGGAAGACATGAACCAATCAGAACAGTGCTGACAAAGGGAGTGGCTGGCATTGGGAAAACAGTCTTAACACAGAAATACACCCTGGACTGGGCTGAAGACAAAGCCAACCAGGACATCCAGTTCATGTTTCCATTCACTTTCAGAGAGCTGAATGTGCTGAAAGAGGAAAAGTTCAGCTTGGTGGGACTTGTTCATCACTTCTTTACTGAAACCAAAGAAGCAGGAATCTGCAGCTTTGAAGACTTCCAGGTTGTGTTCATCTTTGATGGTCTGGATGAGTGTCGACTTCCTCTGGACTTCCACAAAACTACAATCCTAACTGACCCTAGAAAGTCCACCTCAGTGGATGTGCTGCTGATAAACCTCATCAGGGGGAAACTGCTTCCCTCTGCTCGCCTCTGGATAACCACACAACCTGCAGCAGCCAATCAGATCCCTCCTGACTGTGTTGGCATGGTGACAGAGGTCAGAGGGTTCACTGACCCACAGAAGGAGGAGTACTTCAGGAAGAGATTCAGAGATGAGGAGCAGTCCAGCAGGATCATCTCCCACATCAAGACATCACGAAGCCTCCACATCATGTGCCACATCCCAGTCTTCTGCTGGATCACTGCTACAGTTCTGGAGGATGTGCTGGAAACCAGAGAGGGAGGACAGCTGCCCAAGACCCTGACTGAGATGTACATCCACTTCCTGGTGGTTCAGGCCAAAGTGAAGAAGGTCAAGTATGATGGAGGAGCTGAGACAGATCCACACTGGAGTCCAGAGAGCAGGAAGATGATGGAGTCTCTGGGAAAACTGGCTTTTGATCAGCTGCAGAAAGGAAACCTGATCTTCTATGAATCAGACCTGACAGAGTGTGGCATCGATATCAGAGCAGCCTCAGTGTACTCAGGAGTGTTCACACAGATCTTTAAAGAGGAGAAACAACTGTACCAGGACAAGGTGTTCTGCTTCATCCATCTGAGTGTTCAGGAGTTTCTGGCTGCTCTTCATGTCCATCTGACCTTCATCAACTCTGGACTCAATCTGATGGAAGAACAACAAACAACCTCCAAGAAGTCTGAAACAGGAGAATCTGCAGAGAAACACTTCTACCAGAGTGCTGTGGACAAGGCCCTAAAGAGTCCAAATGGACACCTGGATTTGTTCCTCCGCTTCCTCCTGGGTCTTTCACTGCAGACCAATCAGAGTCTCTTACGAGCCCTGATGTCACAGACAGGAAGTATTTCAGGAATCACTCTTGCAACAGTTCAGTACATCAAGGCGAGGCTCAGTAAGAATCTGTCTGCAGAGAAAAGCATCAATCTGATCCACTGTCTGAATGAACTGAATGATCGTTCTCTAGTGGAGGAGATCCAACAGCACAGGACTTCAGGAAGTCTCTCCACAGGTAAACTGTCTCCTGCTCAGTGCTCAGCTCTGACCTTCATCTTACTGTCATCAGAAGAAGATCTGGATGAGTTTGACTTCAAGAAATACTCTACTTCAGAGGAGGCTCTTCTGAGAATGCTGCCAGTGGTCAAAGCCTCCAACAAAGCTCTGTAAGTAAACATGTTGTCATCACTTCATTGTTAAAATCATGGGAAATAAATCAGAAATGCTGAGTTCAAAGAGCACTGTAACATTTTTTTTTAAAATAGTGAATTAAATGATCATCAGTCACTCAGTAAATATATGGTAGTTTTAATGTTTCACTCCAGCATTTCTAAAACACACTTTGTTCTGTAACTCTTATCAAAGGACAATCCAGACCCAGCCTATAAGAACATGAGCTCTGATGCTTCAGCCCCTCTGACAGGTTTATTATCCTCAGCTTGTTCACTGGTCTCCAACTCCAGGAGTTTGGTTGTTTTATTCTAAAGCACAAACTTCAGCTACCAGACTTCACCTACATCTTTTTATGATGTTCGTAATTCAAGTTCAAGTTTGTATCTCACTTTCAGTGCACACTCTCCCTTTTTAAATATAAATCTCTGCTGTGCTGTCATGTTTTCATCCCGTATGGAGGGAGAACTTCGGTCTTCATTACTGAAATTGCCACTGAGGTCGTGTTTCTTGTCAGTAACCATATGTAACTGTAAGGCTTCCATAACCAGTGTTACCACAGAATTACAGTGGGTTCACTCTGGGTCCTCTACAGTTTCCTCCCACTGCCCACAGACATGCAGTTAGGTTACCTGGTGATCTAAACTTCATGCAGGTGTGAGTGAGAGTGGTTGTCTGTCCCTCTGTGGGCTTATTGGAAGAGACTGGATGGATCTCTGTTTTTTCTTTGATATATCCTGACAGCAAACATTCTCCATGAAGTCTGCATTTCAGCTCATCTCTTTTATACGCACCTTTAACAGGAAGAGTTTTATACAGCTAGTGTTTAAAATCCAGTGTTCCTCACAATACACAGGTAATGAGCATAATGATTATTGAATTAGTAAAATTTTCTAAAATAATTGTTTTAGTTAATATTGTATGATAGTGTACACAGAATTATTAGCTCAGTAGGTAGAGCGGTCGCACCATGATCATAAGGTCAGGGGTTGAATCCACTGAATAGCTACCTTGTGGTACCCCTGAGCAAGGTACCATCAAGGTACCAATCGTGTACACTGGATTGGTAGCACTCATAGTTTTAAAATAAAATTTAAAAAAAGGTTCAACATATAAACAAATTTCATTTGATCACATATATTGTTTGTTTTTTTGTTTTTTTCCCTTTCTCTCTCAGACTGAGCAGCTGTAACATCTCAGAGGAAGGCTGTGAAAATTTGTTGTCAGTCGTCAGCTCCCAGTCCTGTAGTCTGAGAGAACTGGATCTGAGTACCAACAGCCTGAAGGCTTCAGCAGTAATGCTTCTGTCTGCTGCAGTGGAGAGTCCACACGCCAAACTGAATGTTCTGAGGTCAGATCAATTTGTATTCTGTTTAGTTCTGTTTGTTTATGTGTTTGATGTTTGTTTTTGTTTATATCTTTATCCAGTTATCCTTGTTTCATAGCATTTTTATTCAGTTCCATGTTAAAGTGAAGTTTTACTAACCTGCTCAGCACAAGACAATAAGCTATTGCACCCTGATTACACTTTAACAACAATCTTTATTCATGTTTTTATCTTCAGACTTAACATCTGTGAACTCTCAGAAGAAAACTGTGAAACTCTGTCCTCAGTTCTCAGCTCACAGTCCTCTAGTCTGACAGAGCTGGACCTGAGTATCAGAAAGCTGCAGGATTCAGGAGTGAAGCTTCTCTCTGTTGGACTACAACGTTTAAACTGTAAACTGAATACTCTGAGGTCAGATCAGAAAACAGTTTGTTTTTAGAATTATTAATTAAAGTTCATCCATATGATGTTGTATCTTAGTATGTTAATGTTTCCTTTAAAAATAGAAAGTCAAGATTTAATGTTGTGAAATGTATTAACAAACTCTACATGAGTATTTGTTGTATAGATTGTCTTTTATTTTTCAGACTGAGTGGCTGTAACCTGTCAGAGAGAAGCTGTGAAGCTCTTTTCTCAGTCCTCAGCTCCCAGTCCTCCAGTCTGAGAGAGCTGGACCTGAGTAACTCTGACCTGCAGGATTCTGGAGTGAAGCTTCTGTCTGCTCAGCTAAAGAGTTCCCAGTGTGCAGTGGAAACTCTCAGGTCAGGATTTAAACTTTTCCACAGATGATCATTTGAAATGTGATTTATATTATTGTATAAACAGGTAACTTTTATACAGCTGTCAAGTGAACTTTTATTCACATTTGAGTGGATAATTGGACTCTGAATTACTAAAAGTTGTTATAGTCATGGCTTTTTTTTTTTAATTAAAAAAAATACTTCATGTACTGCCTAATTTAAAGATTTAGGCTCCTTTGGGCCCATAATATATATATTTGATTTCTTTGTGAATGAAATTAGGAGGATATTGGCGACTACTGATTGGTTCGCTGTCTGTTTTTTATTCACAGTACTTAGTTAATTTTAAAGGCTGTTTTCTCAAAATGAGATATTTATCTTTTCTTCTACAACACTTGGAGCGACCAAATCTTCTTGCTTGATTTATTCGTTACAGTTTGGTTTAAAGAATATTAGACTCGTAACATAATAAATATATTTATTTCACTTCTTCTTGAGAGAAAGAGAGGGATGACTGGGTGAGCTCCAGTGGTTAATCCCAGCGGAGAGAGCGGCTCACTGGGCTGCAAATGATCACAGTAGTAATGGCCATAGTTTGATAAAACAGGCCGTCTTACCCTGTAGATAATACAGGGTTCTGGTGCCGATGTGGGGGAGGGGACTCGCCCGGTACTAACTACATACTACCAACTACCTCATCCAGATGTCTTCCCTACTAACCCTGATAAGAAGTAACTGCAGTAGCCTTATAGGTCAAATCAGTTTCACCTGTTAAAGGTAGCTCCACTATTAATGGTGTCACTTGTTATTTCTGGGATGAGTTTAGTAGCCTGAACAGCTGCTTAAAGGAAAGGTTATTATCATTATTATTATTTAATTATTAAGTCCGGGGTAACCTGCAAGAGCTGTTTGCACAAAGAATAATACTCAGACTTTTAGGTTTTATCGTTTTACACAAGGTTTAAAAATGAATGTCCACAATTGAATTGCAGAAATCGTTATTGAGCTAATACTGATGTAGTTGTTATCTTTGGTAAGGAGAGGCTGGAGGAAGAATGAGCACAGTCAGGCCTAAAGATGCTCTTAATAATAATAATGGATTGCATTTATATAGCGCTTTTCGAGACCCTTTACAATTCCACTATTCATTCACTCTCACATTCACACACCTGGTGGAGGTAAGCTACAGTTGTAGCCACACCTGGCCTGGGACAGACTGACAGAAGCGAGGCTGCCATATTGCGCCATCGGCCCCTCTGGTCATCACCAGTAAGCGGTAGGTGAAGTGTCTTGCCCAAGGACAAAACGACCAAGACAGAGAGAGCTAGCTCATCAGACAGACAAGCTCATCTTGTAACCTACTGGTTCGCTGGTCAGCACACCAGCTGACTAGCGAACCGGCTAACTAGCAGATCAGCTAACTAGCAGTCCAGCCACAAACTGAAGCATGATTAAATGTAGTGGAGATATCAGGGATGACACTGGTGTGTCTGATTCACTCTTTAGCACTCCGGTCACTCCGGTGTGTCAGCTAGAACACCACTGAAGGCCAAATAATCCCAGCGTGTGGAATAAGGAGCTTAAGGTTTGGATTGAGGCACTTTATTCTTTCACTGATTGATTCTTGTGGCTGTGATCACGTGTGTGGTTTCTTACAAAAAGGAAGTACACAATACAAATACATGACAAATAAGATGAATAGATAAGTTACATATCCAGTTATATGTACGTACATATATGTACATACATCAGTATAGCTAATATAGCCATATATAAGGACAAAGATCACAGTACTATAATGCAGTAAAGTTAAACACAAAGGTGTATCTACATAAATCTATCCTATCAGTGATCAGGGTACTGTAGTATACTTCTACTACAAAAACTATACAAACTAAACGACATTAGTGTGACTTGTTGGAAAAAATAAAGACTGCAATTATTGTGAAGGGCTTCCAGTTAAACTAAGATCAGCTGATTACCTCATAACAAATTGTTTGCTATAGAACGCAGCTCCCACTCTTCATTAATATCATGTACTGTAACTCCCAGGTAACCATGCTTACCCAGCCACGCCCAGTAGTCTCCAGAGAGACCAACAGCTGGTGCACATTGTAACACCGTGGCTTTCGTAGTCTCTCCTTTTTCTACAGCTCATGTATTCTTCTTGTGATGGTGCGTCTTGAGAGAGGCTCATACATGCCGTCATTTGTTGATCCTAAGAACGTTCCTCAGACCGACTTCTTCAACAACAATAATCGGCCTGCAGTTTGTAGCTACTCACTTCACTGTGGCGTTTGTTAGCTTGTCTTTCTTTGGTTTATCTAGACTCCTCCCACAAGCTGAATCTACGTAGTCTGCCCAAGCCTCCCACCTCTGTTTGTTTGGGTGGTTTGTTTGCTGCATCAACAGCGTGTAATGCATTTAAGAGATACTTCAGACATGAAGTACTCCGACAATAAAAAACTCAACTTTGCTTCCAGATAACTTTAGTTGTATCAACACTTCCCTCTGGAATAATTAGACTTTGGTGACAAACTGATGTGATCTCCATGTTTCCTTTGTTGGACTGTGGGCGAGTGTCAGAACTGAATGTACTGAGTAACATGTAGAGTTTAAATATGTGTCAGTTCCAGTTTTAGAGCTCTAAAGTGCAGCTATCATGTTAGGAATATGTTAGGAATACACAGGAACACTGAGCACACTGAAGTCAAATCTTTATTTATCCAGTTCATCTGTAGGCTGTGCTCAGTCCATCCATTTAGTGAAATGATGTTTAAAGGTCTCCTTGTTCTCTGAGCGTGCACAGATCCTGAAGCAGAAAGCCTGGGTTAACAGAGAAATGATCATCACTGTGATGATGCTCATCATCTCTGACTGGGATTTGAGGTTTTATCAAAGCAGCAAACACAAAGAAAGCCTGGCTATGTTGGACTGGGTGTGGAAGCAGCTCCCAGTTTGAGTTCAGTAGACAGACACCCTGTCTACTTTGAAGATCAGCTTCAAACTTTCCTTTTTGATAAAGCTTATAATAGAGCTGGATCAGGTGACCCTGAACCATCCCTTAGTTATGCTGCCATAGAGATGGATAACAGACGGATTGTTGTTGTTTTGTGTGTCTGCAGTCTGTCAGGCTGTCTGATCACAGAGGAAGGCTGTACTTCTGTGGTGTCAGTTCTGAGCTCCAACCCCTCCCATCTGAGAGAGCTTGACCTGAGCTACAATCATCCAGGTGACTCAGGAATGAAGCTGCTGTCGGCTGGACTGAAGGATCCAGGCTGGAGACTGGACACTCTCAGGTATGGAGATAATGTCTGATAGAGGAGGAAGAGCTGGAAACATCTCCTGTGTCCTTCACTCAGTTCCTGTTTGTTTCCTGCAGATGAGACATGAACAATCACACATGCAGGAATATTTTCAGGGACAGACACACTAGTCTAGCTGGATAGTACATGGATATTTATGTAGGGGGTCTCCAAGGAGTCTGTTTGCAGGAACATTAATGATAAGTGATAAGTCATGTTGAGAGTTTCATTAAAAGTACACCTACAGTTAGGTCCATAAATATTTGGACAGAGACAACATTTTTTTAACTTTAGATACACTTTATTAGGTCACAGGTGTACCTGAGATAGTGGGCACTGTACCTAATAAAGTGTCAGCCATGTGTATGTTTCCTATGCTGTATGTCCACAGTCACAGTGGCAGTCAGTGACACTGACAGAAGGATGAAACAAGGCTGTGAATCGTTTCAGTCTGTGTGTGTGACAAAGAGGCAGACAGGAGCAGCTAACATTTGGAAATGGAAGCTTACTGGAAACTCTACATTCACAGCTGAATTCACAATAGATTTGTTCTCAAGTGCACATTTAGCAGCTAATGCTAATACTGTTTTCCCTTTGCTTTCTACAACTTGAGCAGCTATTCCTAAGTAAGCCACTTTGCTCTGCTAAGGATTTGTGTGACCATAATGGAAACTCTGATAAGCTAATGCTGCTAAGCTAATGCTGTTTATGGGCCCTGTTAGAATCAATATTTCATTCTCATTCTGTTGTTTGAGAACAATATTAACTTTTCACATCATTATAACACAAGAGAAAAGGGTATTAGCGTTAGCTACTAATGCTTATTCATCTCAAATTAGCTTTAGCTGCTAATGGGAGCCTACTTAGCATAAACCCTTCACATCGTTATAATGCAAGGGAAAAGAGTCACTTATGGCAGCCTATTTAGCATTAACTTCACATCATTATAACACAAGAGAAAAGGGTATTAGCATTAGCTACTAGTGCTTATTCCCCTCAAATTACCTTGAGCTGCTAATGGCAGCCTACTTAGCATTAACTCCTCACTAATATAATGCTAATTTACATCAAATTAGCTTAGCATTAGCTGGTAGCATCAGCCTACCTAGCACTAGCTGCTCGAGTTGTTATAAGGAAAGAGAAAACGGTATTAGCATTAGCTGCTAATAATTATTCACCCCTAATTAGAGTTAGCCCCTAATGGCAGCCTACTTAGCATTAACTCCTGACATTGTTATAATGCAGGGGAAAAGAGTCTACCGTTATTAACTAATGGTAATTTGATGTGAATTAGCATTAGTTAATAACGGTAACTTCGTATCATTAGCTGCTGTCATTCTTACAAAGCAAACAGTATGAGCATTAGCTGTTAATCCTTTTTCATCTAAAATTAGAATTAGCCACTAATGGCGTATTGTTAAAAAGTAAGAAAAAACATTGTTAGCAAAGTAGTTATCATTATTTGATAATGCTAATTCACATCAAATTAGCAATAGTTATTAACGGTAACACATATCACATTGTTAAAATGTAAGAAAAAAAATTGTTAGCATTAGCGGATAAATTAGCATTAGCTAATAACGGCAACCTACTTAGCATTAGCTGCTCACATTGTTAGAAATCAAGAGAATATGGTATTAGCATTAGTTGCCAATGCTTATTCACCTAAAATTAGCATTAGCCACTAATGGTAGCCTATTTAGCATAAACTTCTTGATGCTAAATGAAGTTAATTAATGCTAAATAGGCTTAACTGAAATGAAAGTAATGTTAGCATTAGCTGCTGATATTGTTAAAAGGTAAGATAACACATTGCTGGCAACAGCGGATAATGCTAACACACATTATAATTAGCATTACCTAATAATGGCAGCCTTCTTAGCATTAGCTGCTTATATTGTCATAATGCAAGGGAAAAGAGTTGGCAAAAACTATGTTAGCATTAGTGGATAATGCTAATTCACCTAAATTAGCATTAGCTAATGATGGCTATGTACCTAGCATTAGCTACTGATATTGATATAAAGCAAGAAAATATGGTATTAGCATTAGCTTTTAATGCTTTTTCATCTAAAATTAGAATTAGCCACTAATGGCGTCCTTTTTAGCATTAACTCTTCACATTGCAGGGGGAAAAGTTAAAATTGAATAAAAAAAATGTTCACATTAGCTACTCGTATTTTTAAAAAGTAAGAAAAACCTTTGTTAGCATAAGCGGATAATGCTAATTCACCTCAAATTAGTATTAGCTAATAACGGCAACCTACTTAGCATTAGCTGGTCACATTGTTATAAAGCAAGAAAATATGGTATTAGCATTAGCTGCCAATTCCTATTCACCTAAAATTAGCATTAGCCACTAATGGCAGTCTACTTATATTAGTGAGGAGTTAATACTAATGCTAATTCACATCAAATTAGCATTAGCTGCTAGCATCAGCCTACCTAGCACTAGCTGCAAACATTGTTAAAAGGGAAGGGAAAACTGTTAGCATTACCCGATAATGCTAAACTCTCATCAAATTAGCATTAGCTAATAACAGCAGCCTTCTTAGCATTAGCTGCTCACATTGTTATAATGCAAGGTAAAAGAGTTAGCGTTAGCGGAGGATGCTAATTCACTTCAAATTAGAAAATATGGCATTAGCATTAGCTGCTAATGGTTATTCACCTAAAATTAGAATTGGCCACTAATGGCGTCCTATTTAGCATTAACTCTTCACTAATGTAATGCTAATTCACCTCAAATTAGTATTAGCTTATAACGGCAACCTACTTAGCATTAGCTGGTCACATTGTTATAAAGCAAGAAAATATGGTATTAGCATTAGCTGCCAATTCCTATTCACCTAAAATTAGCATTAACTGCTAATGGCAGTCTACTTAGCATTAACTCCTCAGTAATGTAATGCTAATTCACATTAAATTAGCTTTAGCATTAGCTGGTAGCATCAGCCTACCTAGCACTAGCTGCTCACATTGTTAAAAGGGAAGAGAAAACGATATTAGCATTAGCTGGTAATAATTATTCACCCCTAATTAGAATTAGCCGCTAATGGCAGCATACTTAGTATTAACTCCTCACATCGTTATAATGCAAATGAGGCTAACTTGCATTAAATTAGACTGCTGTTATTAGCTAATGCTATTTAGCAGTAGCTGCTCACATTGTTATAAAGCAAAGGAAAACGATATGAGCATTAGGTTCTAATTTTGTATTTGCCTTAAATTAGACGTAGGTGCTAATGGCGGCCTACTTAGCATTAGCAGCTCAGATGTTGTAATGCTAGGGAAAAGAGTGTTAGCATTAGCCGTTCACATTGTTATAAAGTTAAGGGAAATAGTGTTAGCATTAGCTACTCACATTGTTAAAAAGTGAGTGTTAGCATTAGTGCATAATGCTAATTCACATCAAATAAGCATTAGTTAATAACGGCAGCCTATTTAGCATTAGCAGATAATGTTGACCTTGGCCCACTGGAAAAGTTAAGAACTTAAGATTTAGGAGTGTTTCTCGATAGCTCTTTCTCATGTGAGAAACAAATAAATTCTGTTATGAAAACCAGCTGTAAGGTTTATATTGTTGATTGTCATTTATGCTTAGAAATATTTACTCATGTATGCTTAGAGTTATATAATTGATTGCATAATGATAGAGGTTTGATCCTCAGTAGTCTGTAAAGACTCTGTGTGCCTTCCAGAGTGCTCTGGCATGCACACACCACTTAGGGCCATGAGAGAGGTCGTACCCTCTCTTACTGATTTATGGTGTAGGACAAGAGTCTCAAACTCAATTTAGCTGGGGGCCGCTGCAGGCAGAGTCTGGGTGAGGCTGGGCCGCATTAGGTTTTCCACAAGAAAGGCATGGTTAAAAAATTCCAATCTTCTCAAATCTCTTTATTTTTATTTTTAACACAAAATATGAAAAATAAATAAACAAATTAAGAATTAATAAGAAAATAAATCAATCTGTAATACATAAATAAAATAATAATAAGATATTTTTAGTCAGTGAACTTATGTGTTTTTTTCAGTCTTCTATATCTGCTGTATTTAGATTGAAATGTCTGTATTAACAGTTCTATAACCTTCTTCTGAACATGAATGGAACACTGTAGAAAATGAACTGTTCTTCTGAACATGGCTTCTCTTGCCTACTCCTTGCTGCTAGAGACCTGGCAGCGTTTCCTCTCGCATAGCCGAGCCAGATTTGGCCTGAGGGAGGAAGCAGTTGCGACCCTCAGTATGTCTTGAAGATGATCATCCGTAAGTCTGGACCTGTACTTGGACTTATTGAAGTTCAAAGTGGAGAAGAGCTTTTCGCACAAGTATGTGCTACCAAAAAGGCACATGGTCCGCTTGAACATTCGGGAAAGCCGAGGGAAACTAGGGCTCAATTCTCTCAAAAATTGTCCAAGCTGCTTTTCCACTCACCTCCCTGAACTTTGCTTTGAGTTCAGAGTTGCACTGCAGCTCAATGAGCTCCATTTGAAGCACAGAAGGGGCATCTTGCACATCAAAGGAGAAGGGGTCCGCAAAAATTTGAAAGGTGGCTCTGTGTGTCTTGAAGTCAGCAAATCTGTGATCAAATTCGTCCTGTAGTCTCAAAATGACATCAACATACTTGTCAGCACTGAATGGTGTGCATGCAACCACGAGTGCCTTGCATGCTGGGAAATGGCAAAGGTTTGTCTGAGAGAGCTGAGCTTTCCAGAGCGCAAGTTTTGTGGAGAATGCTCTCACGTTGTCATAGGCAGCACTGACAAGTTGCCCCTGGCCTTGTAACGTCTTGTTCAGTACATTAAGCTCATGTGTTATATCAACAAGAAAAGCTAAGTCCATGAGCCATTTGGGATCAGTTAGCACAGGAACACTAACTCCATCCTTCTCCATGAAGGCTTCACTTCTGCTCTCAACTCAAAAAGTCTCGTTAATACATTTCCCCTGCTGAGCCAACGTACCTCAGTGAAGTCGAGCACATCCCCATATTCTGACTCCATTTCCTCTAAAAAAGCACAGAACCTTTGGTGCTGTAAGCCCCTGGATCTGATTTGGTTGATGCATTTCACAACAATAGACATCACATTGTCAAACTTCAGGCATTTGCTGCAAAGGACCTGCTGATGGATAATGCAGTGCAGAGCAATGGCCTACTCCACGCCTTCCTCTTCCAGTTTTTTTTGAACAAGTGCCACCAGTCCATTTTTCCTCCCTGTCATTGATGGCGCTCCATCTGTTGTTATTCCAACAAACCTCTTCCATGGCAAACCAACATTCTCAATGGCATCACACAGCTTGTAAATATCTGCTGAGCGGTGGTCTGGCCATGCATTGGAATTACTGTGAGCAGCTCCTCCATCACTTCAAAACTGTCATCAACACCACGGACATACATTGGGAGCTGGGCAGTGTCGGTGATGTCTGTGGTCTCATCAAGAGCGACTGTTTTAAGACTGGCAACCCGGTTCACTCTCTCATCTCCCTGGTATGTTGCATCCACCTCAGCATGTCTAGTTGTGTAATGATGTTTCAAATTGTATTCCTTGTGCAGCGCAACTTTCTCTGTGCAAATAAGACAGGTCGGGGTGCTCCTGTGCTCAACAAAGAAATATTGCATTTCCCACTTTTCCTGAAATTGTCGGTGCTCATCACCAACCTTTCTCTTCACCGCAGGCTTTGAAAAAGACATGTTTGGGGCTATGTAACATTTATAATTGTACTTGGTGTCACTGTCGCATTGACGTTTCAATCAAGCGTTTAGCCGACGGACGGGGAACGTCTCAACGCGTAGAGAACGTCATTTCTGCTTCTTTTTCTTGCAACCGTAGCACGGCGATCGGCAGATAAAAAGCCGGTAGCAGTCTCCTTTGTTTTTACGCTCGATGTTCATGTCTTTCATGACGACACGAACACCGTGGCATTTGCAGATGGTAGAAAGTACAGGGATAGCGAGCGCAAAAAAGGCGACTGCTCACGGCGCCGGGCTGTTGTTACAGGAGAAAGAAGCGGAAATGACACCATGACATATAACAAATAACATCACCTGTTTCTGATGTTAGTTGTGAAAGTTGAAAGTTAGTTGTTAGTCTGTGAAAAAATAACTAAAACTCCCACTGACGTGTGTATAAATCTATATACGTATAATGTCCCGCTGGGCAGCAACTTAAAAACCCAACTTTTTTTGAAGTGTTGTGAACGCAGCGCGCTGGGGCGAATGTCCACGTTTGCCCAATAGAAAGGAGGAAGCCAGCCAGGCACAGAAAAGAAAGAAACACTCCAGGGCAACGCTGCTGTAACTTTTACTCATTGAGAAATGTTTCCCTGCTTGCATCAAGCCCGGCTGGTGTCCCCTGAGATCCATATCCCACCCTGATTGGTGGGTTAATTCAGCTCCGCACACAACACTGTAAAGTGTCATACACTATCAAACTAACATTAAATTTTCATATTAAGGTGGGGGCCAAAAACTATCGTCCTGCGGGCCGCAATTGGCCCGCGGGCCGCGAGTTTGAGACCCCTGGTGTAGGAGGACACCTACTCTGTGTCTGGTTAAGTATAAGAGCCCTTTGTTAGGGGGACCACTGGACTCTTAGCACCAGCTTTGGGGTCACAGGGTCACATCTGGAACACACACACACACACACACACACACACACACACACATACCTACACTATGCACAGACTGGTACTCTTTGTTCATACCTGTGTAAGACGTCATATGTTAATGAACTTATGCATATTCATGTAACCTCAATAAAGAGCAGTGTTACGAGGGAGCAGACGAGAGCGACTGAGGTCAAGTGAAGGAACGGCGTTGTCACAGTTCTCTCCCTCATGAATTGTCTGGTTCCAGCGGTGGGTCTGTGCTAGGCGACCCATCACCAGCTTTTTCCAGCTTTTCCCACTGGTTACCAGTACGTGGTAGAATCCACTTCCAGATCTTGTTGTTGGTCTTTAAATCTCTGAATGGATTGGCTCCATCTTATCTCTCTTTAACAAAATAATCCAAGTCGAGCTCTCAGGTCTGCAGATAAGTAGCTTCTGACCAGAACTAGACGTAAAAACAGAGGTGAGCTTTATCGATCGCTGCAGCCAAACTCTGGAACAGTCGCCCTTCACATCAGGTCGTCACCAACACTCGACATTTTTAAAACCCGGTTGGAAACACATTTGTACTCTGTAGCTTTCAATTCTGACGAGTCTTTATAGTAATTACTGTGTATGTTTCCTATTTTCTCTCTACTCTGTGCAGCACTTTGGCTCAACCTGTTTTTAAATGTGCTGATAAATAAATGTAGATTTCTTTGAATAAAACAGTGGAGCCGAGCTTTGAGCTCAGTGTGTAACAGTGTGTGTATGAGAGCCATGTAATGTCCATGTGTGCATGCTGACTGTGCTGCTCTGACCCCCTCCTCCTTTCAGGGTGGAGCCTGCTGGAGTCCGATGGTTGACACCAGGTCTGAGGAAGTGTAAGTGTGTTTTTAATGGGATTCATGAAAACAAAGCAGCACACATTCAACCATCTTCATCATGTCAGGAGTCATCATCAAAGTGTCAATCAATGAACAGATGATGGATCAATAACTGCAGCTGGATTGTGTTTGTTCTCTCCATCAGATTCCTGTCAACTCACAATCAACACAAACACAGTGAACACAAACCTCCAACTGTCTGACAACAACAGGAAGGTGACACATGTGGAGGAGGTTCAGTCATATCCTGATCATCCAGACAGATTTGATGGTTTTTATCATCAGCTGCTGTGTAGAGATGGTCTGACTGGTCGCTGTTACTGGGAGGTCGAGTGGAGAGGAAACGTTTTTATATCAGTGAGTTACAGAAGCATCAGAAGGAAAGGAGACAGTAATGACTGTAGGTTTGGACACAATGATCAGTCCTGGAGTCTGTACTGCTCTGATGATGGTCCTCAGTCTGTCTGGCACAATAACAGAAAAACATCCATCTCCTCCTCCTCCTCCTCCTCCTCTGTCTCTAACAGAGCAGCAGTGTATGTGGACTGTCCTGCTGGCACTCTGTCCTTCTACAGAGTCTCCTCTGACTCTCTGATCCACCTCCACACCTTCAACACCACATTCACTCAAACTCTTTATCCTGGGTTTAGGTTCTGGTCTGGTTCCTCAGTGTCCCTGTGCTGAGTGGGGTGTAAAGAGTGTCTCCTGTTACAGAAACACTCTGACTGTTGAACAGATAGTTCAGTCTGTACATGTCTGTCTCTTTCACTCACAAACACGTTTTCAGATTCATGGATTCAATCAGTTGATGTTTGAAACTCTTCTAAATGATTCCTTGTAAACTTCTTCCTCTTCAGTCACAAACAAACAGGAAGTGATGTCACATGTGTTCCTGTCCACACAGCAGAATGAGTCTATTGCTGACAGTGATGTACAAACAGAGTGAGCATTTCTGAGGCCCAAAATAAACTGAGTAGTTCACTGAATGAACAATGGACTGTGAGCTCAGTTCCTTCATCATTAGTATGGATTATATGTGTATATGTATTATATTAGTATCATATATATCAGGTGCTGCTGCTGCTGGTTTCAGTCATTGTGCAAATGTGCTGTTTGTAAGGTTGTAAAGCTGCAGTCAGCTGAGACTGAAGAATGGTAAATGGTAAATGGCCTGTATTTATATAGCGCCTTACTAGTCCCTAAGGACCCCAAAGCGCTTTACATATCCAGTCATCCACCCATTCACACACACATTCACACACTGGTGATGGCAAGCTACATTGTAGCCACAGCCGCCCTGGGGCGCACTGACAGAGGTGAGGCTGCCGGACACTGGCGCCACCGGGCCCTCTGACCACCACCAGTAGGCAACGGGTGAAGTGTCTTGCCCAAGGACACAACGACCGAGACTGTCCAAGCCGGGGCTCGAACCGGCAACCTTCCGATTACAAGGCGAACTCCCAACTCTTGAGCCACGATCGCCCCAAGTCACCTGATCAGTGAGCAAACGTTTCTGAAAACGTCCAGATGAACAGAATCAACCTTTTGGGATCAGCCAGCAATGCAGCATCATTGTTGTTCAGGTTCAGAGGTTTGCAGGAATGAACTGATGACCAGAAACAGCTGCAAAGTCCAATAAAATACCAGCTGGAGTTCAGCTGCATTTGAAGAAGTCAAAGAAAAGTAAGGATGGCAAAGGGCGATGTTTTCTTCCAAAGAACTGAAAACATGGTCGACGCCTCATTAGAAGAATAATCTGGACATTTGTGAGGAACTCTAACCAAGAAAGCAACACAAGAAAGCAACGTCAAACAGATCCAACAGACAGTTTCATGACTGGAAGTGTTGAGTGTAAAAATACTACATTGCATTATTGCATCCTCTCACCACAGGAGGTGCTGTTGGCACCACTGATTGCTGATCAGCTGTTCTCTGATGATCTGATTGATACTGTGAATAACGGGACTCACTGAACTCTGTGACACAGTGAAGATTACAGAGTTTAACTTCAACATCTGACTGACGTCACACAGACAGAAGGATGAACCAGTGAGGCACAGAACACAGTTACTGGAGATACTGGATCAGCTCCATGTGAACCTCTGATGGAGAAGCTGCTGAGCCAGAGAAACATCAGGACATGACAGGCAGCTGCACTTATCTAACAACATGTAGCAGAGCTGATCTATGTTAGAGGATCTATCACAGCAGCTGAAGCCAAAGTCCAACACTGGATACCAGCTGAGCCTGTGCTGAGTGTAGTGTTACAGGAAAAGGGCAGAAACACTGTTTAAAGCACTGAGTGCTCATAGAGAGATGCTCCATGAGTCCCAGTACAGACTACAAACATGGTGGAAACTTAGCTTTGATATCCACACTCTCTGCACGTCTGTGAGTAACTGTGATGAAGATGTGCAGAGATCTGTGTACAAACAGGAGAAAGACTGTAAAGACTCTGTGCTTCTAACAGCCTCTGTTAACATATGTGAGGCTGTTTGTTGTTGTTGCCATGGAGCTTTTCACTGTTTGGGTCAGCAGGTCATGTGATCAGGTTTGTTCTGTGAAAGCTCGACGATGGTTCAGTGTCAGGGTTTGTTTGCATTCATCAATAAATATCTAAATAAATCAAAGACTCCATGTTTTTTCTTTCATCATGTGACCTCTGCTCATCCATCTCTGTGTGTATCAGGATACATTTAGTTCATAATACACAGAAAAATCAGAGTTATTACCTGTAATAAATGTGAAAGTAAAGATTCCTGCAGTGATAACCAGGCAGGACTGAAACACATCCAAGCTGTCACCACGGTAACAGCACCGTCCATCCACAGGTGAGGGGAGGAGCAAAAAGAGGGACTTTCACCATACATACATACACCACAGTTGACAGGTAACCCTATTGGAGTCGCCATAGTGATGGGTGGAGTCTCAGCTTCAGCGTGTTGATGGGCACAGCCATTGTTACCACAGCTACTGGTGGGGACCTGGAGTTGGTATACGCCGAGCTGTGAGAGGACAGAGATGGAGAACGGACATTTAACTATTTAACAGGAGATACGTTACGACTAATAGACGACTGCTGTTTAAATGATGTCTTTGCAGCCCTTATGCTACATGTTACACAACTTTTCTTCATGCCAACAAGACTGAGGTGCCACATAGTTGACTCATACAACTGATTATGATGCATATTTTACTATTGCTATGTTCACATCGTCTCCTTGGCTTTATTATTGAAAGCCTGGAGATACTCTGACTTGTGCATGGCTGATGTGAAGTATGATTAGTCCTACATGACTTACACCATCAACAACAGAGGCAATGAAAGCTTTGTTGTTAACAGGTTGGATGGTAAAGTCAAATGTCTAACTCTACACTTGTGTTGGGTAAAGTTCTTCTCACTGCAGCAGATTTATATCTGTGGTTTCACAGGGCGTGATGTGGACCTCAGCGCTGAGGTGCAGTTCTCCTCGGAGACCGGCATCCTGGCTGAAAATATTATCATGCTTCCAAAACATGGTACTTTCAGCTTTTATTTTGAAAGAAACCAAACTTGAAAACCAATCCCCTTATTGACTATGTGCACGTTAGCATATGCTACTTCCAGTGCGGAAACTCCTGTGGGGAGCTTTGTTTCCGGTGTCCTATTCTCGCCTGTTTTACGGTCCAAAACAAGTTAAGCAAATGAATGAATCAAGCGGCGATTTACATTTCTATAGATGTCTCGGGCATTTACCCAATATATCTGTAAATGATGTTCATCGACTTGTCGATATTTTTTCCCCGCGCCTCAGAGCAAAAGAGAAAAGGATTCAAATGTTATATTTCTCAGCTGTCCCTCGTGTGTCGCGGGTGTTATGTTCTAAAAATAACCAGCGATAGGTGAAATCAAGTAGCCAATTTAATTTTTTGACGGTGCAAAACGTTTTGTGGACATCGTGGACATACAGTACTGCACTTCAGAGTCACACTGCTAGCGAACGATGCAGCGATTCTGTACAGGAGAGACGGAGGAGATCGTCTGCAGCGATCAGGACGCAGGACACAATGTGACGTAAAAACATAAGCATGCAAACTGGGGGTTGGGAAGCGCATCTGTAACCAGAAGGTTGCCGGTTCGATCCCCGGGTTCTCTGTCCTGGGCGTTGTGTCCTTGGGCAAGACACTTCACCCTACCGCTTACTGGTGATGGCCAGAGGGGCCGATGGCGTGATATGGCAGCCTCGCTTCTGTCAGTCTGTCCCAGGGCAGCTGTGGCTACAACTGTAGCTGCCTCCACCAGTGTGTGAGAGTGAATGAATAATAGAATTGTAAAGCACTTTGGGTGCCTTGAAAAGCGCTATATGAATACAATCCATTATTAAAAAATCTACGAAACAGCGAGGTGAAAGGTGACCCGCGTTATTAGCGAGGGACCACTGTAATTTTTAAGGTAAGTCACAACATACTCTTCGTAAATACCAGCAATCATTCATTTTTTGTGTGGCTTTTTTCACAGTTTGTTAACATGCTGTGTAGGTGTGTACTTGACTAGCTGATCTCGACATAACAGAAACATCTGGTTTGACTATTCTTCACCTGTAGTTTGAATGCTGAACATTTGCCTGTTTGAATCATGAGACCAGTCACTATACAGAGATGTGCTTCTGAATGTGGACGATGTGTCTTCTGCTGCAGTTCTGCTTGTGTTGAGTGATGTAAACAACTGATTGATCTAAACTCTTTAAACGTCAAAATTGATCATTAGATTTTTTATGACACAACAGTGGTGAGTGTTCCCACCTTCTGCTCTTAACTTAACGCGATCTTTCCGTTTTCGAGTTTTCGACATGATTTTGGAGTATATCTTCGCAGTAGCGATTGACCGCAAAGTAAAGCTACCGGAAATGTACAACCCCACATCCGGTCTCAAACCAGGAAGTTAGCATTTTCTCGTGCACAGGGTTAATTCCTCTTTGTATTTGTTCTTCAGAGGAGTGTCACCTGGACAAACTCAGGGCTATTCTAGGGCCTTTGTTATTATTTGACTCCATAGAAATAAAACTGAATTGAATCAAACAAAAACTCCCAAACAGCTAAAATACTTTGCTTTATTCTCTTTTTTAACAAATACGTTGAAGTCCATCCATAACAACACAGCTGAGATCTCCTTTTTAATCAAGTGTTTACATCCTTTGTACAGATCTGTATACAAAACAATCATTTACGTCCCATAGAAGTCTAGTTACACTTAAGTATACAAGAACTCGTAAATGTAAGAAACATAAAACACATGATCACAGGTGATAACAAAAAAAGAGAAAGAATTCATGTGTTAGTGATGTTTTTGCAGCCCTAACGACTCATGTTGGAGAAACAAACTGAGGTACGTGGAAAGTTCACATACACAAGTCGGCGTGAGCGCACACACAGAGAAAAAAACACAACTGAACCATCTGGTGTGTTTGCTGTTTCTGCTTTCATCATTTCTGCTGCTTTGTCAGGCTGGAGCATCTCAGTGACGTGGTTGAGGTGAAGTATGACGAGTATGGCCTGATTCAGTCCATCGAGACAAAGGGGAAAGAAAGCTGTTGTTAACAAACTCTATGGCGATGTGGCATTTAGCTCTGATTCTACGCTCTGCTGAATCCTTTGAACCTGTTCTGCTGATCAGTAAAGCTCTACGTGCTGCAGCAGGTTGACCTCATCTGTGTTCACAGGTGTGGACCTCAGCGCTGAGGTGCAGGAGAGTTTCATTCAGTTCTCCCTGCAAACCAGCATCCAGCCTGAAAATACTGTCATCTTTCCCAGAAATGGTGCTCTTATCTCAGAGAAGAAGTTTGATGTAAATAACTGCAATCAACAGTGACGTTCTGCACAGATCACTTTTCCATTTTGCTCTCTAGATGAGTCCCAGCTGCCTGACCTTGTGTCCAGGTGATCGTCTCACTGAGGAGCTTTTGTTCTGAAAATCTCACGTCCATGACCTGTTTCCTTTTTCCTTTACTATCTCTGCTCTTTCTTTATTAACAATGCTCATAATATCACACAATTAGATCCATCACTTGCATGCTGTTATCCACCTGCTGTTATAACCAAACAAACAAAAAGGATGAAATGCCTAAAATCCTTTGATTTATTACACTTTGAAACAAATATGAGTGCATCCCTAACAGCACAGCTGAGACCTTTGTTTTAATCAAGCCTTTGTATCTACACACTTGTAAAGATTCATATACAAAAAATAATAGAATTAAATAAATATAAAATACAAGATGACCAAAAAAATGCACCCATGTTGTGAATTTGCATCTAAAAACATGCATGTTTCCCTTTGTACAGGCAGATTTACAGCAGACAAAGCAACACGGTGATAGAACAAAAACAAAATACCCACCAAGTCTGAAGTAGATCAGAGGAACTGTTGACAGACAGACTGACAGATAAACATACAGATGCTTGATTCATTAGTGCGATAAAATCTTCTTCTTTAACAGCATCACTTCATGTGTTTGTGTTCCAGGAATAAAGGTCTGTTTAAACTGGACGTCTCCTCAGCATCACTAGTGGTGTCTGAACAGCAGTTCAGCTTCAGTTTGGTTCAACGCCCTTTTTGACCTGTGAAACAGCAGAAAATGAAACATTTCAACACCCGTTTGTTAGCGTGAGCTATTCTGCTGTTTTTCATCATTTCACAGCTGAAATAAAATCATAGTACATTTACTTCCTGTAGGAGTGATCATGTCCAGCCTGACTGAGAGCATGTATTACTTATGAGGAAAGCCAACTTTGAGATTCCTAATCAGTCAGCTTTGGAAAAAACTGTGTGAACAAAGCTTTCACTCTGAGGATGCTCCATCCTGCACAGATAATAAACCTCTTACATGAAGGGCTTTCAAGTAGTTTTAGACAAATGGGGGTAAAAGAGATGTTAAAAGAGAAACTACATTTTCTGAGAACTGTCTGACGTTCACCTCTCACACAGTGGATACAAGTCTGCCGCTGCAGGAATAATCTTTGTGGTTATGAAACTGTCCATGTGTTTGCAGAAAATGTCACATGTTCAAAGCCATCCCAGCACCTGGGGTTTGTATACGTGCAGCTGTTGGTGGGGAGATCATCTCACTCTTCTATATAAAAAGTCACCAGGCAGCAGATCTTCATCTGTGATCTCCTCCATCATCATTTCTTCACTCTTCAGCAGCTATGGCTTCACTTCGCGCCCTTCTGGGAGTTGTACTGTGCTCCCTCATGGTTTCTGCTTAAGTGGTGCTTGACTGGAGTTTGCTCTAATTTCAAGTGGTTTGCTGTCACAAAGCCAACAGGAAGTCCGGCACAGCCATGGTTGAGCCAACTGAAGATGGGTTTGAAGGTGTCGTCCTCATTTCCTCTGAGTGCGAGAGGACAGACAAAGCAAACACCATGTGGATAGCATTAAAATATTTACACTGATGATTAATGTTATGTCTTTGCACCTGTAGCGATACATGTTGGAAAATGGAGACTTTAGCCACCAAGACTGACGTGCCTGGAAACTTCCCTGTGAGTACGCCCACAAAGACAGGAAGCAGTTTAACCACCACGGTTAATCCTCCATCATCATCAGCCAGTATTTTTCACATCTTTTCTTCTGCTGTTTCCCTTTTTGTCAGTCACGGGGTTTGTGACTGAAATGCGTGTGGTCGATGGGAAGCCTGACGAGTACAGCCTGAATCATTCCATCAACACCGGACGGAGTGAAACCTTTGTTGAAAACAGGTTATATGGTAAAGTTGCATTTAGCTGTGTTCAGTAAACTGTGAAGTTACAGCAGCAGATTTACATCAAGTGGTTTCACAGGACGTAGTCTGGACCTCAGCGCTGAGGTTCAACCAGCTCTGCTTGCAGACGGCATCCTTCCTGAAAATATTCTTCATCTTCCTAAAAGTTCTATATAAAAACAGCCTGAAATACAAACTGCTGTTGTGCACTGATTACCTTACACTTTCCATGTTTCCTTCTACAGAGGAGTGTCTGCTTGAGTGTTTTGTCTGATCTGTTGTTGATCGTCTCACCGACACTGCATGAAGATCTGACACCATCTGTTATGGAAATGTGACTGAGCAACATCGTGAGCAGTTTTTAACAATAAAGATGCAAAAATCTAGAATGTTTTTCTTCATTATTCATTATATGAAATAAACTGAAGAACATCCACAACAACACAATTCACACGAGTATTTCACGATTCTCCACAACTGTGATCACCATTTTCTTTGTGTATTTGTAATAGTTTTAATAATTTCTAGTGTTGGACGGCTAAAAGATGAATAAATAATCATCAGATAGACCCATTATAAAAATAATATTTGCTTCCATCTGATAGAGTTACCCTCAGCTGTAGAAATGTTTAGCTTATTTTAGAGTTTAGAAATGTGTTAACATAGAATGTAGAATTATTGTAGAGACACTGACACTGCCCTCAATGTGATAAAGGCCTGATGGTGTCATGAACTTAGGAGTAGATTGTAGGAGACCCCTCCCCCAGTTGAACTGTGAAAGGTCTCAACATTGGTAACTGGACAACTGTGGTCTGGAAGGGAGATGGGTTTTATGACCTCTAGGGAGTCACCTACACCCACAGTGTTTTAACTGTCACGCACACTCACGTGCACACACATACACACAGGTATGCGTACACAGTCACACACGAGCACTCACATAGACACAGACACAGAGTTTGCAGCACACCGTAGGGGGTTTTATGATGGGGACGCCTCTATAAAGCTGGCTGTAACTAACAAAGGGGTGAAGATTTTGCAGAGGGACACACCGGCCTCGTCTTCCCTTCTAGAAGTGCATGCTTAAATGAAGATGAATAAAGGTTTTGTGAAATAACTACTGAGTCCGGTGCCGTCTCTGGATGCTCGAGGAATAAAAAGAACCGGGGTAAAACTGATTTTGCAACACATCACACACATTTTATCACACAAAGGCACAGTGGCATTTAAATTAAATAGCCATACTCATTTCACTTTTTTTTTCATGAAGTTGATTTCTGCAGCAATTTCAGATTTTGTACCTCTCCATAACTGAGATTTAATATTTAATTGCAGCTAACAAAGTTACAGTGGAAAGCATTTTTTGTCTTACCGAAAACTACATAACTGAGTTAATCCCTGAAGTTGGTCTAAGGCAAGATTCAGATGCAGACTTGAGCAGTTAAAGGTAAGTCTGGTCCTTATTTTTACATTTGGTCTTAAAAATCTCACATATATAAATATGGAGGAGCAGAAGAGTCACAAGCATCAAGTATTTTGTGGTTTCATAATAAATTGTGCAACAAAACAAACATTAGTAAATTTATTTGGAGAATTATGTTTTATCCTTTTATTTTTAGGCCTAAAATGTGTAATTGGATACTATCTGTAATAAATGGGAATTTCTGAAATAAAAAAATGATCCATTTTCAATATAGTTAAGTAAAAAATGTTTAAAAAAAAACAGAAAGAAAGCTTTATTGTTACAAGAAATTAGTAAATTCTGTGATAACATTTTATTAAATTATCACATCAAAGAGAGCTTACAAGCCAAAGGAGATAATATGTGTGCGAAGAAAGCAAGAAGTGCTTTTGGTAGATTGACATCAACACTGCAATAATAATAGTAATAGTAATCTGACATTTGTAATTTGACATTTGTTTTTTCTGTGTCGATATAATCATAAAGGCTACAGACCAGCTTGAAGGGCTTCTGCACACCAGCCCTGCAAGCATGATATTAGCCCATGATCATTCATTTCCATTACTAAAACTGAATTGCCCAGACAAATCTCCAGCCAGCAACCAGCCCCTCCCTTACCATGCCTGTGTTACAGAGTTCAGTATAGAAGAAGTGGTTTTGAAGCAAAAGGTGGAGCGGAAAAGCAAAGAGATAAATATAAAACAAAACTTGAATTAGATGTTGCAAACTTTGTGTTGCAGCTGCTAACATGTTGGCTAATGTAACAAAGAGGAACAAGTCACAATCACAGGTTAGTCATCACTAGTCAGGCTGCTACAGGTAGCACCAGCTGTGGAGAAGTGCAAGAGGTGAAACAGCAGTCAACAGAGTGAGGAATGACAGTGGTAAGGAAATGGATGGAAGGATAACCGTGTCTGCATGTACTATTCAGCTTTAGTATTGCCTTCACAACTGGTGGGCAGTCGATTGACCGTTTCTTGTGTCTCAGAGTTTTGTATTTTGATCTTCGTTTTCTTTGTTGCCCTAGTTTATTCTATAGTCTATTGTCTTAGTTTGGGTTTCTTGTATACTGTTTAGTTTTCTGATTGTTTAGTAGCTGCCCTCTGTGTCTCCTTGTTGTTGGTCTCTGTGTTTCTTGCTTGCTCTGTTTTCTGTTTGGCAATAAAAGCTGCCATTTTTAGTTCAATCCTGTTTCCAGTGACTTTGCGTTTGGGTCCAATTCCGCCCTGCACACAGCTGGATCATGACAACTGATGCAAGACGTTGAATGCAAAGATGCTAAAATCAGTATTAAAGAAACTTTTAGTTCAATTCAATTCAATTTTATTTATATAGTGCCAAATCACAACAAAAGTCGCCTCAAGGCGCTTCATAGATACAGAGAAAAACCCAACAATCATATGACCCCCTATGAGCAGCACTTTGGCCACAGTGGGAAGGAAAAACTCCCTTTTAACAGGAAGAAACCTCCGGCAGAACCAGGCTTAGGGAGGGGCGGCCATCTGCTGCGACGGGGTGAGAGAAGGAAGACAGGATAAAAGACATGCTGTGGAAGAGAGACAGAGATTAATAACAGATATGATTCAATACAGAGAGGTCTATTAACACATAGTGAGTGAGAAAGGTGACTGGAAAGGAAAAACTCAATGCATCATGGGAATCCCCCGGCAGCCTACATCTATTGCAGCATAACTAAGGGAGGATTCAGGGTCACCTGGTCCAGCCCTAACTATATGCTTTAGCAAAAAGGAAAGTTTTAAGCCTAATCTTAAAAGTAGAGATAGTGTCTGTCTCCCGAATCCAAACTGGAAGCTGGTTCCACAGAAGAGGGGCCTGAAAACTGAAGGCTCTCCCTCCCATTCTACTTTTAAATACTCTAGGAACAACAAGTAGGCCTGCAGAGCGGGAGCGAAGTGCTCTAATAAGGTGATATGGTACTACAAGGTCATTAAGATAAGATGGGGCCTGATTATTTAAGACCTTGTATGTGAGGAGCAGGATTTTGAATTCTGGATTTAACAGGAAGCCAATGAAGGGAAGCCAAAACAGGAGAAATATGCTCTCTCTTTCTAGTCCCTGTCAGGACTCTTGCTGCAGCATTTTGGATTAGCTGAAGGCTTTTCAGTGAGTTTTTTGGACATCCTGATAATAATGAATTACAGTCGTCCAGCCTGGAAGTAATAAATGCATGAACTAGTTTTTCAGCGTCACTCTGAGACAGGATATTTCTAATTTTAGAGATGTTGCGCAAATGGAAGAACGCAGTCTTACATATTTGTTTAATATGTGCGTTGAAGGACATATCCTGGTCAAAAATGACTCCAAGGTTCCTCACAGTGTTACTGGAGGCCAAGGTAATGCCATCCAGAGTAAGAATCTGGTTAGATACCATATTTCTAAGCTTTTCAGCGCCGAGTACAATGACCTCAGTTTTATCTGAGTTAAGAAGCAGAAAGTTAGTGGCCATCCAAGTCTTTATGTCTTTAAGACATTCCTGCAGTTTAACTAATTGGTGTGTGTTATCTGGCTTCATGGACAGATAGAGCTGGGTGTCATCTGCATAGCAGTGAAAATGTATGCTATGTCTTCTAATGATGCTGCCTAGGGGAAGCATGTATAATGTAAACAGAATTGGTCCTAGCACTGAACCCTGTGGAACTCCATAATTAACCTCAGTGTGTGAAGAGGACTCTCCATTTACATGCACAAACTGGAGTCTATTAGATAGATATGATACAAACCACTGCAGTGCAATACCTGTAATACCTGCAGCATGTTCTAATCGCTCTAACAGGATATTATGGTCGACAGTATCGAACGCTGCACTAAGGTCAAGAAGGACAAGCACAGAGATGAGTCCACTGTCAGAGGCCATAAGAAGATCATTTGTTACCTTCATTTTTCCATGTTATAAACTTAACATGTAACCTTTATTCATCTGCATCTTCTCAGGCCAAATACAAAGACTTCATATCTAAAACTGATGATCTATTTAAAAGATCTTGAGGAATTGAATGACCTGACTTTTAAGTTGGAACTCAATAGATACCTTGGGTCAAACAGACTTAAAGCCAAAAAGAAGGAGCCTTTTGATGTTTCAAGCACTGGGAGGGATGTATTGTTACCTTATGTCACTGCCCTCTTTGCCTTGGCAGAGGGTAGTGACATAAGAAATAACAGAATTAACCCACACAGGTAGGGCTTTGGGGTGCGGGTGTATCACCAGGGTGCAGGGGAGACATTCCCCCCCCCCCCCCCCCCCCCCGTCCTCTTCTGGCCACCTGTGCCTCAATTTTATCTCACAACTTAGACATCCACATTACTTACACTCTCATAACACACACACACACATATATATATATAGGGCCTTGAGGGTGGGCACCTTAACGGCGTCCAGTAAACGGTCTGTGTATTCAAACCTACCTCTGGCGCCGGTGCCCACCTCTCAATTTTAAATCCATGTAGACATTGAGGGTTCTCGGGAGGGGCCGTGCTAACACCTGCTGCTCTCTGGCAGCAGCACCATGCTCTCCCTTGTTTTAAACACACTTTAGAGCAACACGCAGCAACACTACACTTGAGCGAGAGGAGGAGGGTATGGGGTCTTAACACACCCCCGTTCTCTGCTAGCCATGGGGGCGGGGGGGCTGGGAAGAGATGCTGGCTGTCCGATTGGCCTCCCTGCTGCTGCGGAGCCTGGGGCGGTCTGCTTGCCTCCACCCCGGAGGGAAGGGTAACATCTCTTGGGTCTGGGTGCCGTTTCCCCCTCTGGGGGCGAGGATACCTGGACCCGGGGTATAGAGTATGTTTGGGGAGTGTGATTGTGTGTACATGTCCATTTACGTTTATTCCTACGTTGGGTGAGTGCTGAGTGTTTGTATATGTGTGCATGAGGGTGGGAATGCATGTGTGTGTCTGTGTGTGCCTGTTTGTCTGTGTCTGTATGTCAGGTCGGGTCTTAGACTCCACCTCTCTGGGAACTCCCAGGCCCTCCAAGTGTGGAGGCCTATCTCCCCTCACCACACTCCCTGCCGGTGACTGATGCCCTCAGGGGTCGGTGCATTGTTGGTTCTTGGTGTCCGGGGCTGGGCGCTCAGGTCATGTGCCAGCTCACTCCCGGTGGCTACTTGGTGGGGCCTGGCGCCTGCTGCTCGGTCAGGCCTCTTCCGGGGCGCGGAGGGCCCTCGGGCCTCCGGCCTCTGTGCCTGCGGCTCGGTTCACTCTGGCACAGCTGGCTGCCGGCGGAGCCGGCGGGCACGCCGGTGCAGCCCCCTCTAGTTTCTGCCCGGCGGCTACTGGGTGACCCCTCGTCTGGGGATCCTCAGCCCTTCCCATGAAGGTGGCACGGATGCCCCTCCGGTGGTCCTCCTTGGGCTCTTGCACTCTGGGGCCTCTGGATGTCTGGGGCCTGGATCTCCTCCATGCCTGCTTCATGCCCTGGGGGCGGGGCTATGGCTCTCTACATCCTCTTGCAGACCATTACATGGGGAAACCATTTGAATACAAGCGCGCCGATCCACACAGGTGTGCACACAGGTGTTCGCTGTTTGTAGACTTAAATCACACCTTTCTTGGCTGCTACTTCAAAGCACATTGTGCGCTGTCTGTCCTGCGTGCTGCACAACAACATTCAATATTTAGTATTTACTGCTGTTTACACTTAGCTAGATTAATGCGATGGTGTTGTGTTTAGTATGTTGCTTTGTTTTTTTTGCTTGTTTTCTCTTTTTCTCTCAACAGGTGATCCCGGAGATATTCCCCCCCCCCCCCCCCCCTTTCTCACTGTCCCTCTCCCCTTCTGTTTTTCTTTTCCTTCCTCTTTCTTTCTCCCTTTCCTATCCCTCACTCATGTCTGTCCCGTCTGTAACAACTGAAAAGGTCGATCAAATGGACCAATACGGCAATGCCACGATGATCCATTTGGCAAAATAAATCCATTGGGTATCCTTGTTGGTCTTCAGACAACAATTCTGACGGCTAAAGAACCAAATGGGACAGGCAAAGAAAAAAACAAAAAAAAACAACAAAAAAAACCAAAAACAGAATTAATAGTATCATTTTAATTACCCTGTCTCAATTCTTTTAACTCAGTTTTATAAATCAACTTGTTAATATCTGCACTGATGTGTTTACAGACAGCATTTTAAACACGATTTTCAAGGTCGTAGGTTGCTCTAACAGGGCTCAGTGCTGAGTCTTACAGTTTTTAACATTTTCATAAACTAACATCAGCGGGGCTACATGCTGTGATGTCAGAGTTAGCTGTGTTATTTGATGCTGGCTGGGAGACATGTGAGGAACGTTCAGCTCCAAGAACCTGGTTCTGACCAGCCTCCCTTGCTAGCAAGTAAAAGCTGTTCGTCTTGCTTCATTAACAGGCAGTTTCTAAACCAGCGGGGCCTGTGGAACCGCAGACCCAACACGCACGGTACCTCTAACAGCTGGTCAGGTTGAGTCCACAGGTGGACATTCAGAGGTTCAGTTGATGATGGTGATGATGAATGAAGCCTTTATTTGTCACTTGCAGTTGCCTGCAGGAAAATGGGACCTTCTCCAACCGTACACAACATCACATTGGGGAGACAGGTCAGAACAGGTAGCATAAGAAAAACAATGAAATGTACAACACAATAAGGCATAAAAAAAGAGACTCTGGTCAGGCTGAGCAAAATAAAACAAAACAAAATAAAAACAAACCAACAAACACGAAAACACCAGACATCATCATACAGACTTATAATTTGCACAGATGTTTTTTTGAATCAGAATCCATTATTATTATTAATAATAATAATGGATTGCATTCATATAGCGCTTTTCAAGGCACCCAAAGCGCTTTACAATTCCACTATTCATCCACACACTGGTGGAGGCAGCTACAGTTGTAGCCACAGCTGTCCTGGGGCAGACTGACAGAAGGGGGGGGCAGAGGGAGTGTTCGCCCGGGGCGCCAAACAGGCTAGGATCGCCACTGTCAAGGACCATATAAACAATAAACAACATATAAACAACAAAGAACAGCTTGGTGCTTTTATAACGTGAGTATTAAGGGTTCCTCGTTCTCAAATAAACATTTAAGAAAGACATTTTACTTTGGGAGTATTAAGCTGTATTTATACAGCGATCCAGATCTCTTTTAAGACTATTCTGTTGAAAGTAAATCACACACACAAGATACAAACAATAAAAAGCATTCACTCCAAACAACAGTTAAACACAATCATGTTAATTTCAGCATTCATAGGTTAAATATTAGATGATAAAACGTGTACCGTGCATTGTACCAGAGACTTTCCCTGAGCAAACCTGTATAATCTGTGGAGGCATTTTTAATTTTAAAGTACTGGGAAAAAATACTTTACATTTTTTTCTTTATCAAGTTGTTCACAAAGTGATGGCTTTCTAATGTTGCATTGCATTTTATTGTTGAATAAATTAAGCCATGTTTAAACTCTTGTTCAACAGGAATAAAGTCAGTGATTTGGAAACTGAAAGAACTCATTAATCAGTGACATCATTAATGAGATCAGTGCATGCACCACAGTCATGATAAAGGTGGAGGCTAACACTTGCAGTATCAGGCAGAAATTGAGTTCATTAAAAAGAGTTACAGTAAAATATGAATGTTTATTTTCACAGTATATGTATTTACATATATAATTACAATAATTATAATTCCCAGTGTTGTGGAAGCTAACATTCTTTAATCAAACACAAAGAACAGAAAACCAAGCTTGGTGGAGCCTGCATGACCGCGGGGCAGACGGCAGAGTCTCCCTGAGCTTAGCATCACTCTCACTTAAACACCGTCCACAGGAACAAAAGGCAGCACACAGCTGTTTCACACCTTAAGTGTCATGGTGCCTGTGCCTCGCTGGTCGACCCTCTATTAGGCAATATCTAAGATGGCGCTGGAGTGACGGCAGCCTTTCCAAGTAGCTCTGCAACACCGCACTTTTTCTTAGCTTTAACTTTTTTAGACTAGGCTTTCAAACTTTATTTCACCTTCCTCTAGTTACTGTACTTCTACCTCTTAGATATAGCGATACAAGATGGATAATGCACTTTTTAAAACTTCTGGAACCAGCTCCTTCATCTACTCGAGAGCGGAGCTGCTGGCTCTAAGAACAAAGGGACAGACCGGCATGCGACACAACATCCCGGCTGAGATAAAGAGGAGCTACAGAGGCTGTAAGGCTGGAGCGAGGAAAGCGGATCACCGGAGGCGATTCAAACCATCAATCCCGACAGTGATAATGGGCAACGTGAACTCGCTACCGAATAAAATGGACGAACTGTGTGCTCTGAACAACCACCGACTATACCGTGAGTGCAGTTTGTTTATCTTCACGGAGACGTGGCTAACCGAGCTAACGCCACAGGCTAACGTAGACCTATGCGGTTTCACATCCGTGAGAGCCGATAGGGACACGCAGGCCAGCGGAAAAAGCAGAGGTGGGGGACTCATTGTCTACGTTAACAACAGATACTGCAACCCCGGACACGTCTCCGTTAAAGTTTCGGTATGCCGTCCGGACCTGGAGCTGCTAGCTGTTAGCTTGCGGCCATATTATTTACCTCGGGAGTTCAGTCGTGATCTGTGTGTGTGTTTACATCCCTCCGAAGGCCGACGCAACAGCTGCCTGTGAGAAAATACACACAGTCACAGCAAGACTTCAGACACGAAACCCCGAAGCTTTCATTATTATATCTGGAGACTTTAATCATGCCACACTGGATTCTACTCTGGCTGCTTTTCACCAGTTTGTGAATTGTCCCACAAGGAGCAACAGGACAATTGACCTACTGTATGCTAATGTGAGAGATGCATACAGAGCCACCCCCCTCCCCCCACTAGGGAAGTCAGACCACAACCTGGTTTACCTACAGCCACAATACACACCCCTCGTCCAAAGGCAGCCTGTCACAACACGCTCCATCAGGAGATGGACCCCAGAAAAGGAGGATGCTCTGAGAGACTGTTATGACACCACAGACTGGGACGTGCTTCTGAGCCCACATGGTGAGGACATAGAGGGGGGCCTTGCTTCCCCCCCTTCCTGACACTATGATGGCACCCCCCTCCTCCAATCCCTCTCTCAGCAGCAGGACATCTTCCCCCCCCTCCTTCCAATCATCTCCCAGTGTCACAGTGGATCAGGACAGGAGACAACTGAGGAAGCTTCGCCCCAGAAAGGCAGCAGGCCCGGACAAGGTGTGTCCGAGGATGCTAAAGGCGTGTGCTGCTGAACTTGGGGAGCCGCTACAACGAGTCTTCAATCTCAGTCTGCGACTGGGGAGAGTGCCCGCCCTCTGGAAGACATCCTGCATCGTCCCGGTCCCCAAAAGGAACCGGCCCAATGAGCTGAATGACTTCCGACCGGTGGCACTGACATCACATCTTATGAAGACTCTAGAGCGGCTCTTCCTCAACCTCCTCCGACCACAGGTACAACATGCCCAGGACCCACTACAGTTCGCCTACAAGGCGGGTGTCGGAGTGGAGGATGCCATCCTGTACCTCCTGCATAGAGCCCACTCACACCTGGATGGGGGAAAAGGCACGGTCAGGATCCTGTTTCTTGACTTTTCCAGTGCCTTTAATACCATCCGGCCCTGTCTGCTCCAGGAGAAACTGAACAGGATGGAGGTGGACCCCTGCCTGGTGGCTTGGATCTCCGACTACCTCACCGGCAGGCCACAGTACGTCAGGCTGAAGGACATCATGTCTGACACTGTGGTCAGCAGCACAGGAGCACCACAGGGAACTGTGCTGTCCCCTCTTCTCTTCACCCTGTACACCTCTGACTTCTGCTACAACTCTGAATTATGCCACATTCAGAAGTTTGCAGACGACACAGCCATCATGGGGTGTATCTGGGATGACCAGGAAGAGGAGTACAGAAGTCTGGTGAGGAACTTTGTCGCATGGAGTCACACAAACCACCTGCAACTCACCTCAAAGACTAAGGAACTGGTTGTGGACTTTGGGAGGTCCAGAGCAGGTCCACTGCCGGTTCAGATAGAGGGGGAGGAGGTGGAGGTGGTCAACAAGTACAAGTACCTCGGGCTGTGGGTGGACAACAAACTGGACTGGTCATGCAACACAGAGCACCTGTACAAAAAAGCCCAAAGCCGACTGTACTTCCTCAGGAGGCTGAGGTCTTTTAACATCTGCAGGAAGCTCCTGAGGATGTTTTACCAGTCGGTGGTTGCTGGAGTACTGTTCTATGCTGTGGTGTGCTGGGGGAGCAGCACAGCAAAGAAGAAGGACTCATCCAGGCTGGAAAAACTGATCAGGAAGGCTGGCTCTGTGGTCGGCATGAAGCTGGACACTCTGGTGACAGTGGCAGAGAAAAGGACACTAAAGAAACTGCTGGACATTATGGACAATGCTGGGCATCCTCTGCACACGGCCATAAACAACCAGAGGAGTCTGTTCAGTGACAGGTTGCTTCTCCCAAAGACAAGAACCAACAGACTTAAAAACTCCTTTGTCCCACACGCCATCAAACTGTTTAACTCCTCTCTGGAGGGGAGAGGGAGGGGAGACAGGAGGACAAAGGAGGGGGGAACAACTAAGCTGTAGTGTCTCTCCACTTCACTGTGCAATTACCTTTTGTGCAATACTTTTTGTTAATAATCAACGGTGCAATAGACTCCATACTTGAATGTGCAATTCACTTGTATTTTTATTTTTATTTTTATTCCTATTTATTCTATTTTTCCCCCTTTGTATATTTTATCTATATATGTCTTTGTATTTATATATGTGTGTGTATATATATATATATATATATATAATATTCTTAACTCTGTAACTTCCGTCGGTGCTGTGCTTTTTGGAAAACAAATTTCCCAGAGGAACCCACCCGAGGGATTAATAAAGTTTTATCTATCTCTATCTATATGTTTGTGGTTTTCTTTTGCTCCTCCCTCTCCCCCTCTCGCTCCCCCTCTCGCCGCGGCGATGCTCATTGCGGGCTCCTCCTGCTGGCCCACACACCTGCTCTCATCACCGCACCGGCCGCCGATCCCAGCTGATTGCTGCACTACTTAAGATGGCGGGTCTACGTTAGTCTGCGCTGGATCGTTGAGCTATCAGCGTCAGTCAACTTGTGTATCTGCAAACCTGAATCTTTAAAGCTTTTGTGATTATCCCGCTAACCTGACCTCTTGTGTGTAGATTGTTTCTGGAACCGGAGAGGAGTGGTTGTACAAAGAGTGTGGAGCACCTTTTCCTCTAACCCTGTTTCCCCACGGACCCCTTTCCCCTGCACATTGTATATAGCCACTTGGTGATTGTGCTCACTGTAAATAAACGCACCGTCTTTCGCATAACAGAAAAACCTGGCCTGCGCCTGAGTCCCTTTCAAAATCCTTATCATTAAGGTTCACACTCTCTTGCTACCTCCCAGAGTCAGAGACGAGACAAAAGATTCTTCCTGTGGAGTTGTCTGCTTCCCCCAACTTCCTTACTACACCCCCACCATTTGTCTTACAGTATGACTGTGAGACATGTTAAAATCCAGTGGCACCAAGGTATCATACAATAGAATAATTTGATTAATACATAAGTAAAATAAATTCCTTTACACTGTCTACTGTTGAATTGTTATATACAGTGCGGCAGCTGACCTTTGACCTGCGAGCTTCAGACTCATTGCTTGTGTGAAGTAACTAACCCTCCAGACCAAGATCCCTCTCATTAACCCTTTAAGACCTACCATAGAACCAAGTCTGTCAGAGCTTATATTATATGTTTACATGTTGTGGAGCCATTTTTGGGAGCATTTCAAGTTGATATACATCAATACAACCATTATAGCCTAAATTTTAATAATATGTATGCATTAAGTGCATAGTAATTACATAAATTGCAAAAAAGTGCAATAAACTACAAAAAAATTGAAAATCTTTTTTGTTTTTTTAACATATATTTCTATCCATCCATCCATCCATTTGCTTCCGCTTATCCTTTTCAGGGTCGCGGGGGGCACTGGAGCCTATCCCAGCTGTCATAGGGCGAGAGGCAGGGTACACCCTGGACAGGTCGCCAGTCTGTCGCAGGGCTAACACACAGGGACAGACAACCATGCGCACTCACATTCATTCGCACATTCACACCTAGTGACAATTTGGATTATCCAATGAACCTATCCCCACAAGCTGCATGTCTTTGGACGGTGGGAGGAAGCCGGAGTACCCGGAGGGAACCCACACAAACACGGGGAGAACATACAAACTCCACACAGAAAGACCCTGGCCTGATGGTGGAATTGAACTCAGGACCTTCTTGCTGTGCGGCAACAGTGCTAACCACCATGCCACCGTGCTGCCACATGTATTTCTAGTTAGAGAAATTTAAGAGGCTTATCCCTCAAAACTATAAATACAAAAAAGTTGCACAAAATAGTTTCCCACCACAGGAAATTTATTTTAAGTGTCTTCCTAGTTTTATTTTTCAGATACACCAATTTTCACATACTGCAGGAAAAACAAAAATAAATATTATAATGCAAATTTGCAAAAAAGCAGCATGTGCATCAAAATAAACTATTTCCAGCAGTGCAATATGAGTCCTAAGCATCCCAGAAACCACACAGAAAGTCATAAAGTCAAAGATAACTTTTAAAAACACCAGTATAAGCTCATGAGGCCCTGATGGTAAAAAAAAAACTACATTTCCACGAAAATGGCGTCACTTCCAGTTTCGGCCAGGTCATGGTGGACATGCGATAGTTCATGCTGACGTCTATTCCAACGTAGGAAGTGTTACAAACAGCTGATCGGATCGGCAAAGCTTCTGGAATATTATGTTTTTCTTGCTGCAAGTGGTTTTTATGCAGTTTTTGCAAAGCTATATGTGGAAGGAAACTGTGACCGAGGACAAGCTGATGGCATAAGATGTAAGTACAACTCCTCCGGTTTCATATGCAAAAAAAATTATTGCTCTAGCTCACGTGGTTGCAGAGCTACCGGGATTTAAAAATAGTTACGCAAAACAGAGCGTGCCCGCTCCGACCGGCTTTAAAGGGTTAAAGGGAATATTACGGTCAAGGTAAGTATACAAAGGTAGGTTATTTTAGAGACAGCCTCTTTGGTCACTTCCCATCATATGGGACCCTTTATTTAGTGACTTACGTTTGTTTTAGTATTGTAACAGTACATTTATACAGTGGGGCAAAAAAGTATTTAGTCAGCCACCGATTGTGCAAGTTCCCCCACTTAAAATGATGACAGAGGTCAGTAATTTGCACCAGAGGTACACTTCAACTGTGAGAGACAGAATGTGAAAAAAAAATCCATGAATTCACATGGTAGGATTTGTAAAGAATTTATTCGTAAATCAGGGTGGAAAATAAGTATTTGGTCACCTCAAACAAGGAAAATCCCTGGCTCTCACAGACCTGTAACGTCTTCTGTAAGAAGCTTTTCTGTCCCCCACTCGTTCCCTGTATGAGTGGCACCTGTTTGACCTCATCATCTGTATAAAAGACACCTGTCCACAGCCTCAACCAGTCAGACTCCAAACTCCGCCATGGCCAAGACCAAAGAGCTTTCGAAGGACACCAGGAAAAGAATTGTAGACCTGCACCAGACTGGGAAGAGTGAATCTACAATAGGCAAGCAGCTTGGTGTGAAAAAATCAACTGTGGGAGCAATCATCAGAAAATGGAAGACATACAAGACCACTGATAATCTCCCTCGATCTGGGGCTCCACGCAAGATCTCATCCCGTGGGGTCAAAATGATCATGAGAACGGTGAGCAAAGATCCCAGAACCACACGGGGGGACCTGGTGAATGACCTGCAGAGAGCTGGGACCAAAGTAACAAAGGTCACCATCAGTAACACACTACAACGGCAGGGAATCAAATCCCGCAGTGCCAGACGTGTTCCGCTGCTGAAGCCAGTGCATGTCCAGGCCCGTCTGAAGTTTGCCAGAGAGCACATGGATGATACAGCAGAGGATTGGGAGAATGTCATGTGGTCAGATGAAACCAAAGTAGAACTTTTTGGTATAAACTCAACTCGTCGTGTTTGGAGGAAGAAGAATACTGAGTTGCATCCCAAGAACACCATACCTACTGTGAAGCATGGGGGTGGAAACATCATGCTATGGGGCTGTTTTTCTGCCAAGGGGACAGGACGACTGATCCGTGTTAAGGACAGAATGAATGGGGCCAAGTATCGTGAGATTTTGAGCCAAAACCTCCTTCCATCAGTGAGAACTTTGAAGATGAAACGAGGCTGGGTCTTCCAACATGACAATGATCCAAAACACACCGCCCGGGCAACAAAGGAGTGGCTCCGTAAGAAGCATTTGAAAGTCCTGGAGTGGCCTAGCCAGTCTCCAGACCTCAACCCCATAGAAAATCTGTGGCGGGAGTTGAAAGTCCGTGTTGCTCGGCGACAGCCCCAAAACATCACTGCTCTTGAGAAGATCTGCATGGAGGAATGGCCAAAATACCAGCTGCTGTGTGTGCAAACCTGGTAAAGACCTATAGTAAACGTTTGACCTCTGTTATTGCCAACAAAGGTTATGTTACAAAGTATTGAGTTGTATTTTTGTTATTGACCAAATACTTATTTTCCACCCTGATTTACGAATAAATTCTTTACAAATCCTACCATGTGAATTCATGGATTTTTTTTTCACATTCTGTCTCTCACAGTTGAAGTGTACCTCTGGTGCAAATTACTGACCTCTGTCATCATTTTAAGTGGGGGAACTTGCACAATCGGTGGCTGACTAAATACTTTTTTGCCCCACTGTATAACATTTACATTTATCTTATCTGTCTTTTTCGTTGTTGCTGGAGGATGGCCGTGTAGCCCCCAGGAGACCCTGAGACAGCAACCTAGGTCCATCCCCCTTGCATAAATGCCTATATTTAGTCTTTTATTTCTGGCATTTTAAGTGTTATACATATTAAATTGTCCATCTATTGTACTCCTATCCTCGTTATTATTCTAGAAGATTTTTTAGTTGTTTATTTCCTATTTTTCAAATTTTAATTTTGTTTTTATGTGTAACTTTTGATTTTCAAGTTATGTCTTGTTTCTTTTTCTTTTTTTTTTTAATTTTTACAGTCATGTATTATCTATTCATTTTCAATCTTTTATTATTTATTGTCATTATTATGTTTTCTTTATTTTTATTGTATTATCCTTTTATTGTCTCATTAGTTTAACGTTATTGTTTGTTTTAATTTAATTTGTAAGGACACATCATCAGTAGTGGACCTTGGAATCATTGGGTGTTTCGGCCATTATCACTAGACACCCTCTTCCAAGGAAGGCCCTCCCAAGGTTGATCACGCCTTGGAGTGTGTCTCTGACTTAATAAAATTACAGTAATTAATTTATGTCTATCTGGGTTTTAATATTTAAAGTTTCAAAGGGCCAATCAGGCCCTGGTGGGTTCAGTCCAAATCCAACGAGTATCTGTGACTTTGTAAAATCCTAACGTTATTCATTCTATCTTAATTTTAATAAAACCATCTAAGATCAAGTATTCCCGTTGTACCGTTAATTGTCATGCACATTTAATGAAGTATTTTATTGTTGAGCCGTATTTTAAATTTTAAAGAGAAAATAAGGCTCTGTTTGGGTTCATCGAAATCTAATGTATATTCGTGACTTTGCAAATTCCACCTATTAACTTATAATTATCCAAGCTTCTGCAAATTTAAAGTATTATTACTGTTATATAGTTGTTTCTACTTCATTTGTTCTCTATATTTGTTATGTTGCATTCTCACTTACCCGTACTTTATTCTTCAAATGAGGCTTCCTCTTTGACCTGTGTCTGCCACCTGCTCCATATGGTCCATGTGCTCCGCCTGGTAGTGATGTGCGGATCGATCCTGAAATATCGATTCCTACGATCAGTTATGTTCTAGAATTGATTCTCACATTAAAGTATTGATATTTTAGTAATTTAGGGTAAATGTGTAGTTTATCATTAACAGGAACACAGTGGAAAGAAACTATAACATTTGGATTGTCTACATTCAAAGGAACTACTTCCTCTTCCGCCTTTCATAGTCATGTGTGAAATACGGCTGTATAATTGTCTCGCAGCCCCTTGGCGTGCGCACTCACAACAATGGCTGAGCGTAATTGTGTGGACGTACTTTACCTTCACAAACAGCTGAGACGTGGTTTGCGATACATCTGGCAAAAAAGTGAGGTGTTGTGGCCGTACTTGCCAACCTTGAGACCTCAGAATTAGGGACACAATCAAAAGGGCTGTTGGGAGGTGATATATACATTTTGCAGGGTTTATTTATCGGGTAAAATACGTTAAATGTCGCCGTTATTATTGGAAACAGCGGGGGTGTCCAAATTCAGAGGCTGCTTCCACCTGGACCCGGCCTTCGCGGTCTAAAGAAAGACGGGTAGTACGTCACGAGCTCCCTCGGGTGAGTGAAACTCTGCCATCTGCTCCTTGCTGTCTAAAATATAACCGGGCACTGACGTAAACTCTCGACCGTCTCACACTTTGTTTAATCAGTTGTCTGTTTGACGTTTATTCAGCTGTGTGAAAACCCCGGAGGAACCCACCCGGGGGATTAATAAAGTTAAATTTAATCTAATAACTTTAATCTCAGCCAAACCGATTTACTCACAAACAAATAAAACACTGAAAAAGCCCAACAATAACATTTTTAAGGTATCAAAGTGACTTATACATCATGTTTAACCCGAGTAGTGAAAGACCGCGGGGGTTTGAAGACGATGTGTCGGCTCAGATATTTGAAGTTTACTCAGCTACATTCTCACCTGAAAATATGAGAGAAAGAAGAGTAATATTAACACTAAGTAGCTGCAGTAGTAGTAGCCATTGTTGTAAACTGGAACTGGCTGGGCCGCGCTATGAATTCTGGGATATGGTTTTTCAATTTTGTTGCAGAAATTCGGGAGAATGGTGGCTCCGGGAGATTTTCGGGAGGGTCACTGAAATTCGGGATTCTCCCGTAAAAATCGGGAGGGTAGGCATGTATGGCTGTGGCAACATCACTAACCTTGTCAAACACCTCAGAGTAAATCATATCACAGAATATGACGAGCGTATGTTGAGACAAACTGAAGAGGAGGAGAGGGACAGGTGCTGCTGGGGCGAGACAGACGTCTCTCACAGAGTCCTTTAGTGCTGCAGGCAGGCAACGTGTTCAAATAGCACAACTTTAGATTTTTTATTTCTATATGATGAACTCTGCATTATTAAATAATAAGAACAAGTAATCTGATGTGTGGCTGTTTTTGATACTGATGCTGGCAAGATGGCGCCGGTGTGTGTGGCTGCTCGTCTGTCACTGCCAAGTTTGTTCCTGTTTATATTATTTCTAATTTGTGTCATCCATGAAACAAAGTCTCTGCTGAGGTATGATCGCCAGACACTATTGGACCTCAAACCTGTGGTCCAAAATATTGTGTCCTTTGGAGCTGGTGGGCAGCAACCCCTGCCCCCATTTGCATCGGAAACCCCGGGTTACCTGTACCGGGTTCCCACGCTACCTTCCCGGCGAAAGCGTCATCATCGCCGGGGTAAACGAAGCGGTCGCCTGGTGAAGCTAAAGGTTTACCTAAAGAATTATTCTGCTGTTTTCCGACCAGTGCATGGATTCTTGCCAAGGCTTTTTGCGTCTCGGCGTTTTCTGGATCCTGTTGATGCCTGTTTGGTGCCTGTGGTCGGCTTTGATGATGATGCTCCTCGGCCTCGCTGCCCATGCCCTCCCAGGCTAAACCTCCGCTGTCAACATTATCGGAACCTGAGATCGCTGCGGCGGGTTTCTGGACCTCCTGAACCCCAAGCGCCAACTCCAGCTCCCGCTAGGATTGGCCTGGTGAACGCCAGATCACTTTTAAACAAAACTTTTATTCTTCAGGACTTCTTCAGTTCCCGTGATCTGGATTTTCTGTGTGTGACTGAGACGTGGCTGAGTGTTGGTGAGTCCAGTGCTCTATCTGAACTTTTACCTGCGGATTGTTGCTATTTTAACTCGCCACGGACGTCAGGCAGAGGTGGAGGCACAGTGACTGTTTACAAAAAGGATTTTAAATGTAAGCAGTGTTTTCTACAGTCTTCGTTCGAGGTGAGTCGTACAAACCCGGTTTTCTGCGCTGTCATCTATCGCCCCCCGAAATACAATAAGAACTTCATAAACGACTTTTCTGATTTTTTAGCTGGGATTATGCCCAACTATGAGAGTGTTCTTAAATGGTAAATGGTAAATGGACTGGTTCTTATATAGCGCTTTTCTACTCTGTCCGGGCACTCAAAGCGCTTTATACAGCTAATTCATTCACCCAACCACACCCATTCACACAAGCACTTCTAAGCATCTAACATTCATACACATTCACACTCCGATGGATGCATCGGAGAGCAACATGGGGTTAGTATCTTGCCCAAGGATATTTGACATGCAGACTGGAGCAGCCTGGGATTGAACCACCAACCTTCTGGTTAGTGGCTGATCCGCTCTGCCACCTGAGCTACAGCCACCCACTCTTATTGTTGGAGATTTTAATATACATGTATGTTGTCCTGATAAGCCACTGGTAAAGGACTTTTTAAGCCTTATTGACTCTTTTAGCCTGGTACAGTCCGTGCCTGGCCCTACACATGAGCACGGACACACACTGGACCTTGTTCTGTCATATGGTCTGCCTGTCACTAACTTGGAGATTTGTGACTGTGCACTCTCAGATCATATGCCTGTGTTATTCAACGTTGGTTTGACACATACCGCAGTTAAATCTGGCGCTGCTACTCGGTGCTGTCGGGTTATTAACCCCGCCACTGCCGCGCAGTTTTCTGCTGCTTTTAATCAGCTCGGCGGCCCTTCTGACTTTGTTTCCTCTGATACAGAAGAGCTAAATTCCTGGTTTTATTCTTGCTGTCAAACAATCATGGACTCTGTGGCTCCTTTAAAAACCAGGCAGCCTAAGGCTAAACCTGAGCCTTGGTTTAATGAGAGCAGTCGTGCTGTTAAGAGGGACTGTCGTCGAGCAGAACGGAGGTGGAAAAAGGATAAACTGCAGGTATCATTTCAAATTCTCAAAGACTGCTGGCATTGCTACCAGAACACTGTTAAAGAGGCAAAAAGGGAATATTTTGCAAATATTATTTCTTCCAACTGTCATAACCCACGTGTGTTATTTAGGGCCATTGACACTGTTCTTAATACTCCATTGAATGTCTGTTTGGAAGTTTCTCCTGAGATTTGCAATGATTTTCTGAACTTTTTTATTGAAAAGGTTGTCACCACCAGGGCTCTGATCACAGCTCCTGACTCTGACCCCTCTTTCTCTGTCCCTTGCGCTGCTGTTTTCACTCAGTTTGAGCTTGTGACGCTCTCCACTTTAGAGGATGTGGTTCGCCATATTAAGCCCACAGGTTCCCCACGGGATCCTGTCCCTCCACAATTCTTTAAAGAAATTTTTCCTAGTATACGACAGTATGTCCTTGAAATTATTAACAGCAGTCTGTCTTCTGGTGTGGTTCCTGCAAATTTCAAACATGCAGTAGTGCAGCCACTGCTTAAGAAACCTGGCCTTGATCACACAGTTTTAGTGAACTATAGGCCTATTTCCAAGCTGCCTTTAGTCTCCAAGGTTTTAGAGAAAATTGTTTTTAGTCAACTGAAAGATTTTATAGATGATAATGGCATCTTTGAGGTTTTTCAATCAGGTTTTAAAACCCTTCACAGCACAGAATCTGCATTATTAAGGGTTTTTAATGACATCCTTCTGGCATGTGATTCTGGTAACCATGTTGTTATGGTCTTGCTTGACCTAACTGCTGCCTTTGACACCGTAGACCACAATATTCTAATTTCTCGATTACATGATGTAGTGGGTATTGGTGGCACTGCACTCAATTGGTTTAGGTCTTATTTGTCAGATAGAACTTTGCCTCTGGGTTACATCCTTAGAAGGCATGGGATCGCATTTCATTGTTATGCCGATGACTGCCAAATTTATTTGGCACTAAAACACAAGGATGGCATCTCCATAAAACCTCTCTTGACATGTCTAGATGAAATTAAAGCTTGGTTGGCTCTAAACTTTTTAAATTTTAATGAAAAGAAAACAGAAGTGTTGGTGTTTGGACCCAGTGGTCCCTGTGAGTCCTCCTCTGTTGTTTTAGGATCCCTGGAAGTCTATTTTAAACCTGTTGTTACTGACCTTGGTTTTAAGTTGGACATCCATCCATCCATCCATTCGCTTCCGCTTATCCTTTTCAGGGTCGCGGGGGGCGCTGGAGCCTATCCCAGCTGTCATAGGGCGAGAGGCGGGGTACACCCTGGACAGGTCGCCAGTCTGTCGCAGGGCTAACACACAGGGACAGACAACCATTCGCACTCACATTCACTCGCACATTCATACCTAGTGGCAATTTAGATTTTCCAATTAACCTATCCCCACAAGCTGCATGTCTAAGCATGTTTAAGTTGGACAGTGATTTTAAATTGGACAACCAAATCAGAGCAGTGGTGAAGTCCAGTTTTTATCATTTAAGGCGACTGGCAAGAGTAAAATCTTTTCTTTCGAGGCAGCATCTTGAAACAGTGATCCATGCTTTTATTTCTTCCCGCCTGGACGACTGTAACTCACTTTATGTGGGGGTCAGTCAGTCATTGCTCTCACGTCTGCAGCTGGTTCAAAATGCGGCTGCACGACTCCTAACAGGAACTCGAAAAAGAGAGCATATAACCCCCGTGCTAGCCTCTCTGCACTGGCTGTCTTTTAGAGTTAATTTTAAACTTCTTATGTTTGTTTTTAAATGCCTCCTCAGCAAGGTTATTATCGTTAACGAAAACTAACGAAATAACAAAAACTAGAAGTGAAAAAACATTTTCGTTAACGGAAATAAAAATAAAAACAAAAAAAGGAAAACTAACTAAAACTGGAATGAGTGTTCACAAAACTAACTAAAATTAACTGAATTTATAGCAAAAATGTGTTTAGTTTTCATTGATGTGTGCGTGTCATACAAGAGTCAAGGGTGAAAATGAAGTTTAGTTTCCAGATTTTTTTCTTGCTGTGTCTCATTATGCCAGCAGGTGGCAGCACGTTAGTCGAGTCGTCTGTGTCGCTGCTCCGTCCACGCGCAGAATCATGTCAGGAAAAGTCGGAAGAAAGCGCCAGAGTCCAATTTGGAATTACTTTGAATATGACTGTGTTTTGGATAAAGCAAGTGTCTTGTAGTGGAAACAGACAAATTATGAGGGACATTTCTAAAGGGAAAAAAATCCCACAAACCTTAAAGTGCACTTGAAAAGCTCACACAAGAAGGCTAACCTAGCTTAGCTTGAGAAGGTAAGGGAGCACACTCAACCCTCATCCCCAGAAACAGAAGCTAACCCCAGGCAAGGCAGCGTGATGCATCCCGAGACAACAGGACGGGGATATCTACACAACTGTGTGAGTCAATTACCTTCAAAAAGTTTATCAATTCACTTGAACCAAAATTACGAACACCCGGTGCTGCAAGAGTTAATAGTCTCATTGGGGCCAAGATATACATTTTATAGTTGCCTGGTATCAATGGTTGTTCATCTGCCTTTATTTATTTATTTAAAGAACCCATAGGTGGGAATGTGAGTTGTCTGTCTCTGCGTGTTAGCCCTGCGACAGATAGGCGACCTGTCCAGGGTGCAGTATGGTAGCTGGAATAGCAACATACCCAAGGATGAGCAGAATGACTGATATGATGAAACTGGGATTTTGTTACACTTAATTATTGCAAACACAACTAAAACTATAACTGAAACTAATCAAAACTGAACTGAAACTAAGGATTTTCAAAAAAATAAAAACTAAACTAAACTAGCAAACAATTGGTAAAAACTAATTAAAACTGATATAAAATTGAAAATCTGAAGTCAAAACTAAATAAAAATAAAAACTAATGAAAATTGCAAAACTATTAAAACCCTGCTCCACAGTCTTGCCCCGCCTTACCTCTCTGAGCTTCTTCATCCCCACATACCCTGTCGGTCTCTCAGGTCAGCTGACCAGCTGACCAGGTACCGAGATCCAGGAGGAAGCTCAGAGGGGGCGGGGCCTTCTCTATTGTGGCTCCAAAATTATGGAATAATTTGCCCATGCACGTTAGAGAGGCCCCTTCACTGTCCACTTTTAAATCACATCTTAAAACCCACTTTTATTCCTTGGCTTTTAACCTCAGCGAGACTTAGTTTCTCTTTTAATTGAAGTAGTTATTTAATGATTTCACTCTTCTTTTATTTGGTTTTTACTTATATCTTATGTAATTTTATTTTACAGTTCCAATGTACAGCCCTTTGTGTCAGCTGTGGTTGTTTTAAAGTGCTTTATAAATAACGTTGATTGACTGATTGATTGATGTCCTGTAATCAGTATGATGCTATAATTTGAGATACAATAAATAAAATACGTTTTTGTACAAAGTATCGGTATCGGATCAGTATCGTCGATCCCACCCTGAATATTACTTGGTATCGGATTGGAAAGGAAATCAGTGGTATGACACATCACTACCGCCTGGTCTGACTACCTAGTTCCCATCATGCTCCTTGCCGGTATCTTGGGCAACCACTTTTGTGTCTGTGAACCGCCATTTTGAAATCTGCCATCTTGTATCCACGGTAACTATTTTGTTAAAAGTCGCCATCTTGGATCATTAGCTTTAGCCTTAGCTCAGTGTTAGCTTCTATATTAGCATCAATGGAATTTAATATAAAGTTGAATAGCCATATATACACATTGTCCTACGGAAGAGGATTAGGGACACTGGAAAAAAAAAAAAAAAGAATTCTGACTTTAATCTCAGAATTCTGACTTTAATCTCAAAATTCTGAGATTAAAGTCAGAATTCTGACTTTAATCTCAGAATTTTGAGGTGGGCACCTGCAGGCTTCCAGCTTCAGTGACAGCGATTTGTCCAGTTTGGCAGGTGGAGAACTAATTCACTAAATATGGTGGATATAAGTGATTTTTTGCGTGGCCGAGGGGTCCCCGAAGATGCTATTTTATTAATGGAAGAGCAGAAGGTGAGTAACAAAAAGAGAGATAGTTTGGTGTCTACTATTTTTACAGGAAAACAGTTACGGTACAGTTACGGTAAGCGGTTAGCATGCTTGTTAGCTTATAATGTTATATAGGAATGAACGTGTTTCACGATGTTACAGTATACTAGGTGAATTGACGTTTTAACTGTTGTTGATCGCAGGATCATCCCAGATGGGTTCGTTGCATTTTATTTTATTGTTCTACTATTTCAGAGTTTTTCAAGGCAGTTAAGTGGAGCTGTGTTACAGATGCTAGCCGCCTGCCAATATCACTGATATATTTGATGTGTATAAGTAAGTTACACTTAGTACAGCGGAGGAGAGAAACTGTAATGAATGTTTATGCGGATATTTCACTCAGAAAAATGGGTGGCGTTCATACACAGCCCCGGTTGTTGTTCTGACGGTGGCCGACTGACGATCCCCTCACAACATGTTAGCTAACACAAACTAATGTAGTGCATGTAACTGTGTGTATACATTAGTGGTACAGTGTCGGAAGAAATGAGCAAACTGTTAACTGTTTATAACGTCAGAATGACATCATCGTTCTCCTGCACTGTGTAATGTATGTCAGCTCAAGAAGGAAATCATATCTTATACTCTGAGCTGCCCAGTGCACTTAACGCCTACGTGTAGAAATGGTAGGCTACACTACAGTTCACTACCGGTAAAAAATAAACTTAATACAGTATTTGATTTTTTTATAGAACAATAAAATAAAAAGTGCTGGCTGAGGAGCGCTGCCGCGTTAAACTTTGACCTCGGAGTGACGTGACGTTTGTTCGCACAACCAATAGAAGTGCAGAAAGTCGCAAATCAGGCATATTGTTCGCATAAACACCAAAATAAATAAATAAATAACGAAATAATCCCGATATTGTGCCAAAGACTGATTTACAATGTTACTTTGTGTTCTATGTAATACCTTTGCTTAAATGACTAAATGGACTGTGTATTTATGACTCTGCGTTATAGTCCTGCATACATAAGTAACATTCATATGTACAGATATATGTACACAAGCGTGTACACAAAAGTCTACTGCTGATCGAGCTGCTCAGTGGTCGTACAGTCTCATGCAGAGAGCGTGCAGGTGTTGTCCGTTGCCATTCCACCACTCCAGCAGACCACAACATAAAAGACAGCAGACGCCACCACAGTGTCGTAGAACATCCTTGGAAGACGTACTACCTACATCATAACCAATCAAGTCCTGCTTTTTTTTTTAAATACAGGAGAGGATTTATTATTTACTGAAAGGCTATGCCTTAGTTTGCTTCTTTCATTATTGTGTTTCGCCCGGCATAAAATAGATCTGGTATGTTTACATTCATGTAATTTTTTTTTTTACATTTATGTTCATTAACATGCACTGTCCTAAATAAATAAATAAATTCTAAAAGATAGCTTTTCTGATAACTACAGTCAGTACTCTCCTACTGGCATTAGCGGTGACCTAAGAGGCTTAACCGTAATATTGCTTTGCAGTGTAAATGTTGCAGAAAATGACTGTCTTTTCTTTCTTCTTGTGTGCAGATTGACTGTGACGTCATAGCACTGATGGATGACGCAACTTTGGCAAACTACATTCCCTGTATATATATATATATATATATATATATATATATACATGTATATATATATATATATATATATATATATATATACACACACACACACACACACACAAATATATTATCAAATATATTATCAAATATAACCTTTAAGGACAGATACTGTTACATCATCCAGCTTCTCCATTGCTCAGTCACCTGCAAGACAAATGTTTACAATTAGTGTTATGTTAAAAAAATTTGAAAAGTTGAATCTTAATTGAGTCCCATGAGAATCAAATTGATTCACCTCAAAGAATCGTTTTGATTGTTCAACATTTTTACCCTTTTTAAAGCTATAATAGAAAAGAAATGTCCAGACAGCCAGGCTGATGTCTGAGAGGGTTATACAATATTGCCCGGTGAACTTTTACTCACCCAGATTTGTGTCATTGAATTTCATCAATAAGATTATGCTGACTAGGGCTGCCACACACGATTATTTTTGCGATTAGTCGACTAATCAGATCATGCATCCATTGGACATACAACGTACAGCTTATTGCACCAGCAGCATCTGCTCTTATATAATGATCATTAGCTTACAGCTTTAAGTGTTTAAGGTATGTGACTAAAAATAAAGACAAGATGATAGTTTATTACATTTTAATGAAATTTGCAGATTGCTCATTGCTATCTAAAATATAACAGGACACCGGAGTATATTCTCGAGCATCTCACACTTCTGATAATCAGTTGTTTGCTTGACGTTTATTCAGCTGTGTAAAAACTATAAATTTAATCTCACCAAACCAATTTACTCAGGAACAAATAAAATACTGAAAAAAGACAACCAATAACATTTTTAAGTTATCTAAGTGACTTATATATCATGTTTAACCTGAGTAGTGAAAGACCGCGGTGGGTTTGAAAACGATTTGCCCGGAGTCCAGTGTTCTCATGGCTCTAGTGAGCGTTAAACCCCGGCTAGCTATCGAGCTAGTGGGTAACAGACGTCTCCGAAAATGTCGGAGCGCTTTTGAAAATATGTGGTGTCTTGATAAACTGTCCAGATATTTGAGGTTTACACAGCTACATTCTCGCCTGAAAATATGTTAAACGTTTATTTTGTGACCCAGAAAGAATAATAGTAATATTAAAACTAACTAGCTGCCGCCATTGTTGGAAACTGAGCTGGGCTGCGCTATGAATTCTGGGACGCAGCTTCTTCTTCTTCAGGGTTTAACGGCAGCTGGCATCCTTGTACATGCAGTGCTGCCATCTTCTGTTTCAATTTTGAATCGATACACAGTGCTACTTTTTTTTTTTACCAACCAGCCTGATTCCTGAATAAAACTGTTTTGAGCCCACTTTAATAAATCCAATTAATATCAAAATATTAATTTAAACCCACACCTTGTGAAGGAATTCAAGCAGCTAGTAAATCAGTCAAAGACAATTAGAAAACCCTGAATGTGGTTAATTAGCTCTCTTGCTAATTGAAAGAAATTCTCAGTGTGCCTACCTTACCACTAAGTTAATACAAATGGCTAACATTGCCTCTTATAAATAGCATAGCTAGGAATTCTCGCAACATTACAGTAGATACTTCACTAAATGTTCTCTGAACCACATGCGAGGGCTGCTAAGCTAATGCTAGCATCCGTTAGCATGCTACATTACTCCTTCCTGCGCTCAAATTAAATTTATTATTCTGTCCGCTTGATTATAAAACAGTGATTAGACTACACACTACTTACATTTGAAAAATTAAAATTGCTTACCTCTCTTTCTTGACGAAGTTTTCTCTTACAGTTTTTCTTTCAACGCTCAAGTGCAGAAGATTCCTGTGACTCCAAATTCAAACGGAGTTAGGTAACAACTAACATGGAACATGAAGGGGGTGGACGTCTCAATTTTTGCTTCGATATACAATTTAGTGGTTTGTATGTTCATAAAACACAGTCAGTATGATAGGTAAATTTCTTCTTCATTGATTTAAAATAAACTCTCATAGGTGTTATTTCATTTTACCTTGTGACCATTTTTTGTTTTTACAGCTACAGTTTTTAATACCCCCCTCCCCCCATAAACTTGGTATTTCCCAAACTACGGCAACAGCTCCACACGGCAACATATTTTCTGCTTGACTTTAGTCTAATACAATGGCCTGTTGGAGGTGTGTGATTTGCTTCGTCTTTGTGGCGTTAACATTGAAGTCTCTCTTAAGTCACATTAATACTGCACACAGTCGCAGCCCAGATTTCCGTGTCATTTGTGGAGTCGATGGATGCGCCGAGGATTACCGTGTTTTCAACTCGTTTTACCACCATCTCAGATGCACACATCCACAATACTTCGCCACTGGGAACCCCCCTACAGGATGGCTGACAGCTTCATCCCATGCAAATGTATTAGGAGGCGAAAATTTTGGTAAAGCCATTTTTGCCGACTATACTGCTGAACCCAGACAAACTGTTAGCAATGGCAATGGCACTGAAGTAGAGCCACCACCACTAGTCCCAGTCACATCGGAGGTGTTGGAGGAGGAGCGACAGGAAAGTCAGAACGTGATGGAGCAAGATGCAGCTGAGCTTCAAACACCTCGTCAGAATCAGGTACTTTATGTGTTTCTGTGTATACGCACATTTTTAAATGTATGTGTGTTGTTTAACCTTAACCAAGCACAGATACCCCAATTCAGCTTTAGTAAAACCGCAGTAAAGCCTAACTAGAGAAAATGTACTTAGTTCAAGTGAAGGTTATAGGTTTAAAGTTATGTGTTTTCTAAGATAAACTACTTGATTAGAATATTTTAATAGGTATGAAGGCCAGTGCTGAATTTCAAATGCATGAATCTGCTGAAATTCAGGCTTGCACAACAATGTAGGCTTAGTTACCATACTTCAACATAATAAATAAACTCATTATTTACCAGTGTTGTGTACCTGCTTTGTTGTTAGACGCTCCATGAACCAATCAGCTTTCAAATTTTTCTTTCAGTTAACTTCAGAGTAGATTCCATAAAGATTGGTTAAATTTCATTAAATAACTCTTAAATTGTTCATAACATTTGCAGCTTCATTAGCTATCCATTGTAGTAGGAATCTTTTAATAGCAAAAATGTTCAACAGTTTGGAATGTTTCTTTGTTTTGTTTTGCATCTGGTGGAATTTGAAACACATTCTGAGTGAGTCATTTTTCTTACACAATTGTTTTTCTTTTTGTCCTGTAGGGTAAAAGAGAAACTGTTGATCTTGCCAGATGTGCAGCTGCATTTGCTATTGGTGTGCGGGAGCAATGCCATCTATCACAGGTAGTGCTTCATCTGATATTATGGGGGTGTCATTGTTAACTTGTTAATAAGTCTGGTTCACTGTAAGGCTGCAACTAATGATTTTTTTTCATAATCTGTCCACTATCTTTGCAATTAATTGATTGTTTTTTATCACTGGTTTTATTCAGCTATTACTTTCACCTTAAGTTATTAAGAACAAATGTACATTACGAAGAAGTTAAGCACAATAGTTGTGCAGTTCACTGCAATGTATGAAACTGTGCACACTCAGTTTAAAATAGGCTTAACAGTGTAAAATATGTTCACTTTTAGGCATAAAAGACAAATGAAGTAGAATTACATAAAAATAAATAAATGAGGTAATCATTTGTTCCCTTTTTCTGTTGTAACCTTTCATGCTCCTCCATCTTGCTCACTGCAATGTGTTTGTGCCTCGTGAGTCATGCAAAACAATGCCAATTATTGGCTGATTTCTTCTTCTACTGCTCCCCTGGTAAATTACAACATTCAGTGGCTCATTAATTTGAGCTAAAGAAATAGAGTTGCATTTTGCTTCTTATATATTTACTGTTTACGTTTTCATGTCTCTGATGTGTTTTTTTTTTCCCCATCAGAGGAGTGTCAACAACATTGTCCTTGGTGTCCAACAGTATCAAACAGCTCTTCTAACGTCCTTGAGGGGAAAAATAAAGACCATCCTTGAAAGGCAACCTGACAGCAATGGACCTTTACAACAAGAAGTTCTTTCAACACTGGACAACTTTCAGGATCCCTTTCCCATATGTGCAGCTTCAAACCTACAGGACCGTGTAACACAGATGCATTTCAACCCTGTCACACCTGAGGAGATCATCATTTCCAAGTATGCCTGTAGAGTTAAAAAGGGAGAATTGAGAATTCTTGCAATCAAAAACAAGTCTTTCTACTACGTTCCTTTGATTGAAAGTTTGAAACAGCTATTATCCAATTCAAGACTATTTGACATGCTCAGTGCTGGACCTCAGAGTTGCCCCAACGCCAGTTTTTTGTATGACATTAATGATGGAATTATTTTCAAAACCCACCCAGTGTTTTCAAAGAAGAACTCTGCTTTACAACTGATACTCTATTCTGATGAGATAGAAATGTGTAACCCCCTAGGGTCACATGCGAGTGTAAATAAACTACTAATGTTTTATTACACCTTAGGCAACATAGACCCTAAGTTTAGATCAAAGTTGGCTTCCATCAGACTTCTCGCAATCGCAAAGTCTAGGGACATAGATGAGTATGGGGTAGATATAATACTACGGAGAATCAATGAGGACTTGAAGTTACTGTACGATGGTGTTATGATTAACACTGTCAATGGGGAATTTTATTTAAATGGAGCAGTTGTTGCTGTGTGTGGAGACACTCTTGCCCAGCATGAGTTTGCAGGATTTAAGGAAGGAGTTGGTTTTGCGTATAGCAAATGTCGTCATTGTGAGTGTACTTTTGATGAAATGCAAGAAAATTTCAATGAACATAGTTTCACCAGACGGACATTGGACGGACACATTAGGCAGTGCATTGAAATAGAAAGGGCAACTACTGAATTTTTGAAATCCTCGCTCATTTTTGGCATAAATAGACAAAGCAAATTAGTTGATTTCCCAGGTTTTAATCTCATAGAGCAGATGCCACAGGATATTATGCATGTAATTCTTGAAGGAGTGGCACCAATGGAAATTAAGTGTGTGTTGAAATACCTTGTTTTATCTGGAAATTTGGAATTGGACTTGTTTAATTCTGCCATGCAGAACTTTCATTTTTCATCAGTGGACATACGTGACAAGCCTTCACCAATTAGTATTGCTACTTTAGCTTCAAGTGACAACAGACTCAAACAATCCTCTGGACAAATGCTTATATTGATCAAGATTTTGCCATTCTTATTGTACAGTGTTGTAGAGAAAAATCCCTTTATCCAGTTTATTTTGGATTTAATTAAAATTGTTAAAATACTTTTTGCCCCAGTTGTGTCTTTACAAACTGTTTCCAAACTAAAAAAAATGATAGAAGATCATCTTAAACAATTCAGGCAACTATTCCCAGAAAAAAATGTAATCCCAAAGCAACATTACATGCTACATCTTCCCTCTCAAATTATTGCCCTGGGACCTGTAATACGTCATATGTGCATGAGATTCGAGTCTAAACACAGTTTTTTTAAACAATGGTCATCCAAATTAAACTTTAAGAATGTGTGCAAGTCTCTTGTAAACCACAATCAGCTGCTGGAGTGTTGTCAAAGTGAAGCAGGAACTGAGCATCCGATATTTGTAAATGAGAAAGAACTAGGTCCTGTATCAGAGGTTGCTAATATGGAGCATTTGCAGTCAAAGGTTGTAGATTTTTTGGGGATTGAAGATGCTATACATCATGCCGTTAGAGTAAAGTGGCTTATTTTACATGGAAACAAATACATCTGTGACAGGTCTCTTATACTCATTTCAGCAAATGGTTTAAACCCTATCTTTGGACTTGTAAAAAACATTTTTATTGTTAATAGTGTACTTTATTGTTTTGAATACCAGGTGTATGAGACCTTGGGTTTCAACAAAGACTTTCTTGCCTATGAAATTGCAATTCCCAACCTTGCCCAAGCAACTGAACTGACTGATGTTGAAAACCTACTTGATTTTACGTCATATTACCCAGTCAATTTCAGAAACAGTGTCTATGTTATGACAAAATATAACCTTGAAGATGTCCTTGCTTTAAAAACCTGAAATAAATACCTTCCAATGAGTGACCTTCTTATTTCAAGGAAAAACGTGAATTTTTCTTATTTTGAGATAATTTTTTGTTTTACACTCTATCTAAAAGCTATTTTTCCTTGAAATAAATGTAAAATGGTTCATTTTTAGATATACAGACTAAAAAAGAAAAAAAGCTAATCTATACTTGAAACAAGTCTAATCATCTAACACATGAAACCGGAAACTAGCTTGTAATGTTTAAAACAAGATGGACAAGATAATCGGGCTAAATTTAAGACAATAAATCTTGTCAAGCTACAAGGAATTTGCAGTGTTGTGCTGACTCATTAAAATCTATAGTAGAAGCGTTAGCTAGCTATCGATCCAGCAAATATACCAGGTCATATCTGCTCGCTGCACAACTTCAAAATAAACTGTAATCAGGTCGATGTCATGCTATTTCTGTATATATTATAGCTCTTGTCATTTTCTTAAAAGTGACAAATGTAGACGAAATTGGTGTAAATAAGCACATAATTATTTTTAACCAATAAAAAAGATTATGACATGTTTTGCAACAGATGTCTGTGCTTGTTTCTTAGTTATGTCCATGCTCCATCTCGCATTCGTCATGCGTCTTAGGTCTGCGTCTCGGTGCTTCATTTTTTTATTGTGACAGTCTAGCATCCCATGTTTAGTGCGCTTCTTCCTGTCTTGTCAACTTTTTTCCTTGTCCCAGCTATGTACCCTTTGTGTTTCGTTTTCCCTCGTCACCCTCGTGTGTTTTTAGGTCTGCTGTCATTCATTCATTGTCAGGTTGTCTGTTATGTTCACACCATGTCTCCATGTTTCCACGCATCCATGCCAGCTTTTCATGTTTAAGTTTGTCACATTTATTTTCCTAGTTCCTCAGTTTATGTTTAGTGTCGTGTCGAGTTGTTTTCCCTAGCCCTTAGTTGTTTATTCTTTATCAGCCAAAAAGACTGCTGGCTTTTTGTTAAGAATGTTTGCCTATATGTGTGTGCACTTGGGTCCACTACTTTGCACTCTACACGGTCTGCGGACCTTGACAAGTAGTGTCTTAAGCTACCTAGACTAGTATTATTGGGGCCTACTATTTTTAACCAATTATTAAACTTGCCTGTCTCCAGATTTAATGTAAACAATTAAAGTACACAATACCATTTTGTCTGTATTTTGTCATATCAAACGTTTGTTTTTGATCACAGCAAACAAAAATTTTCAGTAACTGAAACTTTCATAGGAATTTAAATAATACATTAAATTACTTATTATTATTTAATTAATTATTAATTAAAGAACTGTACACAGTGCATTTGAAATACAATAACATATCTTTTGGTTTTTTTCCAGCTGAAGTGTGCAGAATATTTGCCTCAAATGGTAACAGGGTCCCTGGCAACCCTTCCATTGCTGCACGACGTCGATCTACATACACAAGATCTTATTTCTGTTTGTCCAAGATTGATCAGACTACAGCACCGACAAGAGAAGAAAAAGAATTTCTTAGTGCTGCTGGCATTGGGGAGCAAAGAATTACCGTTTTGGTAATTTGTTATATAATAGTTGTTGGTTGATGAGCCACTGTTATATCCCCTCAAAAATAATTGTAATTCCCTCCAAATTGTTTTACAGGTGATGAAGCCAGTGCAGAGGAATTTCGAAGTCATATTCTGGTTGCCTACCCAAAACTAAATGGCTGTGGAGGGTTTGAGCTTTTAAAAGTTTCTGGGTTAACAAGGAGCAAAAAGCTCCCTCTGATACCTTGCCCAAGGACAGGGTATACCATAAAGTCTGTCATGATACATATCAAACACTCCCTCATCTACATCCGTCCGATGCAAAAGAACATCGACACAACTCCTGTAAGTCATAACTTACACTAAGTTATTCTGTGGAGATACTGTTATACAGATAATGTTCTTTGTGTTCTGTGTGTATAACAAAGACAAGCAATAACTCACAAAAACTTCTAACAATAGGTTGAACATCAGACTGGCGGTTCTGGTCCCAAGGAAACATGTCTGACGTGTTCAGAAGAATTCTTTTCAGTGAACTGAAGGATCATGTCAAACACTGCAAGTATGCACTATGCCTTATCTGCATTATACATATTTTTGTAGACTGACTGTCCTGTTTTAATGTTGTCCTCTGTAATTTAATTTATTTTTTTACTTCAGTAGCTTTTTGGAAATATTTTGTAAAATGTAAATGCGATGTACAATCTGCTTTCTAAAGGTCTCCAACTGAGATCGACAGCATTACCTGACATTTGCCATCCAGTGAGCCAGAGTTTCCAGTCCAGACTAGTCCAGATAGAGATAACTCCTCCTCTGAAATAGGAATCATTGACCTAACAGATGACCAAGTTCTGGTAAACACATATTTTATTATACGTTATATGTAATTTTACTTACCTGTTTGTGTGTGTGTATGTGTAAAAGAGATTGCTGATGAGTAAAATCTCATCATAGTATACTTGATTGTGTTTAAAACTCTGAAAGACATCACATTGATGTTTAACGTGCGCAGAAAAAAATCTTTTTCTTTGTCTTCTTTCTCCTCAGGAGTCTTTGGATGAATGGAGAACCATACGTTCCCAGCAGGATCAAGAGTACCAAGACTGCTTGCTTGCAGACCAAGAAAAGGTACACACACACACAAACACTTTCTAGTTTGCAGCTGAACACTTTGCCAACAGCAACAAACAAATGACAGGACCCAGGTCCAATTTTATTCTGGTAGGCGTGATTGTGGATGCCGCTCAGGTGTCTCTGCGTTCCCTGCAGCTACACCGCAGACCACGCCACACTAACACTCAACTGTTCGTTTATTAGATGGAGAATGTGCACCGGTGACCTTGGAGAATGTCCTGGAATTTGTTTCTGGATCCCCTTCAATACCCCCAAATGGCTTTCTTATGCAGCCCACAATAGAGATTCTTCCAGAGGATTCTGGCAACATTTTTCCTGAGGCAAATACATGTAACATTGTTTTGAAATCTACAGTGCACAAAGACTACGAATCATTTAAAGCACAAATGTGCAATGCTTTGAGCACCAACATTTGGCATGGCATAGATGGACACCATTTACATTTTGAATACTTTACAGTGCAGATTGTCAGTTATTGCTTCTAACCATTTTATGTTTCATATAGCACTATTATGAAAGCAATGATTGTAAGATTTAAAGTAATAGTTCAACACTGAAACTAAATACTTTAGTGTTGTTGAAGGTTTGAAGTTTTATAGACGGGTATCAACAGAAAGTAGAGGTGAAAAGCAAGACCTACATAACCGGCCTTTTTGTAGTCAGGACAGTGGTTGTCCAGTTAGTATTGACGTGACCTTTTCTGTTTTAGTTTGTGAAAGTCCTAACATAACTTGGTGTATTTAAACTGTCATTGCATCCCATGCTGTTTGTGCTTAAATGCACCGTGTCTTTGTATGGTAGTTATTTACCATGTAAAATATTTAACACTTTCAAAATGTTTTCTTAAATCCAACAAGCTTGGTTGTTGTTAAAGGTGTATTCCCTCATTGGAAACATCCAATTGCTGTTTTTGAATTGCTAAATTCATCTGATGTTATGGAAACAATTTGAAAATGTCTGTTATGCATCTTCACATATTTCTCAAAAGGTTGTACACCGCATCACAGTGTTCTCAAAGAAATGTCAGTGTTGCTATTTGTATAGTTATTTATTGTTCAAAACTATTTTAAATCAAAGGAAATAAAACATTTTTGGGATAATTACAGCTGTCTTTACCGTCTTCATCTGGAGTCAGAGCAAAGCTTCCAGAGAAAATGGCATCATGATTTATTTCAAAAAAATAAAATAAAGACTGCTCAGACTCAAAGGAGTAGGTTACACTCAGAAAACTGGGGCAGAGCTCACCTGTGGGCTCCTGCCCTTGGCCCACACACCTGGTCGCAATCACACACCTGTGGCTCATCACCTAAGAGCGTTCCAGGTCCTTTATAAGATGGCAGCTCTGTGTTTGTCGTCGCTGGACCGTTGCTGACTCGTCAGTGTAAACCCCAGCTCAGTTTACTCGTGGTTTTCTCATCAATCTTCCTATAGTAATCACGTGAACGCAGATTATGTTTTGTCACTCTTAATTAACTGAAGCCTTTCATTTAACTACCAGATAAACAAATTGTTGCTCTCTTTCTGGCCAGACACTGCTATCGTGTTGTTAGTATTTAACAAATAAAAATGCAGACATAAGTGTACACTAGCTTTTTTAGTAACTCTCTCACATAACTAACATAGACAACCCCTAAACATGTTTGTACTCTCTGCTCATATTGTGAACATATTCATATGAAATCATTACTTGCTTTGGAAATAACTTCTTTTAATATTGAATTATATTAGTGCATGTTAATATACAGACTGCAAATGGCTCCTGGGCTGTGAGTTTAAAACACCTGTTAGAAACCATGGTTGCCAAAATCATTTCAGTTCACTAGCTACATGCCAACTGATCATATGAGCCATATACTAGCAATGATACAACAATATAAAGAAAAGAAGAAAGACATTAAACTACAAATTATTTCAGTTTGTTCTTGTGAAGGACAACAAGTACATTTAGAAAGCATGTTTATGTGAAAATGTAATTAAGAATTTGTTTTAGAACACTTAGCAATAGAAGGTTAATGTGATTGTAAAAAACCAATGCATAGCAATACCTCAAAGACATCTGGCAGAGAGAAACAGAATTTTTCTTAAACGAGATGGGGTCTTGCACACAGACATGAGAACTTCATTTTGATACATGAAATAACAAATATTGAAAAGTGATAGCCTTTTGTGGATTTAATGAAAAACAAAAATGCTGTGTGACTGAATTGTGAATATGACCCAACATTTTCAAATTTATTTGTAAATTTATGATGATTTCAATTCCTTTAATGCAGGAAAAACCTCCTTGCTTTGATGTACGTGCTGGCGAATCACCTGTCCATCATTGCTCTGAGAAGGGAAACAGTCTCAATGTAAACTTGTAAACTGTCAGTTTGAACTTGGAAGTGTTGCCACTTCTGCTGCCGACAGGGCACGGGGAAGCTCCAACTCTGGGACATAAACTTGACCTGACTCTGGTGGCCCTCTCCAGTTAATTACACAGTCTTGAGTTGCCTGTAAATCCAGCATCAATGTTGTTAATTGTATTTTCTATGGCAACCTCTTAAGGTTACACATTTTAAAATATATCACAGGCACTGTAGTCATTGAAAACCATTACCTGACACAAATGTGCTGCGTTTCCATCTCTTTCTCTGCTCAACCACAGCTGAACAGGAGATTGTTTCCACACTGATCTCAGTGAGTGGTTGTTCCATGCTCTCAGAAACTGTTGCAGATGTGACTGGATATGTGGCATGTAACACCTGTGCAATGCATATAGGTCTGTCTCCTTGTCTGGACTGGGCCATCCCTCAGCTTCAAGGCGAAGAAAAGTAGTGCTGAAGAGATCAAGGACGTTGTGAAATACATCTCTCCATAGTCGCTCAATTCTAAAACCAGAAGAACAGTTAATTAAAAATCCCTGAAACTACTTATTACATATAATAAAAGACTTTAAAACTTTTCATATAAACTGTGGAGTGTATATAGGTTTAACTTCTACAATTCAAGATCCCTATCACGCAGTGGTCACTACAGCTATTCAAAGGCTGTTTTCTTGTATTTGTGTCAGTGTTGAACGTATAGTTGTACATTAACCACTAAATTGGACACTAATGTGTCACTCCATATCCAATTCAAAAGTCAAAAAGTATGTTGTCAACCTAAGTGGACATGTAAAACAGTCTATGAAAATTACATGTTTAAAGACATGAAGTTAATTTTCTTTTTACATGCATAAAGATGAATAAAAAGTACTTAAGGCAAGTAATACTGATTGACATTTACATAATTCATGTATGAAAGTGTTAAGCTAAGGTAACATACATGCATTTGAAAACAACACCCAAAAAAGGCACTTCAATTCCAAGATTTTGTTAATCTTTGGATACAGGAAGTTTCTGTGTTAATCTGAAAAATTGTATAATGTAAGATTTTTTTTATAATGTGTCAAGATTAAAAATATATAATTAATCATTGCATAAAGTTTTGTTTCAGTGACTTTAGAATATATTATATCAACTATTCTAACATGTAGTCAATCACCTCTGATTGTGGACACTTCTTCCAGCAATGTGACCTCCTGTTGAGCCCACAGTGGGCCACCATAAAGCGTGCCACCAGAATGTTTTCCCCCCCTTTGTCTGAAGGAACTCTAGAGGGGATACCATAATGCTGTACTGCAGTCATGAAACTCTCCAGGACAGTTTGGGCTCTGTTGTTGTTTGTAGCAGTGAGGTAAACAATGAGTCTGGAAAATCCATCAATGCCACCATGCACAACAACTCTCCATCTGCAAAAATGAAGATACTGTAACTTGAACAGACCTTCCAGAGAGACTGTAATTGTTGAAATGCAAAAAATAAACAGAAGTTGCTGAGAATGTCAGCTCTTGTAAATGCCCTATACATATTAAGGATGCAGAAAACCCTACACATTCAGAAGGGATTCTGAATGATTTAACCAACTGATTAAGTCAATGAAAGAAATGCTCGGTCTTAATTTTAAATAAATACACATATCATATCAGCTTGTTGATTATGGGGACCCATGATCTGTAATAGTTATACCAGTGGCATTTAAACAACTTAGGTTTCACACAGGATAAGAAGTTTACAAACAAGCACTTAATTTGCACTTAATTTGCTGCTTAATTAGTTTTTCAGTTCTTAAAGAGGACAAATGACAGAGGAGAAAATCCACATTACGTGAACTCCTACTTCCTATATACACATTTTTAAAATGAAGTTGTTAATCCAACTGCTAATCCACATGTTAATCCCTGAGCGAACAGGAAAGGGAAATGGATTTTGAAGTGAAGTTTATTAAATTGGAATTCAAAAATGAATTTACAAATGCAGATTTTATTCTACAATTCATTAATTAAGCACAGGATTTTTTATTTCGATGCGCGTGGCTCTTGTGGTCCTCCATAAGAAAGAGAGAGAGGAGAAGGAAGAGTCAGGAGGGGTCCGCCCACCAGGCAGGGTCCCCTCCCTGCCGGATCGGGCTGTCACTCATCCTCCCCTCCACCTCCAAGAGATGGATAGACAGAGGGGAGAGAAGAGTGATGAAATAATATAAATCTATTTCAATTGAATGAACTCTTGGTTAGGGTATCCTATGGTTAAGTTTAGGGATTACAGTCCTGGGTAGGGTAGTCTTTGGTTAAGGTTAGAGATTAAAGTCCTGGACGAAGGTATTTGTCCTAGTTTGTTGAAATTACTTAAATTGATCTATTTATTTCCATCTGGGCCTTCCATAATAAAACAATTGAAAAGCAAGATATTGTTGTTGTATAGTAAATTATCCCTCATATTTAGTGGTCTACTTTATTACTCACCTGTGGTTTAATTTTTAAAGGGCAAGTGAGGCCTTGTTAGGTTCAATCTGAATCTAACGGGTCTCCGTGACTTTGTTAACTTGTATCGTTATTCATTTTTATCTTGATTTTGATAATAAAGTTGCCCAAAAGTAAGCATTCTGGTTTTACAGTTGATTTTCCTTCACATTTAGTGTCCTACTTCATTACTAACCTGCATTTTAAACTTCAAAGAGCAAATAACGCCCTATCTGGGTTAAATTAAATCTAATGTATATCCGTGATTTTGCAAATTCCTCATATTAATCTATAATCATGTAAGCTTCTGTAATTTAAAAGCATTACTACTATTATACAGTTATTTCCCCTTCATTTGTTCTCTATATTTGCTGTCCTGTATCCTTGCTTACCAATACTCCAATCTTTCTTTATTATTAACCTTCATTTTAAACTTTAAAGAGTAAACAATGCTGTGCCTGGGTTAAACTGAATGTAACATATATCCGTGATTTTGCAAATTCCTGGTATTAATTTATAATAATCTAAGCTTGTATGAATTAAAAAATATTACTACTGTTATACAGTTGTTTCTCCTTCATTTGTATATTTGTTGTCCTGTATCCTTGCTTACCTGTACTTTAATCTTTAAATGAGGCTCCCTCTTCGACTTGTGTCCGCCATGTCTACCATGTGCTCTGGCTGTTTGGCTTCCTGGTTCCCATCATGTTCCATGCTGGTATCCAGGGCAACCACTTTTGTGTCCATGAACCACCATTTTAAATCCGCCATCTTGCGTCTATGGCATGGCTATTCAACTATGAATTTAGTTGGGCCAGATTTTCAAACCGAGGAATTTATCTGGGCCAGATATTTTTTTTGAAGCCAGTAAGCATCAGATCACGATCAATTTCAAACCCACACAACTGTATTGAAAAACAAGTAATTTTTTTTATTCCTTTTCCCCCTGTAAATCTGGTGACCTCACAAATGCACACCAAACGGTCCATTTAAAAAAAAGGGAGCTATAACTAAACTATTTTTTGTACATTTGAAATAATAATAACAATAAAAAAACATTTTGATAATTCCCTTTCAAATTAAAATAAATATTTCGCTGACCACTCACTTTCCCTGCCATGAATGGAGCCCCATCCGTCACAAGTATACAGACACGCTTCATATCCAGACCATTTTCCTCAAAAAGAGTTTAAATCTCAAACATTATTTCGCCAGCTGTGTGTCCCTCTAACGGTAGTAAGCGAGCAATTTCCCATCCAAAAAAACGGACATATACGCACAACTGTGCATTATCAGTTCTGTCTGTGATCTCCTACTATAGACATTACATCAGTTTCCTTCAGGTCATCTAACAGCATTTCAAACTCGTCTGACGCCAGAACTTCAACTCTACGAATATTTGAACTGTCCTACAGGAGTACGTTTTAATAGCAGATGTCACACTTACTTTAATTTTTTCGTCACTTATCACCGCATCCACCACGGCCAGCATGCAGTATTTCACTTTCAGAATCTGTGAAAGGCCTTTTCTTCTTTGCCAAGAAGCAAACGCGAAGGGAAGATGCTGCAGCTGTCTCTTCGGCTCTACAGGACCCTCACCATGGTAGTAAGATGTAAGATTATTAAACTCTGTAAAATGAATAAGTATTTGTCAGTCCAGGCAGAGTTAAACCGACAGTTTACATTGTCAATTTTGTGCTTTTGGAATGAGAAAGACGTGCTGTTGTCGCATCATATATTACGATGATTGTTTAATATGTTTACATCACGGTGCATTGTGGGTTAAATATTGCTAGGCTACTAGGAGTGTTGCATTCACAGCCTACGCTACGCTGTAGGAATTTTTAATTTTTTTAAAATTAATTAATTTTTTGCGTTTTCTCTCTGTTTCTGCCAGGACCACAGGCAGGGCCACTCGCAGTTTGCTTCTGGGCCGCATTCGGCCCGCGGGCCGCCATTTGAATAGGCTTGGTCTATGGTAACTATTTAGTTTACGGTCGCCATCTTGGGCCACTAGCGCCTGAGCTCAGCGTTGGCTCCTAAGTCAGCATCAATGGAATTTAATATAAGGCTGAAATATGTACATATTCTCCTTTATCCTGCTTCACTGTTAGGGTTAGGGTTTGGGAAAAGAAACAGGGTCCCAGCAATTGCTGGTCCCCCGTTGATGCACGCTCACTCGACTGGGGTGGGCACTGATGCCCCCGGTTCAAAAAATTACCCATCTTGGGTTGTAGTGGCCATTTACTGTGTCTATTGAGCCCGTCGCGACATTTCGGCGTTACTTCACCTTCTTCAGGCTGGGCTCAATGATTTAGAGACTGTCTTGTCTTCTATTTATACGTTTCTTCTTGCTTAATTTTTCTCTGTTGTCTTTGTGACTGTCTTGTGTTCTATTTATACGTCTTGTTATTCTCTTTGTTCTTTTGTCACTTTGTTTTTATCTTTATCCATGGCACCCCCTTTCCTTAGTCCACACATTGTCGTTCGCGTCATGCGTACGGCTCATCATTGCAGGCACACAGTGTGAAATATATTCAGGTAGATCCGCGTTTACAGAATCTCTGATTTTACGTTAGCTAGCTATCAATGAACGCTCTTTTCTATCAGGCAAGCACGCCAGTGGGCCGTTTCCATGGAGTCCCTCCAGCGTTTCCGCTTTAGGGGGGTTAGGGTTGTGGGTAAAGACCAGGCCCGGCTATTGCCGGAACCCGACGTGCATGGTCCATCAATGGGATTGGGGTTGGTGCCCCCTGTTCAAACAATTACCCTTAGCGGGTGTAGTGCACTGGCGTTGGGCCATCGCGACGTTTCGGCTGGGTGTAGCCTTCCTCAGGCTGGCCCAACGTCTCTATGTGTTTCTGTCTTTCTGTTGCCACTCGGGGCCTTTTATACTAGGCTGTCTCCGCCCATTTTTCTGATTTCCTTTAACTTTTATATCTTTAGTTAGTGCTATCTTTCTTTGCCACTCAGGGCTTTTCATACTCTCTCTCTTCCCTTTTGTTCAATTTACCATTTCTTTTAACTTTTTCTGTTTCTTTGTTTTTTCGTGTCTTTTTAGGGTTAGGTATTTAGAGTTTTGGCTTAGTTTATATCATCTCAAACTATGTTGCACGGTCCTAGGTATCTGCTCTACCATCCTATTTCCCCTTTTGGCTCCTCTTCTTCTCGACGGCATCCTCCTCTTCTTCTTCGGCTTCTCTTGTACATCCTTTCTTATGCATTGTTAACTTTAGTCCATCACCCCAATTACTTTAATTCCCACAATCCCCTGTGATCTCCAAGGAGGTATGGTCAAAATACACACTGCAATGTCACTCATATTTCTACATACTAATACCCAATGCTACAAGTCTCCCATCACTCTCTGGAGGAGATTCAGCCTCCAAAAGAAAAAAAACTATCATTTTGATTTTCTTTATAATAATAAAGAAATAATAATAATTTCCACCCACATGCAATTAGTAATCACAAAAAGACAGCATACCGTTAGTATTTTACTCTGACCACACAAGTTTTCATGCAATTCTGTTATGGGAGCTGTTGCGAAATCAGTTTTACCCCTGTTCTTTTATTCGTCGAAACTTCCAGAGACGGCACCGGAACTCAGTAGTCATTTTCACAAAACTTTTATTTATCTTTATTCATCTTCATTTAAGCATGCACTTCTAGAAGGGAAGAAGAGGCCAGTGTGTCCCTCTGCAAAATCTTCACCCCTTTGTTAGTTACAGCCAGCTTTATAGAGGTGTCCCCATCATAAAACCCCCCTACGTTGTGCTGCAAACTCTGTGTCTGTGTCTATGTGAGTGCTCGTGTGTGTCTTTAGGCCTTCCAGAACTCAGGTCACAGAGCCACCGGGAGCTGTATTATTTGGAATAAAAGTACAACACATATCCCCAAATATCGCGCAAACGCCCCCTTTTTCTCCCAACAACATATCTAACGCCATCCGATTTTGTACTGCCATTAAAGATGTTGGACCCAACTGTTCAGCAAGCCCTTGCATTTAATGACAGCACAAAGATCAAATATATACGAGATTGTGGACCCTTTAACGTAGTCCAGCTCTATACCGCCATAATAATCAAAAGACTCATCTGATTGACCTGTTTCACTACGTTTGGTTCGCTTTACCGTGGCCTGTGATGGTGGTATCGCTGGAATGGATTCAGATCTGTCTCTGGGCAATTCACTTATAAGAAAAATCACAGTTACAATTAAAACAGTCACACCTGACACTACCGTTTTCTCTCCAATTCCACCTCAACCAGCCTAAAGAAGTTGACATGAATTAAATGTAGATAAAAGGCTTGTCTGTTTACATCTCTCCCTCGCAGAAGGCTTCTCTGCAGAGCATCAGATCTGCATGGCAAAGTGACACACTTTGTTCTGTTATAAATCACATCATCAAATCACATGAAGAACTGTAATGCTGTAGAAAAGAGAATGCAAATGTTAGCGCTGCGCAGGTGTGTACACACTTTCTCACAGTAACTTCTGTGAGCAACACATGCCCATGGATAACACACCCCTGGTAGATTCACAAACACAGAAAGTGGCCTTTACAAGTTAATTCATCACGCAACCTCGAATGTTGCTCTCATCTTTCTGCTCCTGTAAAAAGAAACACATAAATTCATCCACCCTTTTGTCCTGTCTAGGTGGAGGTTAACTTTGAGTCGTAGTCAAGTCTTGTCAGCTTTTACCAGTCAGTCAGTTTGTTTTATTTCCATTCATTCATTCATTCATCCATCCATTCTTTCTTTGCTGATAGTGGAAACTATCGCCGCATTTGATTTCCACCCTCAGCAAAATGACGTCATTTCAAAAAGAAAAAAAAGAACTTTAGGTCGGATTACCTCGCTGAATCCTTTTTAGGCAGGGACTCTCATTTTCTAATTGTCCCAAATAAGTGGCTTTCTCCAGAGCCCATTTTAATGTGGAGAAACTCACTTGCAACAATTTTCTCGACGACGTGTAGCACTTTTAATTCCCGACGTGCAGATCTGCTTAAAGAAAAGAAATTCACAAACAGAAATCAGTGCACTGTTCAAAAAATAAAAATAAAATGAAAAATAACAGATAAAACTGAAAAACAAAAGTAAATAAAAAATACAGAAGCCCGGTCTTAGGACTTGTCACAGAATATTCTTTCTCTTATAGGTGAGAAAACACCAAATCTAAAACTTGGTGCCATGGTACAACTTTCCCCATACTTCAGAAACAAAAACAAAACAGAACAAAAACAAAAAATCTGCTAGTTTCACTCTTTTAAACTCTGTCTGCAGGATTCTGTTCACCCCTGCTATCATGTTCCCCAAAATAATACTAATTCAGTCGTCTATGTATCACTTCTCAACCCACTCAATAAACCAGACAGGATGACAGTAACAGTATTACCTACTTAAAATTGTTTTTGATCCTAATGAGCTTCATTACGTGTGTGTGTGTGTGTGTGTGTGTGTGTGTGTTAGTCGGGTTAATACATTTTCTATTTCTATGTATCCTTTTATGTACCTTCCCCCTTTTTTCTGAAACAAAACTCTGTTCACTCCAAATTTTGTTTCAGAAACATCTAAATGAAAAACTCTGACATAGTCAGGCACAGCTAAACCCCAAATACTTGCAGGTTACCATCGGCAACCACACTGTGTGTTGTTAACCCCTTCTAAAAATACCCTCTTTGGATGTGTGCCACTTTGTGTATGATTTTGTGTTATCTCTAGTGCATATCATGTGCATGTGTGGTGTCACCTTTCCATTTTTCCTAACAGTACTTTTGCATACCTCAGTGCTTGTCTTCCTCCCCCTTTTGTGGTGGTCTGGACACTGTGTCAATCCTCCACTTCCAGGCAGTCGTTTGTCTCCCCGGATTCCTTAACCCAATTTGATTCCCCAAACTAAAACAGCAGCCTCAGTCCTCTTCTGCTCCTTTCTCTCCGTTCTTCTCTCCCACTTTTCTGTCCAATGGCAGTCAGTTCTCTTCAGCTTTGTCCCGTGTATCTCTTTGTCCCACTGTCTCTTTCATCGCCATCTCGCTCCAAACATGGCAAACGTCAAACTCAGACAGTCTTGTCAAAGGTCCTTCACACACAGTGAGGTTGCAGCTTGCTGGAAACGCATCTCCATCCATCCAATCTAGATGGCGGATCTTCTCTTTCTGATGCCGTTTGCCCATAGTGCTGCTGGACCTCTCTGCTCAGAACTCTAGTATTGTCTCTTGGACTTCTGTCCACTGTTGATGTTCATGGCTGTGCTTCTGGAACTGCACTCGGTGTCTTCAGGGAGAGATTAGCTTCCCTGGAGCTTGCTTGTTCAGGATGAGGACGGGAAGCTGCAAAACAATTCAGCCAAAAATTCTGGCTGGGTGTTTCTATTTTCTTTTATTTTTCTAATGATTTTAACCTATAATTTTCTTCTGACTGCTGCCCGTGGAGAATTGATCCAGGTCCGTTCCCCACCTGTAAACGACAGACTGAGAGACTTTCATTATTCACTGTGACTGCATATGTTTTCATCACTCCTAAAGCAACACATCTCTACTTATTTTGTTTTGAACTCTACTGACTTTAAACCCCAAAAATGAAATTTTTATTTGATCTTAACCGCAAACACAAAAAATCTTCTTGATGTTGTTATTAATTCTTTTCATCCACAACACTCCAAATTATGTTTTTGTTTTGTGTCCAGCAGGGGAAGAAGGTGACCTGTAGTGTCACTGCTTCCCCCAGTTAGAGACAATTTCCCACTCACACTTTCACACTTTTTATTTTCTTTGTTTTCATCATTTTCTTTCTCTTTTTTTTTTTTACCTCATTGTTTTACACCCACACATTAACCTGTTAACTCACTCCTCCAACCTCATTTTCCTTTCACCCCAACAGCTCTCATACAGTCAGCAATCAAATTCTCCATTCATCCTTGAATACTTGGTCAGCTTTAAATGTCACTGTTAATTTTATCAATTTATTTATCATTACTTTAACGCTAATCCACTTTTAATTTGCTTTATTTACTTTAGTTCATTTTCTCCTATTTGATAACTACGACTTCTTGACTATTACTATTTCACAGAAAATCAACTAATCTACTTTGTCTCCCTATTTGTCATCAAATAATTCACCCACACACTCACAGGCTGGTCACTCACCCCCACCTTTTTTTTCTCTCTCACACACACGCACATTTTACTCCTCGTTCGTTCCACCTGTGAACCCGCCCCTCGAGGCTGGCTCACACACACTTCATTCAAACTTTCTGCGGGACACTTCTGCTGATTCAGGACAACGCCCTAATCAGAACAAAGAGCGGGTGCCGTCCGCTCTTATACACCTCAACCTAACTAGGACAATTAGGCTCACGATCTTCAGATCGCGCCACATTTGCCTCACGAATTATTCAAACTGCGCCACGGACTGGATACCGCAGTTTCTCTTCCCCATAAAAAATAAAACCAAATTAAACCCCCCAGTTGACTTCACAGTTTGCAACAATTCGCGACACGGCCTCCTGCCGCAATTTCTGCACACCACAAACACACACTTTTAGACACAAATTCTTTTTGTTACTTTAATTGACTCCCGTACTTCAGACGAGACGCCGACTCTAACGGCGCTTTCACACACACTACACCGTCCTCCTTCTGCATCAGGCACTGGTTCAACTCAGCTCGGAATCTAACCGGCGAAAGCAACCGATCCTGCTTTTATGCATACTTCAGACTGTGACAGGGACCTCTCCCCGACTTAGTTATTTAAGGAGCCACGAATCCCCAGGTCACCACCCTGGATCTCCTGCCCTCACAGGTCCTAGCCCCGCGTCCGAGACTAGGTGGGGTAACCAAACCCGTGACACACACAGCTCTCAGCTGGCGATGAGGCCTTAAACCCCGCTTTCTAACTAATAGTAACACACGTTTCCTGCTTTAACGCACGGAGGACGGATCACACACCGCCACTTTTTTTCCTAATAACTAAGACGGATTAAACACCGATTCTACTAATCCATAACAAGCGTCTCCTGCTTTAACGCACTGAGATGTTCTTACGGGGCGCTAAACATCAACTTGGAGTTCTTACAAAAGTCTCTTGCTTTAGTCGCTCACAGTACGCTAAACATCAACTTGGAGTTCTTACAAAAGTCTCTTGCTTTAACGCACTGAGACGGACGCTAGCCGCCTTTTTTTCTACTGAGTGAATTTACACTGCGATACGTTCAACTTAGCGAACAGATAATTTAGGCTTTAAACAATATGCACGGTTCGAAAATAAACAGGTCGTGCTTACCTTTTAATCATGTGAGCTAGCTCTCTGTTCGCCTCGTTTCACGATCTCAGCTCTGCCAATTCATCCTCTCTGGGCCTCGAGCGAATCCCAGGGTTTCGGCACCAAAACTGTTGCGAAATCAGTTTTACCCCTGTTCTTTTATTCGTCGAAACTTCCAGAGACGGCACCGGAACTCAGTAGTCATTTTCACAAAACTTTTATTCATCTTTATTCATCTTCATTTAAGCATGCACTTCTAGAAGGGAAGAAGAGGCCGGTGTGTCCCTCTGCAAAATCTTCACCCCTTTGTTAGTTACAGCCAGCTTTAAAGAGGTGTCCCCATCATAAAACCCCCTACGGTGTGCTGCAAACTCTGTGTCTGTGTCTATGTGAGTGCTCGTGTGTGACTGTGTACGCATACCTGTGTGTATGTGTGTGCACGTAAGTGAGTGTGCGTGACAGTTAAAACACTGTGGGTGTAGGTGACTCCCTAGAGGTCATAAAAAACCCATTTCCCTTCCAGACCACAGTTATCCAGGTCAAATGCTGAGACCCCCACCCAAACATTCTCTGGGGAATTTCCTCTCAGGATTAACTCCTCTCTGTTTTACTTTCACAGTTCAACTGGGGAGGGTCTCCTATACTCTGCTCCTAAGTTCATGACAGTCAGGCCTTTATTACATTGAGGGCAGTGTCAATGTCTCTACAATAATTCTAGATTCTATGTTAACACATTTCTAAACTCTAAATCAGCTAAACATTTCTACAGAGCTTATAGCATTCAGGGCTACACCTTTTATATATCACTTAACCTTTAGTCTTTATTTTTTTATTTTTTTTTTATTTATGCAGTGAAGGAAATAAGATTTGTTCCCCGACACAGAAGTATTTTCCCAACTTTTTCCCATCATCTCTGTGCCTTAACATCAAACAGCAGATCATCACTCCATTTTCTTTATTAAAGCTTTCTTTATTTCACACTTTTCCACCTTCACCATACCTCTATAGATGTAATCTAAAACCTTATCCAGTTTTCCACCTAAAAAAAAAGTGTGGAGATCACAGTCCTCCGACCTTGGCTCCTGGAAGTTCACAACAGAACATCCAAACCCTTTGCCCACCCTCCCTCACCCATTGGGGTCCTGACGGATTCATTAAACTGTATATCCTTATATTTCATATTAACAACGCCTTCGGAATACAAGAAATTGTTAAAACCAACCCACCCAAACCGTTTATCTGGAGATAAAAGACACAAGAGAAACACATTTTTACAAGCCACATCTCATGTAGGTACATTCAAACCCAGTGGCACATAAGTATTTAATCTGTCTGTCCAGATCCTCTCCATCCTCCTCCGACCGACCGACCAGCCCGGATTCGCCTGCAAGCCCATAATGCTCAAAGCCCCCTCTGCATGCCCCCTAAAGTGGATAGCCACTGCCCGTACGGCATACAAGTGCTGCTGTAACCGCGCTCTCAGACAGACCCCAATATTGGAATTTCAATAATGTATTTTGTAACTGCAGTACACATAATACTCATTTTAAACAATTTTGTCCAGGTTCCTTGCCAGCAAACAGCTCCTCCAGAGAGGCTGTCCTGGTGAGGGAGAAGTTCATGGCTCACTTCTCGGCGGAGGGAGCTGTGTCTTGGCAACCAAAGGAGTAGCCTGTTTGAAGTCCGAGTGACTTCCCCACAACGGCTCTTTAAAGAGCCACCCACAAACCTCTAAAGAGCGTTCCTGTCTTTTTAAATTTTTCTTAATAAATGGAGCTCTACTCCAAAATAAACTAACCTCTCTTTACTCTCTTAAGTAACTTGTCTTCACTATGTTCCTATATACAGTGTGATGCAAAAGTTTGGGCAACCTTATTAATAGTCATTATTTTCCTGTATGAATTGCTGTTACAGTAAAAAATGTCACTTACATATATCATATAGGAGACACACACATTGATATACACTAAATATTTATTTCATTTCTCTTTTTTTGTGTTGCCAATTTATGCACCTGCTTGATTTAGTTTAAACAGTTATTGCAGACTTTCTGTAAATCCAGTGAACTGCATTTCACTTCTCAAATATCACTGTGTGTGTCTCCTATATGATATATTTAACTGACAATTTTTATTGTAACAACCAACTATTTGTACAGGAAAATAATTACTTTTCACAAGGTTGCCCAAACTTTTCATCCCACTGTATTAGTATGTTTTGTCATTAGTATAATATGAAATAAATTCTACTTGTGTCAGTCGGGTGCCAATATTTGCTGTGTAGTAGAACTGAGACATTAGTCATTATAAATGTTTATTGGAAAAAATATATAAAATGTAACTATTTACAGAGAGACAGGAATAAAAAGGACCCAGCTTGGAGTGGAAGAGCCTCAGGGAGAAGGAGGAGAAAAATAAGAACATTGTTTCTGCCCTGGAGAGCTGCTGCCTCATCAGAAAACTACTGATCATTAGGGTCCAATGTTTCCAAATTTAACACAGCTGTGCTGTTTTCAAAAGCTAATTTATAAATTTGAAATTTCACGAATTCTCGTGTCTGAGGCGGCATGCTCTCCAGAACAGGAACAAGGCAGAGGAGGAAATGTTCTGTTGGAGATGGGCGTGGCCTCTTCAGGGACTCCAGGATGGCCAGCTCCACTGCCGATGGACTGTCCTGGGACCCGTCCCTCGCCCGCCTTCGAGCTGTCCTCCTCTGTGGGCCTGTAAAACACAGCACAAAACAACACAAAGTAATGAGAAGGCTGCTACTAGATTTTCATTTTCAAAATTGAAAAAAACAGGATATAAACAGATTGGTTGTAGATATTTAGTAAAGGTGATCACAAGGGAATCCAAGTGAGTAAAAAGCTATCAGTGCTTGATGTTTATACCTGTGGGTGCAGCAGCAGGAGCTGAGGGACTGGGGAGCCAGGAGAAGAGACAGGGGAGGACTCTGCTGCATGATTACTTGACTCTATGAAGACAATATTAAATGTTAACAGGTTGAAGACAATAGTCATAGAGAATATTATATTAATATATACTTATATACTTATTATATACAGTGGTCTCTCATTTATTGCAGCACATGAGCAGTAGTCACAGTTCTCACAAGTGCAAACCTTTGTCGATTTTAAAACGTAAAAGTATTATGCCGCGCTTTTTCTCTGTCTGCGGCGCCACTTTCGTGCGCCTTTTTCCCTCCCGGTGCAGGTGTCTATTTCCGAATGAGGGTCATAGTTATGAGTGTTTTTGTTCTGTTTTTTTCTATTGGACGTGATGGTTATCAAAACCAAACATGATAAGTTTGGCTAGCGCAGGAAAAGAAGAAGAAAGAAGAAGGAATGAACTTACCAGGTTGCCCGATCTCCTCACTTATGTGTCTCCAAGCTAGGTCCTTTTTATTCCTGTCTCGGTAGAAGTAGTAGCTAGCATCATATAGCTCTGGGTGATTAGCCACGGCACTGATGAGCTTTTCCTCCATACTGAATGAAGAATCAAGGGCTTTGGCTGGATCTGCCCCTTTGACCTAGGTCAGAGCCACGTCACCAGGCTCCTGATTGGTTGTCGCGGCGTGAATTGACGCCGGAGTTCAGATTTTTCCAACTCGAGCGGTAGACGCGATACGCGCATGCACAAAATGCAACACATAAACTGACGCGCGTGGGTTTTTTTGGCGAGTCAAACACGCCAGATGCGGTGCACTGACGCACGTTTCTGCGACGCAAATCTGCTTCGAATTTTCGCAGGACCCGCAATCGCGGGTCATCACGCTTCTACATTGACTTTACATGTAAACCTGACGCTCTGGTCGCGTTGGTGCAAACACACCGTAAGTGCGGTGCAGGGTGTGATTTCAGAAAACAGTCGGCTTGTTGGCAGTCTCCCAGGATTGTTGTTCCCGCCTCTTTACCTTCTGTTTTTGTTCCTTTGTAAGGTAAAGACCCTACAATAGTTCAAAGAAAACAGAGACAAAGTTGAGTCTCTGGCTATGATTCCCCTCTCCAGTGTGTTGCTCGTGGTGTCCTGAGATAATGTTTTGATGGGACCCCTCCGTGGTGCAGATCGGTGTCCCAGTGAGTGAGAATTTCCTCTCCAGCTTTTAAAGAGAGCCCAGTCTGTGGTTATGGAGTCACGGATTTACACACTTGGTGCTTTCTCAGAGTTCAGTGCTCTCCAGATGTGTTGGGGGTGTTCCAGGTCATGCTTTAGAGCATGTGCTGACCAACATCTTCAACCTCTTCCTGAAGCAGTTGGTGGTCCCCACATCCTTCATCATCATTCCTGTCCTCAAGAAATCAGAAGTCTCAGTGTTCTGGCTGAGCAGGAGAGGACACTGCAGTGACCATGACAACCAACTTATGCATCCCACTGTTGCCAGGAAGAAGGATCATATGAGGACAAACAGCAGAGCCAAAGGAAAGAGATCATCTCTCACTCATGGCTCTACTCCACTTTAACACCACCAGGGGGTGCTGTAAGCAGCCTGTTCTACAGGGGCTTGGTCTACAGGGGAAAGTAGCTGTGGCCAAAGCCCTGGCTCCACACATCAGGATCCAAAACCAAGACTGAACAGTGTGCCACCATCACCTGTAGAATGTCACAGCCTGGTGTCAACACAAGTAATGGAGACATTTCATTGGCCACACCCACATCAACAGGCGCAATAACAGGACTAATGGTTGGGAAAAGACAAGTGGTGGTGACAGTGGACTCATCTCTGTGCTTGTCCTGCTAGACCTCAGTGCAGTAGAAAAGAAAGTGGTGGATCTATGTTTCTGAGTGTGGGGCCATCAAGAGGCCACAATATTCATAGAGGGGCCAAGTATTACTCCAACAGCATGTACAATGCTCATTCTAACTGCTGTTTCCTTCTTATTTCTTTGTATACATGCAGCTCACACTCGACTGTGACTCCTGACCGTGTTTATGGGCCAAATGTTTTGTTCTTTACATTGTCTTTCTTCTATATAATTGTTAAACATTTAATAAATATTTGTGTTGGGGAGTAACGGAATACATGTACCGCCGTTACGTATTTAAAATACAAAATATGAGTAACTGTATTCCGTTACAGTTACCGTTTAAAAAGGTGGTATTTAGAATACAGTTACTTTGTTGAAATAAATGGATTACACGGCGGTACTTCCCTGTTTCATATTGTGGCGGGTCAGGACTGTTTGGGTTTTGTTTGACAGCTACGTTCTGTTGTTCCAGGCGGCAGCGTTACGGTTGCCATGGTTACAGGGTGACGCTCTCTCTGTGCGTGTTTCCTGGGTGAGAGAGGCCTTTTTGTTGTTGTTGTGCTAAGCTAACAGGCAGAATGCTACAGGTATAGCTCTAAAGAATGTAGCATCATGGGCAGTGTAGTCCGTGCTGCAGGGAGAATGGACTGCCATACACGTTATGTGTCTGTGAGCGAGGGAGGGAGAAAAAGGAAAAGTACGAGCTGTCATCGAGCAGAAACGGGAGCTGGAAGCATGTAAATATAATAATAACCACTGCAGCCAAGAAGAGAGCCTGACGAGCCCAGCTGTAAGTAAGCTATTAAGACTCGACTGTACACCGTGTTCGTGTTTTCCTCTGAAACAATAAGTTCTGTTGGAGCAGCCTTTCAACGCCTCTCTCTGTCTCTGCTAGCAAAGTTGACCCAGACAACAAAGTAAAGCTAGTTTTCAGCTACGAGCCGACACAGAACCCACCGTATTAGCCAGAGGTCCCTTTACTACGGTTCGGAGCCGCGGACCTTCAGTAACAGTAATAAATCACAGCAATAGTACATTCATGTAGTTGTAAACAGCATGATAATATATTAAGTAATCCAAAGTATTCAGAATACGTTACTCTCATTGAGTAACGTAACAGAATACATTACAGAATACATTTTGGGGTACATGAATCAGCATTACATTCATTAGTGAAGTGCTAACCTTCTTTCCTAAACTTTGGGCCTTAATTAACATTACTGTTAACTAATGTTTGCTTTGCTTCTTAACCACTGAAGCACCGAGGGGCTTTCTGAGGTTCCTGCTCGTAAATGCCCAAAATGAGTCGAGTATTTCTCTGCAACTACAAATATTACAGCACTGTGTCAGAGTAACTGAGGCTGGAACACAGAAAAAGGAAGATGTATTGATTTTTAGATTTTATTGCCTGGAACCACTTTGGAATACGCTTTGGGTCACAATTAACTCCAGAAAACCAGGAATCCACATATGAACATTATCTGTGCAAAGATTTATGCTTCTGAAGGTAAATGGTGAAAACTTACAGCACTAAATGCACAGATAGCCAGGCGTTTCACATTTTGGTACCATCTGCCAGTTTTAATTTCTTAGGTATTGAAGAGCAGAAATGATTTAATTTTATTTACATGCTTAAAAATGTTTGCTTTTGAATATTATTTGAAGAATTACCCACACACTCAGGCACTTTGGGCCTGTTTCCCTTTGCATAACCGAGTGTTGGAAATGTGCCTTTTCTCTTTAAACTCTGAGGGGCTGTAACTTTGGCTTCTATTGGCAGATTTGCATGATTGACCCTCTTTTTAAAATAATTTTAGCCAAGAGAATCAAGTTAACATCACTGTTTTTACGTCAGGTCCACCAATCAGAAGTTGCAGAGCAAAAAATACACGTAACCATAAATTTACAACACTCACCCTGGTCCAATCAAATGTCTGTAGCCAGGCAAAATTTGTGATTTTTGAGGGGAAACGGCTCTGAGGCATTGTGAGAGATCGAGTGAGGAAGGGAAAGTTCTGGAGTCCCGACTGGATGTTCACACGTTGGAAGGAGAGAATTTTACGTTATATTTTGTTGAACGCTGTGCATATTTGTGGTCTGCTTTTTCAGCTGGTTCGATGAATTTTGGTCGGAGCGTGATGAAACTCGCAGTTTTGGAATCTGTGAGATCTCAGCTTTTAAAAAATGTTTTTGCTAGCTGCAGTTTTGCACTAACGAGGCTGCGTTGTGTTTGTTGTGAAATGACGTAACGGCTCCTAACTGTTTGTTGTTTTTGCTGTATTTGGTGGTTGCAGAAATGGTTTAAAGGAGCTTTTAGCTGAGATTCAGTTTTTTTTAGGTACCACACACGCCGGGACTTATATTACAAAGCTCGTGTTACAGTCGATTAAACGGGATCTCTGCACCGATACTGGGAGCACTGGGGCTCATTTAATGTTTGTCAGACTTAAGCTACATGACAGCTGTGGGTAAATACAGATTTATGACATACCAACAAACTTCTCAAAGTGTAGACTCTAACCAGTTGTAGGTTAAAAGCTTTCATTGCAGGATGTTCAAATCTTCTTCTTCTGTAAGATTTCACACTGGAAATTCCTATTTTTCTCATTAGCACCACTAGTGTTGGGACTTGGATTTGAATCTGATGAGCACTCCCGCAAAGGACAGATGAGTGACAGGACAGGGGCACTTCAGAGGGCCAATCAAATTTCAGCTGGGACCAGTGCCCCTGTGGCGCCACCCCTGGAACCACTCCTGGCACCATCATACCCGCCACAATGGTCATTTAACTCATCTGGTCAGCACACAGATGCAGTCGTTTCTTACTGTCGTTAAGGTGGGAGAAGGCGCTGCGCTATTCTCCTAAATTAGACCATTCAGACAGGATCACGTCACACGAGCTGATAAGGAGAAGCCAAAACTGGAAGCCACGACTTTGTTGAGGGTGTTTTTTGCAAAGGTCTTTCTACAAATTCAAGTTTTCAAACTGCTTCAACATCTCACTCTGTGTATCCGTGTGTCTCTGAGCTTCGGTGCAGGATTATCATTAAAATGGTGGGAAAATGAGCATGATTGCAACGACCACGGCACAATGGATCAAGTTACAAAAATTAAGCGATACTGACCAACGCACCACAACGACTGTGTCGCACGGATGTGATGTCACAACTGGTGCGAGACTTGCTGGCCTGCTCCCATGAGGGTTGTTTTCCGGGGATGGCTTGTTCCTCCTAGTTGCGCGGTCGGGGTTCCCCCAGGTGTCGGGTGGTTCTTGGGGTCCAGGGTCCCGTCTTTGGCTTTCTCTAATGTGGCCGGCCTCTGCAGTGGTTGGCTGGCCGCTGCACTGGACCGCTAGTACTCCTTCCCCTGGCTGTGGGAGCTCCATCTGTGGCAGCAGGTGGAGACCCATTGTGTACATCTGCTTCACCCTCGACTTTTCCCCCACCACCCTTCTTTTCTGTCCCTTTTCTTTCTTCTATTCCTCTGCTTTCTTCTATCTTTCACTGATCTGGCCTTCACCCTGTCCACGCTATAACATCTACACAGGGGGCTAACGGCATTCTGGCCAGACAGGAGCTCTTAGTGGTAAATCCTGTGGTTTATGCATTTATATGACACATTTAGACCAGAAACACTGGATCTTTCTTAGGCGCAAATAATGATTTTAACTGAACGTCAAAGCTCTTCAGAGGTGACAACAACAAACAGATCCCATCCTGATCTGTTCCACTGCACAGGTGGACTCCAGTCCAGACCTGGTCTACAGATCTGGTCCAGAGTCATGTTGCTATCGGGGCTGTGTGACAGTATATGCTGCTCTTCTTCACTGCAGTCATCACATTACATGGTTCTGTAATCAGCACAAACACAACCTGAACATCATCCACTGGATTTAGAAGATTCACAGCAGTCATTTTTATTATGAACTATGTGATTTTGTATCTGTTGTCACTGTTTTCAACTCAAAACGTGATCGTTTATTTTCTAGTTTTGACCCTTTCACGCATGAATTATGACAACCTCAATCAGGATTTTTTTCTTAAGTGTTTTTATTCATCTTTAGGCATGAAAAAAGATTTTTGAACTTCATTTAAACGTGTACTTTTCAAAGAGTTTTTTTTACATGTCCAGTTAGGTGGACAACAGGTTTTGACAGGGTATGGAGCGACACATCAGTGTCCAGTGTAATGGTTTATGTGCAAGTATACCATCAACACTGACACAAATACAAGCCTTTGAATAGCTGTAACTGTAGTGACCACTGTGTGTGAAAGGGTTAAGTGATCAGGTTTAACAGATCAGTGATAAATCTGTGCTGTTGGATCAATAATGAAACAGACTGCTGTTAGAAATAACTCTGATTCTGCTGTTTATATTCTGATCAAATAGATGATAAATAGTTTCAGTGCGTAACTCACAGAAAGAAGCAGAACAGTTCACATCAGGCTGAAACCTCTGCAGTGTCTTCTTGGCTTCGTCTCTAAATTTTAAAGTTCTGTAGTATTTTATAAGAAACTCCTTTAAATTGTCCTTCATGCAGCCAAGTTTGTTTCCAGTTAATTCCTCCATATAAAGAAGAAGAAATGACTTGTGTTTATAAAGGATCTTCCTGTTATTCCACGTTTGTTGGAGAGAAGTTATGCTTATAAATTTCCATGTGTAACAGTCGCAATAGTGTGGTGTCTCTTTAAGACAACTTAATGTTTAGTGATGTCACAAGCATGCGCCCCTGCCCTCTGTTGTATGAACGCTGCTCGCTTCATGTATGATAAGACAGCAGCCGTTCAGCTGGGCCTTGTTGGTGAGGAGTGTTTATTAAAGGACGAGCACTGTGGGATTCCCAGTACCAGTGTGGTCGGGAGTTTTTGACTGTCCTGCTGTCTGCCGCCTCCTCTCAACCACTGAATACACATGTCAGAAAAGCTTGCTCATGAAAACTGTTTCCTCTTCCTACTTTTCACAATAAAAGTCCTGCACAGTGACTGCTGTACTCTGGTTACTTGATATGTGACTATTGTGGTTATATCAGTTTTGTATCAGATTTCTTTTTTCCTAATACATTAAGGATAACATACTCTCTTTCCTCTTTTCCCAACTGTGGTAGAAAGCACAGCTTAGCCTTAGCAAATGTTCAAAGAAAAGTCGTCACTTCCTGATTTCTGTTTCACTGATAAATATTGTCACACTGGGATTTTTGCAAATGATATCAGTGACCACTGTGTGGCAGCTGGAGTCAGACAACTGAAGCTCCCACAATCAAGACCACAAATAGCTTTCAAAGGAGATTTGAAGCTTTTCTGTCAGCAAGCTTCATGATTTATGGGACTATAACTGGAACAGAATCTACCTGATCACCAATGGTGAGCTGACATGGAATTATTTTTATGACACTTTTATCAAAATGATAAATAAGCATGCCTCCATGCTCAGATTTAGAGTGAAATGCAGAAACAATCCTTGGTTTTCTCCTCAGCTATGCAGTCTCCTTAAAAACAGGGATGCTGCTCAGAAACTAAATCTGGAGCAGCTCAGAATTCTTTCAGCCTCCTTCATTAAAAAGGCCAAATCAGAATCCTGTCCTTCAAAAACTACTAAACATCTGAATGATCCTAAAAAATTCTGGAAAATAATAAATTCTTCTCATGGTGACATAACCACCAATGAGTTGCGAGCCCAAGCACGTGTTTCTTTTTCAGATTTCTCTAAAAGTGTGTGTTCATTTGTTCCATCTGTCTTCTTCACAATAAACAACAGCTAACAGACACACATGCACTCTGTGTCACTTCACAGGGGCTGATGAAAGTGGACACAGTAAAGGGAGAGCTGGACCTGCTCTACACATCCTGGACTCTGTTAACAGACTTTATTCTGCAGCATCAACAGATGACATATAAAAACATATGAAAATATAGAAACGTTTAACATTGTGACTGTTCACATTAGTGAAGCTGTTACTTTGCTGCCAGGTGGAAAAAGATCCCTAAAGCTGAGTCTTATTAAACATCTGCTGCACGAGAGAGTTTCATGGCCCTGCTTTATCCTGTGCTTGCTGACCACCTCGTCCTGAAACCTCTTCATCATCCTCACAGTTGTGTGAAGAAAGAGGGAAGCAGGTGGAAATGGAAACCATCTGTGCTCCTGTGTTCACCTGTGTGTGTGCGTCTATGGTCATATCTAATGTGTACCTACAGACAAATACAAACACAAACACCTGGCATTGCACAAGAGTCTCTACTGGAGCAACCTGCAGATGTCAGAGATGTGATTAGAGGGTAAAGTGGACTAGTGAGTGCATCTATGTTGTTGTTGTCTGCTGGGGGACAGCATCAGCTCCAGAGATGCATCAGGATCAGCAAACTAATCTGCAAGGTTGGAAGTGTCACTGAAGGAGTTTGAGTCAGTGAGGGACTCAAACTCTTTATTCTGTGAGCTGAACACAGCTGTCAGGCAAAACATCTGTGATGGGACATTTCTTTATTTCATGATCACTTTGTCACTTAGTTCTATGCATGTAGGACAGCATCACATGTGAGTCTTATGCTGCTTCACATCTTTGTTCTACACACACACAATGGAGCATTGTAAGTTCATGGGAGACGTTACACAGATGTGAGACTCCTTCCCTTATCAGGGGGGAGGAAGGAGGGAGGATTGGAGAGGTAAATCTCCAGGTGACGGCTACGTGAAAAACAAAGGGAGGCTTCTAAGACAGAGCCAACATATATAAGAGGGTTGGAAAGCGATCACATGTAAACAGTAAACATTACTAACCAGGTATTCTTTGAAGAGGATGTTTGGGTCCAGAAAAAGACAAAGAGATGTCAGCAGCATCACAAACATCAATATTGTCAGGGTTCCTGGGTCGTTGACCAAGTGCTTTCAGTTTTGTTCATGTTCAGTTTATTTTGCCACTTCCATGTTCTCACTTCCTGCTTTTCCTGTGTCAGCTCATCTCGTGTCATTAGCCAGATTATGTTCAGCTGTGTACTCACCGGTCTCTCATTTTTGTCCTCATCAGTCTGTGTATTTAAGCCCTCTGTTTCTACTCGTTCACTGTCGTGTCATTAATGTTGATGTTAATGTCGTCTCTCTGTATGTATGTTCAGGTCAGTCAGTCAGCCAGCCATCCATCCATCCAGTCTTTCAGCCAGCCAGCCAGTCAGTCCTTCGTTCCTGCCCTGTTCATCCACGATTCATAATAAACCATCTTCAGTTCTTCACTATCCACGAGTCCTGCGTTTGGGTCACTTCCTCGCCTCCACACACGACACTCCTGACAAATATCAGAGGAAGCAGATAAAGGACACTATTTGAACTTTAAAATGCAAAACAAGAATGATCGACTAATGAAATGTATTGATTGCATTTAAGCTAACTTAACAATAATCCTCAGAAGAAGAACAATGTTGACAATGCTATATAATAACTTTCTATAACAATAATTACTGTATGACCTGGTCTATTGACATCATGTCTGACTCGCATGTAGTGAAAAACTTAGTAAAATGTGTAAAATGTATTTTTTGACATAGTGTACGTTATTATACGTTAATAGAATAGAACAGATCTTTACTGTCACTCCTACAAGAACAATGAAACACAGTTTGGCATCTCTCCCACAGCAGCAGGTTGACTTTTACATTAAAATTCCTTCAGAATAACAATAAATGAAAGAAAAAGAGAAAAAAAAATAAACTTAAAGTTTAAGAGGTGCGTACACAGGGAACGTATGTAATGACTAAGTATCTACACAGACATGTACAAGTTATATGCCAGACGAAGGAGCAGGTGATCAGTGCAATATAAGGTGCAATGTGATGGGTGGTGGTGCACAGTGAGTGTCCAGGGTGCGAGGGGTCCTTGAGGACGACATTGCCAGTATATAAATGTCTCTGAGGGTGTCACGGTTGTTATAGAGTGGACTCAGGCGCGGAGCTCAGAAATAATGACAGTGCATTTATTTACAGTGCAGCAAGGTGACAACAGTTCAAAATGTGCAACGATGGTGATAGTGCGTCCCTCCTTCCGTGTAAGCCCGTGCGTGGTAGTGAGTGCCCGTCTCTCCTCCAAGTGCTTCCTTTGTGTCCGTAAATCCTCCGTCAATCCCTGGGTGAACACACACGACAGCAAAATGAGTATGAAGATCAGACAGTACTTCTATAACGTTAGCGACTCGAAAACACTACCAGGCTTAGTGCAATACTCCAGCGCTGTCTGTCGCTCAGCCACACCATTAAGTAGCCCTGCTGAAGATGGTAGTTGATGGGCAGCAGCTGGTGGATTGGCTGCAGGTGCGGCAGCTCCGGGCGACAGCACTTTCGTGTCGGAGGTAGCCTGTTGCTAGGTTACCTCCTAACACACAGCGGAGCCGGAGGGGAAGACAGGGTGATAGGAGAGACACATACACACGCACACAAATATACACACACTGGCAGGTCGACCGGTCAGGGCGCCGTCAGATCCTGACAGAGGGAGGTTAGTGTCGGGCCCAGGGCCGCTCTGCTGCCCTCACCACCCGCTGCAGTTTCCTCTTGTCCTCCACAGCAGTTGAACCACAGTGTGCAGCAGAAGGATCTCCATGGTAGAAGTTAATTAGCAGTTTTTGATTAGCTTTCTTGGACATACGTAGATCTCATATTAAAAACCAATGATTGATGCAAAACTCATTTGTTGCTTTGGGTTTGTTATTTTCAGTTTATTTAATATAAACTTTTAGTTCTGTCATTTCTTCTTCAAGTAATGATTCAAGACAAAGAGAAGGTAATAAGGCAAAGACGTGGTATTGGCCACTAGTGAAGTGTGTGACTGTCAGGCTGCCAAACAAACCTCTTCTCCAACACGTCACACTTGTGGAGCTTCCTGGAAACTGTGACTGTAACAAGAGCAGAGATCAGATGTGGAAAGGGCTCATTCAAAGTTACCTGCACCTTTATCTTTATCTGCACCAAGTCTGATCTTTTTGATCATTCACATGATCTGAAAGCAACTTCAAATTCAAATATAAACCTGAGGGAAGAAACACTGACCAGCTCCACATTCATAGGAGACTGAAGACATAAAATAAAAGAAATGAAATAGCCAGTTGACCAGTGTGCTTATTTGAGGAACTGTTTAATATTTGATTTTTCATAAACTCTGAGACATTTTAAGTACATTTGTAAATGCGCCCTCTAGTGGAAATTTTGTATTGATGAAGATGAATCAAGGGTGGACATTTCAGCAAACAATGACCCCAAACACAGCCAGCTGGTTTCAGAGAGAGAAGATAAAGCTGATAGAACGGCCATTGACCTGACTCCTCACAGTTTATAGAAGGGGCCCTGTTGATGTGGAGAAACATCTGAGCACATGTGATGTGCAAGTTAAGAGCACTTTAGCATCTCATGGTGGTTACCTCGGAGACTGTCACTTTGTGTAGAGCCACGCCCACAGCACAAGAATACATGCGTACGACTAATTTGCCCACACAGGAGGCATCTTGATGCTGTCATCATACACAAAGGCTTTTGTACAAAGGATTAAACAAACTGCAGCAAGTGTGTTCAAGACTTTTTCCCTGTCTTATTTCTCTTTATTACACATAATCTATGGAAACGTGTGGTTTGATTACTTTGCATGTGTGGATTTGATGGGTTGTTGCCACATCTGGTGAGATTTTCATGTCAACAATACCTTCTGAAATATATTTCTTTAGAAAATTGGTGACACTGGTGAAATTCGTCCAATAGCCGCTCTATTTAAACCCCATAACCACACTGGGTAGCAACCTCACCACTACATGGCCACAGAGATTTCCACAGTATGCACCTGTGTGGAACAGGAACATGACACAAATGTATTACTGCTATGGAGCGCAAACGCCTGCAGAGAGTGATAACAACTGTGGAGAAGATCATCAGGACCCCGCTGCCCTCTCTGCAGAGCAGCTACCATCACAGAGTCCAGAAGAGAGACACACCTCTGCCCTCGAGACGAAGGTTCAGAAGTGTGAAATCTAGAACATCCAGACTTAACAACTCCATCTTCCCCACTGCTATCAGACTCCTGAACAGCTGACCGACCTCAAACTGCAGTTTGCACATCAGGTCACTTTGCACACTAACTTCATTTTGCACATTAAACTCCTTTGTACATCCATGTACATCGACATCTGCAGACCACACGTGTCTTCAGTTACTTATTTGTACTTATTTGCAGTTATTTATCTTTTTATTTTATTTTTTTAAGTTATTTTTTATCCTTATTTTATCTTTTTATTTATTCTTATCTTGTTCTTTTAACCCTTATCTAACTTGGCATTGTGCATGCTATTTCTTCTGTACATATGACAATAAACGCTTTGAATCTTGAATTTGTTCACATCTGTATGTTTCAGATTTTGTCCTTCAGTCACAACCTGGTTCATCTTCATCTTAACTTCCTGCTTCTATCGTGGTTAAAGCTCATGAATCCTCTGGACATCAAACACTGATGGTGTTATTGGAGCTGAGTGAAGTTTGATGGCTTTATTATCCACGCTGTGACACATGGAAGCTGTCAGAGCAGAACACATGAAGTCAGCAGGTGTATTTAAATTCAATGTAAATTCAGGGACATGGAGCCCCTGTGGATCCTCTACCTAATCACACGAGCCAAGGTGTGAAAACGGGTGTGGGTCTCAATCAGCCAAGGTTTTGGGTGAACCCATTGTGAGATCTAGCCCCACGCTATCATGTGATTTCCTGTGATCAAATGTCCCAGGATGTGAGTGGGCGTTAAGACGTCCAAGTCCCTCTTCAAGCAACTTAAAGAAGTCCAGACGCTTTTCTTTCCAAGCTCCTTACAACATCATACATAGAACAACTTCCAGCTTCTTTTGCTCGGCTACAGTTTGGATGGATTTGCATTTAAAGATGCAACAAGACTAAAATGGTTAGGGTCAGGAGGTCAAAGGTCAGAGCTCCTGAGGGTCTGAGGGTGGCCTCACGCTGGAGAAGGATGAAGGAGTCTGACCTGAGCCAGTGTTTGACATGAACACATCAGCACTGCTATCAGTGAGCCTAACGACAGCCGTTAGCATCATTTCAGTGTTTCAGTCATAAAAACGCTTCCTGTCACTGTGGTGGTTACAGTGACATCATGCAGTTTGTGCTCTGACCTCCAGAGGGCGACAAATCAGCACAGACAGAGAGCTCCATTCAAACTTTGCTGCCATCAGTAATAATTCTTCAAATATAATCATCAGTGTTTGAGCGGCTATGATATCAGGGACAATCTAGACATGTGTGACAATACTGAACATGTCACATGACACACCTTAAACATCATGTGATCCACTCTCAGTCTGCACTTTCATTCATGACTTCAACAGGTTGAAATGAGCTTTGAACAAACATCAGTTCAGTGCTGAAATATTCAAACGCTTCAGGAAGAACAACAACAGATGTTTGTTCTTCAAACTGGAAAGCCAGCAGAAATAAATCACAGCCTGCCAGAGGTTTGGAGTTTCCGAGGTGCACCTGAACGCAGCACACAGTGTCAAATGCTCCTGATTGTCCTCAAACGTCTCTTTGGGTGTTTCCTTCCTGCTCAAAGTTTACTTTCACTTCCTGAACTTCGTGCAGTGGAGCTTGTTGTTGGTGTGTGAAGAAACTGTAAGTTTGCTTTGTTTCCTCCTTTAACAGTTTGTCTTTAGGAACTTTACTGTTTGTTCAGCTCATGTTTGATTTCTTCACACAACAAACTGTGTGTGTTTGTATTTCCGGTCTCTCCATTAAAGTCAGTGTGTAATGTTTCCTGGCTAACATCAGCTGTGTGCAGCTTAGTTCCAGTACAAATCTGCCGCTCCATAGTTCACGGTAACGGACTCACAGCTGGACCAACGAGGCCGAGTGTGTCCGCCACTCTGAGCTACGTTCGTGTTTGTGTACTTATAGTTTGTACTTTGTGAGTTCACTCAGAGCCCACAGAGGACGCAGCGTACGTGATGACGTCACAGCCCTTTACCTCCTTTACTGTCACTGTGATTAATATTTACACACGAGACACCTGCAGAGCTCTGACGCTAAGCTAGCCACACAGCATGCTAACACTAAGCTAATGCTAAGCTAGCCAAGAACCCAGAGTGACGTTAAAGCTGAGTAAACACTGACCCCAGACCAGCACCGTGATAAAGTGAGCTGCTGCTGCTGAACTTGAACAGGTAACAAAGTGATGAGCAGTCAGGCTGCAGGTTTCTACCTGTTCATGTTTCTACAGTAGAATCACTTTGAAGTGTCTTTGTGCTGTTTCATCTTTGATTTGTGTTCATAAACACTCAGACAAACATCACGTGACCTCATCAGGATCTGTGTTGGTGTGTGGGGCTGTACCTCAGCTTTATGTTGTTACATGGTCATTTGTTCATTTTACACAGTAACATCAAAGTAATGTTATGAGGAGTAATGAAGTAACGTACACCATTACTTTTAATAATTGTTCTGTGTAATATGTGTAATAATGACTGTTTTGAGTAATGACCAACACTGATCACAACAAAGAGGAAATGCCTCCAACATGCACAAACATTTGATCCACAACATGCAGTTAATGTGCACAAATGTCTTTGATATGCTGCGCAGTGATGGTGGTGACTGTCAAAGCAGAGCTACTGAGAATCAATAAGTAATATCAACGATGGAATCAGGATCACTAAATTCTTATCATCCCTGTCAGTATCATACATGTGCTGTATAATGTGATAAATGTAGAGGTGCTGGCTGTTCTCTCACTCTGCTGTTTAGCTGTAAAGGACGCCTCCCTGCCTTTGTCTCATTCATGACCTTTAATAGTCTCTTCTAACATGCAGAGATCTGTATGATCTGTTTCATAGAGTCTAACCAGCCTGTACAGGTAACAACAACAGTCACTGCATCACTGACACACAAACGTCATCTCTGTCAATAAAAACATTCATACGTGGAATAAAAACACATCAGTGGATCATTGCTGGAGCTGCCGGGACTTCAGTGTTCAGGATCTCAACCAACAGCATCGACATGCTGCTCCAGATGTCTGTGCTCCAGATGTTTGTGCTACTGGTGTTTGTGCTCCACATGTCTGTGCTCCAGATGTCTGTGCTCCAGATGTCTGTGCTCCAGATGTCTGTGCTCGAGATGTCTGTGCTCCAGATGTCTGTGCTCCAGATGTTTGTGCTCCTGGTGTTTGTGCTCCAGGTGTTTGTGATCCAGATGTGCTCCAGGTGTTTGTGCTCTAGATGTCTGTGTTCCAGGTGTTTGTGCTCCAGGTGTTTGTGTTCCAGGTGTTTGTGCTCCAGGTGTCTGTGCTCCAGGTGTTTGTGCTCCAGATGTTTGTGCTCCAGGTGTTTGTGCTCTAGATGTCTGTGTTCCAGGTGTTTGTGCTCCAGGTGTTTGTGTTCCAGGTGTTTGTGCTCCAGGTGTTTGTGTTCCAGGTGTTTGTGCTCCAGGTGTTTGTGCTCCAGGTGTCTGTGCTCCAGGTGTTTGTGCTCCAGATGTTTGTGCTCCAGGTGTTTGTGCTCCAGGTGTCTGTGTTCCTGGTGGAAAGGCAGTTTCAGTTTCCTCCTTGAAATAAGTGTTTATATTGTTGTTATACTGTTGACCCACCATTGATCACTTGACTCAATGAGTCACATGATGATCAATCATCATGTGACTCATCTAGGTCTAGGTCATTCTAGGTCACATGACAGGTCAGAGGTCACCAACTGTAACTCAGTTACTCCTGTTAATGTGAACTCACTGAGTGTTTGTGGTTTACCTCTCAGACTGACTGAAGATGATGATGGAGGAAGAGGAGGACAGAGCAGAGTCTGCAGGGTCCAGCTGTCCGTCTGTGAGGAGTGACCGGTCCAAAGGAAACAATCCAGACTTCAGTGGTGAACCTGGACCAACGAGGTCAGAGAGCTGAACTCACTGAGTTACAGAAATAATTCTGCACTGACATTATAATCAGTGTTGATTCTGGTTGATTGTCTGACTGTGTTTGTGAGCTGAGAGGAAATGAAAATGAATTTGTAACAAAAATCAGTTTTGTCCAGTTTTCCTGTAAAAAGCTGAACTCTAATCTAAGAGGACTGTTACTGACAGGAAACAGCTGCATTATCTGCAGTCTGTGTGATCACAGCTGCTTCAATCATGTTTGTGTCTGCAGAGGTCAGAGGTCACAGTCTGCAGGGTCCAGCTGTCCGTCTGTGAGGAGTGACCGGTCCAAAGATCAACAGCCAGACTTCAGTGGTGAACCTGGACCAACGAGGTCAGAGAGCTGTGATGACTCCTTTACATGTTTGTGTTTCCTGGATAAATATGACCTGAAACATCCTCAGATTGTTACAAAGATTCATTAAAAAGAAAACAATGAAAGAGAAAAGATCCAAATGTTAGACTTGGTCATTTGCTGTTTGAGGACAGTGATGCTCATATCTGTGGGGAAAGTGTGACCTGAGTGGGTTCATGTTTGTCTTTAAAGAACAGAGCTGCTCTGATTCTCTTTGTGTCTGATCTGTTAAACAGTCTGAGAGGTCACACAGAGACCCAGCTGCTAAAGCCTGGATCATACTGGCTGCTGTTAATGAGACTCCATCAGGACAACACTGAACCACAGTGGTGTGGATGTAGTGGATAAATCCCACCATACTGATGCTCAGATTTAATCACAGGGAACAAAACCAGATGTTACCTTCAGATTGTGACCTTTGGAGTGGACGATGCAGATTTCAATAGAGAATAAATATTGTTGTTTTTCAGCTGTGAAGAAAGAATCTAATTTTCTGAACTTAAGAATTTATGATGCTGGAAAAAACATGGAGACTATAACACAACATTTCCTCTGTATTCATAGAATGAATGTAAAACTGTCAGACATTCATTAAATATGCAAAATGTCTACAGAAACATCAGAGGCTCAGATGTGAAGCACTCAGTGATTTTGATCAAATGACTCATCAGTTATTGATCTGTACTACACTGATCTACCACGTTAGCAAAGCTGGTGTTCTGGTGGTGGAGGGAGACCTCGGATCATGCTCTGGTTTTGGAGCAGTGATCTGCTGATGGATCAGTTTAATGAGCTTCTTCAAAATCATCCCTGACATCACCACTGAAAGGACGTCCATAAACGTAGTAAAAATGACCCATATTTTCACAATCTGAGAGTTTAAAACTTGGCAAACTTGATTCAGATGAAGTTATTTGAGCAGAAACTCCTGGATCTTTATCCTGTGTTGAACTAATCCTTCATGGTTCCTCCACAGAGTGGACCAGCACAGCTCAGAGGTTCCCAGTGGTCAGTCTGCCCAGCAGCATCAAACACAGCTGGACTCCATATTTATGGTCTGTACATGTACAACAACTACTGTTACATCTGTTCTGTTCACAGTCATCTCCATGCTGCTCTTTGTAGACCAGTGGATTGTCTGTGTGTCCAGCATGGATCTGATGTTTGGCTCCATGATTTCAGTCTGATTGGCTCATTCATAAATATTCTGTTCCAGCTGCTGGAGGACAACATCATCACTTTTCTGAAGAACGAGCTGAAGAAGATCCAGAAAGTTCTGAGTCCAGATTACCCAGAATGCTTAGAGAGTCAGAGGAGCAGCAGCAGGGAGGAATTTGTGAAGATCACAGTGGACTTCCTGAGGAGAATGAAGCAGGAGGAGCTGGCTGACAGTCTGCAGAGCAGTAAGAGGATTTATCTAAAGATTTAAAGTTTTGGATAAATGAACATTTTCCAGAGATGGAAGATGGAGCAACATGTTTTAAAGATTAGTTCTTTTTGGAATTGAGTGTTTATTTTTCTTCTCATTCAGAACTTCAAGCTGCAGTTTGTCATCGTAACCTTAAATCTGCTCTGAAGAAGAAGTTCCAGTGTGTGTTTGAGGGCATCGCTAAAGCAGGAAACCCAACCCTTCTGAATCAGATCTACACAGAGCTCTACATCACAGAGGGAGGGACTGCAGAGGTCAATGATGAACATGAGGTCAGACAGATTGAAACAGCATCCAGGAAAACAGACAGACCAGAAACAACAATCAGACAAGAAGACATCTTTAAAGCCTCACCTGGAAGAGATGAACCAATCAGAACAGTGCTGACAAAGGGAGTGGCCGGCATTGGGAAAACAGTCTTAACACAGAAATACAGCCTGGACTGGGCTGAAGACGAAGCCAACCAGGACATCCAGTTCATATTTCCATTCACTTTCAGAGAGCTGAATGTGCTGAAAGAGGAAAAGTTCAGCTTGGTGGGACTTGTTCATCACTTCTTTACTGAAACCAAAGAAGCAGGAATCTGCAGCTTTGAAGACTTCCAGGTTGTGTTCATCTTTGATGGTCTGGATGAGTGTCGACTTCCTCTGGACTTCCACAAAACTACAATCCTAACTGACCCTAGAAAGTCCACCTCAGTGGATGTGCTGCTGATAAACCTCATCAGGGGGAAACTGCTTCCCTCTGCTCGCCTCTGGATAACCACACGACCTGCAGCAGCCAATCAGATCCCTCCTGACTGTGTTGGCATGGTGACAGAGGTCAGAGGGTTCACTGACCCACAGAAGGAGGAGTACTTCAGGAAGAGATTCATATATGAGGAGCAGGCCAGCAGGATCATCTCCCACATCAAGACATCACGAAGCCTCCACATCATGTGCCACATCCCAGTCTTCTGCTGGATCACTGCTACAGTTCTGGAGGATGTGCTGGAAACCAGAGAGGGAGGAGAGCTGCCCAAGACCCTGACTGAGATGTACATCCACTTCCTGGTGGTTCAGGCCAAAGTGAAGAAGGTCAAGTATGATGGAGGAGCTGAGACAGATCCACACTGGAGTCCAGAGAGCAGGAAGATGATGGAGTCTCTGGGAAAACTGGCTTTTGATCAGCTGCAGAAAGGAAACCTGATCTTCTATGAATCAGACCTGACAGAGTGTGGCATCGATATCAGAGCAGCCTCAGTGTACTCAGGAGTGTTCACACAGATCTTTAAAGAGGAGAGCGGACTGTACCAGGACAAGGTGTTCTGCTTCATCCATCTGAGTGTTCAGGAGTTTCTGGCTGCTCTTCATGTCCATCTGACCTTCATCAACTCTGGACTCAATCTGCTGGAAGAACAACAAACAACCTCTACATGGTCTAAACTATTTAACAAACTAAAACTTCAATCTCTCCACCAGAGTGCTGTGAACAAGTCCTTAGAGAGTCCAAATGGACACCTGGACTTGTTCCTCCGCTTCCTCCTGGGTCTTTCACTACAGACCAATCAGAGTCTCCTACGAGGTCTGCTGACACAGACAGGAAGTAGCTCACAGACCAATCAGGAAACAGTCAAGTACATCAAGGAGAAGCTCAGTGAGAATCTGTCTGCAGAGAAAAGCATCAATCTGTTCCACTGTCTGAATGAACTGAATGATCGTTCTCTAGTGGAGGAGATCCAACAGTCCCTGAGATCAGGAAGTCTCTCCACAGATGAACTGTCTCCTGCTCAGTGGTCAGCTCTGGTCTTCATCTTACTGTCATCAGAAAAAGATCTGGATGTGTTTGACCTGAAGAAATACTCTGCTTCAGAGGAGGCTCTTCTGAGGCTGCTGCCAGTGGTCAAAGCCTCCAACAAAGCTCTGTGAGTACATTTGTAGTCATGTCTTTACTTTTAACATCCAACTGTGTCAGTAATTTATTTCACCAGGCTTTCTGTCTTTTTATGAATTTGTAAAGTTTTGGGATTTCTCCAATACTACTGTAACCTCTTTGATGCCTCCAGAACTCGGTGTACTCGAGATGCTGGATTCACCATAAACTCTGATCATCACTGCTGCTGTTATGTTATCAGTGTTTGTTTAAAAACTTAGGCTGCATGTGCCTAATGTTGTGATACTTTATATTCACATGCATGCTCCTAGATACATTTCTACTGCAGGTCTATTTTTAGTCACAAATATTGGTGAAACACTTGCTTTTACATGCATGGTGGGTCCTGCATTAAAGAAAGCATTTGAATTACTCAGTGAATCATGGCAGCCAGAGAAACATCCTTAGTTCCACTTTAAACTAAACTCTGCTTCGGTCTTCCACAGTGTGTTTGCTGTTTCTTTGTTGTTGTTGGCCTGCTCTCTCCTCTCACTCCAATCTGGTTGCAGCAGATGTTTGTCCCTCCCTGAACCTGCAGACTTGGGTGCAGCACCTCAGTTCATCTTCAGTCTGAAACAAGCTGTTTTAGCTACATCCCCTCAAGCACACCTTCCCTGGTTTTCTCTGCTGTGGTTGCTATAAAATGTAATCCTGATTAAAAAAAAAAAGAAAAACCTCAAGTCAGACTTGATGCCATTTATTGGCAGCATGGTGCCTGTTTGTCAGTCTTTGGTGATAAACTGCAGCACAGTCTAAAGCAAACCTTCTGACTTTATTGACTTTATGCATGTATATATTCTTCCTGTTCACCTTGGACACACAGCAGCTCTCTGTTTGTTATGATTGGACCTAGAACACAATTCAGATCAGCCAACATATCCTAATCTAGATGATTTTTAAGGTGGTATCTGGGACGAAAAGTTAAAAATCAGCTTGGATGGCCTGTACTGTATGATGGCCTTGGTTGCACCAGATTGATAGCCATGCAGGGTGGTTCACTCCTTGGGCAAGAAGACCGAGGAGTGAGCCACCCTCGGTCAAAGCTTGGTCATTCAAGCTCACTGTTTTCCCCTTGTTGGTTGATGATAAGTATTTTTTTTTTTACCTGACTTATAGTCATCATTGTCTTCAAATTAACTCACACACTGCTGACTGCTGTAGCTTACCTGGCTGAGCAGGTGACCCATGTACTGAAAGTTAGAGTCGTGACTCCAGGGCCTGGTTTGAGTCTGCCCAAGACCATTTCCTGTGTGTTATTCTCCTCACTTCTCCCTCCCTTCCTGTCTTCTCTGACCTATACAGTGAAGACAAAAGGCTTCAAGTTCTGAAAACTCTTCCCCTTCATCATCTTCCAAATCATCTCTCTCATCTAAAATCACCAGTATTCTCTGAGTAGAGAATCTTTTCACAGTGGGTAAAGTTATTTATTTGTTGTGTTCCTATTTGCAGCTGGGATAGATTGTGAAAAACTATTGGCTGCCAAAATTACATCCAGTTTAGAAGAAAAACATTGAGTGAAGTGTTTGTTTCATCATCCTTCACAACTCATCAACCAGGTGTCACAAACTGCAGCAGAACAGTACAAAGCACGTCATACTGGATGGCTGCAGCAACCAGAGTTTTACCTGCCTTTGGTATTTCTTGACGGCATCAGCGTAATATTTACTGAATAGAGTCGTCTTCTGTAATCTATTCAGATTCAGAACACTGTATTTATTTTCAAGGGGCTATTAGGATACTGACCTTACCAACCGTACATACAATACACAAACATCACATTGGGGAGACAGGTCAGGCTAGGTAGCTGGCCGGTCAGCCGCTAGAGCAGCGACCCGGAACCGAACAGCAGAAAATGCACAACATCAGGAAAGATGAGGAGAAAAAAGAACTCCCCCCAGACTGAGCTCCAACAGGGAGGTCAGTTTGAGAACAGAAAAAAATGACCTTAGCGCAGAACACATGAAAACTCTTAATACGCCATAGAAACACATGACAAGCAACAGGGATGGGTAAAAGGTGAGAGACAGCCGGTGTAGACAGCGCATCCGGGCCTGCAGCATTAGCGCTGGTCTCCTCGACCCACCGTCTGCACCGGGAGGGGATAAGCATGCTTAGGATGGGAAGGAACAGTCTAAACACCGTCTCTTATCAGGGTGAGATTTGTTATGTTCAGCTCCAGCCTTGACCACAGCTGGCGGCGGTATGTTAGCCGCATGAAATGATGGTGGTTTTCTTTGGTGCGAACAACTGCATGTCAGTTTCACAGCTGATCTAACAGTCCGTCACTCGTCTCTCAATCTCCCGTTGGAGAGCCACAAGCTTCTCTGAGAGGTTATCAGTTTTGCGCTCAAAGAGCAAAGTCTGAGAACTCATGACCGCCATGAGCTTCTTCAAGATCTTATCTTTGCTGCGTTCAATGAGCCCATTTTGAGAAGTCACGACCCGTCACATTGTTTCAGTCACAGCGGGCAGCCTTGTGGGGTTTTGATCAGCTGATTACGCTTTCTTTAATCTTCAATAAGCCAGGGCCAAGCCAGCTCAGATCAGCAAGAACCCTTTGCTGCTGTGAATGTTCGTGCTGCTATATTTCAGTATCAGGCTTTAAATGTACAAATGGATCTGAGAAGATTTCCAATCATGTTTCTACTAGATTTACAGTTTGTTTTCATGTCATCTGACTCAGAAGGTGGAGCAGGTGGAGCTTACAAGGAGTAAGTGCTGATATAGAAGAAGAGTTGTGTTTTAATGAAGCTATTTAGTTAACCAATAATTGTATTGCATGCTGGCATTAAAAAATGTTTCATTTGACTGATTTAATTAATTTGTTTGTTTGTTTTCTTCCAGACTGAGTGGCTGTAACCTCTCAGAGAGAAGCTGTGAAGGTCTGTCCTCAGTTCTCAACTCCCAGTCCTCTAGTCTGAAAGAGCTGGACCTGAGTAACAATGACCTGTGGGATTCAGGAGTGACGCTTCTGTCTGCTGCAATGCAGAGTCCACATTGTACACTGGAAACTCTCAGGTCAGGATTCAAACATATCATTAAATGATATTATTGTATAAACAACCAAGCTTTATAGAATTGGCAGGTGGACTTTTCTTTATCTCTGGATTGCTTAGGAGATTCTTAAGTACTGTCTGAAGATTTTTTACAGTCACATATTTTCTTTTAATAGTAAAACAGAATTATTGTTCAGTTCAATGAGCAGGTAGCTGTGAGATTCATAATAATGAGGTATATTTGTATTAAAGATGACTAAACTTGAACAGTAGCTGTGTGAGTTACTGTGTTTGCTCATGTGTGCTGATGTTGTGAGTAATTTAAAGCTGAAGTAAACTTGTAATGAGTTTAATAGAGTTTCTGAAGTAAGTGTACTTAGAGATATTTATGTGTTTACTAAAGTCCAGGAGCAGGAGACTGTGTGTAGCATAGAGGAACCCAGACCTCAGCTTTGTCTCCTGGGTTTCTGTTGCTGCTGTTACAGTTTCCCCTCATTGTTCCCTTCAACAGTCTCCTCACTGTAACAAATCAAACTGTTACTGTATAGATTCACGTCTGAATGTTGCCATGTGCTATTAAAACTAAAAGTGATGTTTCATACACCCACATGGTTCAGTCACACAGTAACTGATGGTAAATAAAGTTTGTGTTGAGCACATCGTACAGGTCAGCTGCTCCACACAGATCTCAGGTTTACATGCTGGAACAGTTCGTGATCATGAAGGATAAACCTCACTTCCTCTTTGTTTCGTACAGATGTGACATGAACAATAACACATTCATGAAATCCTTTTAGGAACACAAACACTATTGTAGCTGGAGAATATATTTGAATGTAGGATAATGTAGGGGAACATAAACAACAGTAATAACTAACCACCACCTCACCATTTGGGTTGGTAGCTGCATGTTGATTGATGAAGTCATTTTCTTCTTCCTCCATTTCTACCTTATTAACATCAGATTAAAAGCTGCACAGATACAGGCACTGGACATGTTTAGCCTAGCTTTGTACAAGGACTGGACATGGGGGAAACGGCTCTCATCACTGGATCAAAACATGAAAACAAATCTGAAGTAAAGTTTTGTTGAAGTGAACTGTGGTGGTGCCCAATGTTCCCTCTAAGCTGCGCACGTGCGCAATTGCGCGCTGCTGGCACGGTCTCTGCGCACAGAAAATCTGTGTTGAGCACAAAAAAAAAATCAAATCTCAATTGAAATTAAAATTAAAACTTTAACAATTCTGTTTTGCAGTGTTAGTCAGTGACTGGCTGCTCCCATATGGGATTAGAACGATGCCGCCTTATCCCATAGTCCAGCCAATGATCCGATTCACATTCGTATATACGCAGCTAATCAACGTGGTTGACTGACAGCGTCCTTATGTGCCGACACCGGTGTTTTAGCGAGCAAAGCGGCTGATGTGGAGTGAAGCCACGTTAATGACAACGTGTACAACTATTGGAGATGTGAGCAGGACAGATGGAACAATTGATGGAAAAAGTGTGGACTTTATACCAGTTTTTAAATTGTGTTGATCGGCCACATGAAACCAGAGTTATGATAAAAATATCTGCAATGTTTGGTTTTCTTCCTGAATACTGTCGTTGTTTATAACAACGATAGTATTCAGTATTTATTGCAACAAACTTTGTTTGCAAAACTCAGTAACTTTTTTGAAGAAGTAACTATATAATTATAAATATGTTTGTTTTCTTTACAGTTCCAACCTTTTATATAACCTTTTGAAGGAAAAACACGACTTTTTCAAATCTTTGTCCTGTTTTTATGATAAATGTACGACTTTAATGTGAAACATTCAGAGTTTTTTCTCTTGTTGTGTTTGTTTGAAGCTGCTTCCTGTTGGCTTCAGCTGTTTGGAGTTTCCATTTTCTAAACTTCTACATTCTGAACCATCTTCAGCTCTGAACAGATGATGAAACACTGAATGATTTCAAGCTCACACTTTGTCTAATAAACTTACATCTTTCATTCTTTATACAGATTGTGGGGCTGTGGTTTGTCAGAGATCAGCTGTGATTATCTGGCAGCAGCACTGAAGTCCAACCCCTCCCATCTGACAGAGCTGGAGTTGAGTAAAAACAACAAGCTGCAGGATTCAGGAGTGAAGCATCTGTGTGGTTTTCTGGAGAGTCCAGGATGTAAACTTGAAACTCTGAGGTCAGTCAGCATGTTTTAGTTGTGCTGAGATGAATATGATGTGAAAGTTGTGCTGACACTAAACTACAGACATTAGGCTGATATTATACTGATCCACACTGAGGATCTTCATGGTAAAGTCTGTTTTCTTCTTCTCTGGTTTAGTCCATTGACTGCAGCAGAACAATGTTCACATTTCAAACAGTGATACTCAACGTATGGCCCGCGGCCCACATGCGGCCTGCCCACCTTTCCTGATTCAGAGAGAGGGGACCCTGATTAACTGTGTAGTGTTCTTCCTCACAGTTCTAAGTATCAGACACAACAATGAATAATCCACAGCTGGCTATCTTTAGCAGGTCAAAGGTCACGGCACACAGCAGACAGTGGGAAATATTATAATTCTGATCATTTATCAGCACATATCCATATATATAAAAACAAAGCTGACACTGTGAGACTTGATCAGAGGTGTGATCATCACAGCAGAGGCCTTTGTGTCAAAGTCACTGAGGATCAAACAGAAACACATGAAGCAGATTTTCCTGTTCTGGCTTTTTATAGCAGATAACCTTCAAAATATTCTGCAGTCGATCAAAAACTGAAGCAAACCATGAATCAACATGTGAACATGAGCTGATGCTGCTGACGTGAAGCAAAGTTACAGAGGTTTGATTACAGACACAGCTGAGAGTTTGTAATCTGTCATCATTTTAAAAGGTTTAAATTTCTTCAGTATTGAACAGCAGAAATGAGACTTTGTTTTCGGAGGCCGACAGCAGTGAACACAACAGCAGACTGGTGCGTAATAAGCAGTGAATAATGCAGAAAACAGATTTTTGAAGGAAAACTGTTCTTGAAGTACACTGAGAGAGAGAGAGCTGTGCAGGAAGTAAATGTCAAAGTCAGAGAGAATTCATGACGATGTTCATCAAACGTGAAGCAGAGTTTGGATCTTCTTTTGCTGCTGGTTCACTCAGTTTTGGTTGGAGACAGATGAAACCTGCAGCTTCAGGATCTGTGAGCTGTCCACTTTCAGCCCCGACGGCGTGTCCGTGTACGTGCCGTCGAGTGAACGATCCACGCTCTGTATTTCCATCTTTGTGTGTTTAGCTGCTCTCATTTACTGTTTTATCTGTTTGGTTGTTGTGGAATTCCTTTTTATTATTTATTATTTATTTATTTTTAGAAAGAGGGGCAATACATATTAATGAACATTTTAACAAATGTAAATATGCCAGATTATAGCCTTGGGCAAATTTCCATCTGCAGACCCTCTGGCAGGTTGGTGTTAAACACAAGTTAGTAAAAACATACAGAGACACTATTTACAGGTCATGTGACAAGGATAAAAACAGTGATCACATTCTACTAGAACAAACAATGACAAGGAGCGTGGACAAAGAGGACAGTATAGATAACAATAACGGAAACACATCAATTATATTGAACAAACCCCAGTATTGTACATGCCCTGACCGTCGTGATATTGCGTTCACCCATTGCACTAACAGTTGTTTCCCTTTTTGTAATACACTAACTCTTTTTCCCATCCAATATAAAGCATGATTATTAAACATGATTACATGTTTGTGTGTCCCTCAGCCGCCCTTTTAAGTGACTCTTAAAGATGGGTAAACTTGTACTTTCCCTCACTGACAGTGGAAGACTATTCCAGCAGCTCCTTCCCTGATATGACAGAGCAGCTGTGAAAAGGTGGTCCGCCTGAATGTCAATTCATAATCACCTCTAACAGTGGCTCGAGTCAGTTGAGACCCGGCAACACTGCTAGACTTTTGTTTAATAAAATCACTCATTGGTGGAGGCGCCAGACCATGTATAACTTTGTATATTAGACAGGTAGATTTAAATAATTTGAAATGAGTAAAATTTAAAAACTTGTATTTTTCTAAAATTTGACAATGGTTAAATGAAAAAGGTTTTTTATCTAATATTTTCAATGCTCTTTTGTAGCATACCTCGATTGGCCCAATAGCAGCAGAGCTCGTATAGTACCAACTTGTAACACAATATTCAATATGAGCCGGTATCATAGAATGCAGGAATGTAATCGCTGCTATGTCTGTTAATGATGTGTGGATATGTCTAAAGTTCTGTATATTAACATTTACAGTTTTCACTACTTTATTAATGTGTTTTTTAAAGGATAATTTTGAGTCTAGTAGCACTCCCAAATACTTAAATTCCTCAACATTAATTAATTCTTGTGCACCCAAGCAGACTTTTACTGCAGCCACGGTTGTTTTAGGTTTACTAAAAAACATTGATACAGTCTTTTTAAAATTAAGGCACAAGCATGAGTCATTCAGCCATTTTTGTAAATCATGTAATGCCAGTGAAAGCTGATGGGCTGCATCATCAGCAGTTTTGGCTTGCGTAAAAATTACCGTATCATCAGCGTACATAATCGTGTCCACATCTTTGCACACATTAGGCAAGTCATTTACATAAAGTGAAAATAACAGGGGGCCTAGAATTGAACCCTGGGGGACACCTTGCGTACAGTGAAGATAGGGTGACTTGCTATTCTTTATTTGCACGCATTGTTTTCTATCTGATAGATAAGACTGTATCCATTTAACGGTGTGATTACTAAAGTTAAATGTTGACAGTCTAGACAAGAGCTTAAGATGATTCACAGTGTCAAACGCACGCTCGAAATCATGAAAAACAGCCGCAACATAATTGCTCTTGTCTAAGTAAGATTTCACTCTCTCAACAAAAACACAGACAGCCGTTTCAGTTGAATGAAGAGTGCGAAATCCGAATTGCATAGGGTGCAAACCCGGATTGGAGTCATTAAGATGTTTGATGATAGAATTAGCAACCCACTTTTCTGCTATCTTTGAAAAGATAGGGAGTATGCTAATAGGTCGATAATTAGCAGGGTCTGTTTTATCACCCAATTCATAAATTGGTGTAACTTTTTCCACCTTCTAACTCAGAGGAACGACTGCCTGCGTCATTGAGAAATTAATAAGATGGGTCACAGGCACCAAAAGACAAGATTTATAATGCTTCAAGAAATTGGTATCACATCCAAACTCATCCCTGGCTTTAGAACTTCTTAATTTAGAGATTATATTTTCTACTTCATTTTCTGTAATTTTCTGAATATTGAACTTTGAATCTGGAGAAGGAACATCCTCTTTGGTGTCGGTATTTCCAATATTTTGTTGAGGGTCACAAGAATTAGAAAACAATTGTGCAATTTCAGTAATAGTTCTTTGGAAAAAATCATTTAATTTAGTAGCTAGGCTGAGAGGCTCTGATACCAGTTCATTGGCAAATTTAAGTTCAAGGTCTGTATCAGCATTATGCTTACTGTTACCAAGGAGTTTGTTAATATTTTCCCAAATTAGGTTACAGTTTCCTTTGGCACTATTAATTACAGTCATAAAAATTTTGCTTTTGCCATTCTCAAAGTTTGTGTGACTTTATTCCTTGTAGATATAAAATGTAATCGATCAGTATTTAATCCAGATTGTAACGATTTTTTAAGTAACTGGTCTCTGAGTCTCATAAGCTGTTTACATTTAGTATTAATCCAAGGCAAGGAATAAACTTGTTTCTTTATATAGCTCTCTTTCTGAAACTGTGACAAGACCCCTTTAATAGCACAGTATAATAGATCACAACATTTATTAGTGTCATCATAGGATAGTATGCTAGTCCAATCAAAATTATTTAGAGCTGCCATTAAATGTTGCTCTTTACTATTTGGAATAAATGTTTTTTTTATATTCATACTTTTACTGACACATCTCAGTCGCTTTTTAGTTAGCTTTCTAGAGAAGAATATTGCATTGTGGTCAGACAAGCCAGTCAAAAAGTTATGTTTTTATCATTCTATCCGGTTTGTTAGAAAACACCAGGTCTATTAGAGTTCTAGAGCGATTTGTTATTCTAGTGGGATCATTGATCATTTGTTTTAAACTAAAATTATCTGTGATTTCTTTTAGTTTCTTTCTGTCGCTTTTGTTATCCCAAATACATTTAAGTCTCCCATTAGGATAAGTTCATTGTTGAAGTCGCAAGCATTCAGAAGTGCCTTGAATTGGTCATAAAAATCTACTTTTGCTAAAGGTGGGCGATAAAGACATAAAACAGTAAATGACATTTCTGCTGAGAGTGACACTTTAACTCCAACACATTCAACAGAGATTTCATTGGGCCAGATTATTTGTGTACATTTTAGAGAGTCCTTCATATACAATAACACCCCTCCCCCTTTCCTTGATGCCTATCTTTTCTGAAGACATGGTAGCCTTGTAGAGTTAACAGTGTTTGTCGAGAAGAGGGTTTGAGCCCAGTTTCCGAAAGTCCCATGAAATCAACATTTGAATTAATGAGAAGATGTTCCAGTTGTTCCCTCTTAGGGGCCATGCTGCGTATGTTCAGATGGCCACCTAGGAGCCCTTTGTCTTTACACTGTGAATCCCATATAGTCCTAGCTTGATTAAGAGTCCGAAATAACTTAAACGATCGATGCTTTTTAAACACAGGGTTCCTCTGTGTACCCATGGGTGTGATAGGTTGTGTTGACTTACTAGGTTTAGTTGTAATCGGGACCTGCAATGATGGTGTTAGCCCAGGAAGCTGCTGTAGCCCAGGTAGCAGTGATGGTGTTAGTCCAGGAGGCTGCTGTAACCCTGGTAGCAGTGATGGTGTTAGTCCAGAAGGCTGCTGTAGCCCAGGTAGCAGTGATGGTGTTAGTCCAGGAGGCTGCTGTAACCCTGGTAGCAATGATGGTGTTAGCCCAGGAAGCTGCTGTAGCCCAGGTAGCAGTGATGGTGTTAGTCCAGAAGGCTGCTATAGCCCTGGTTGCAGTGATGGTGTTGGTCCAGGAGGCTGCTGTAGCCCCGGTAGCAGTGATGGTGTTAGTGCAGGACGCTGCTGTAGCCCAGGTGGCAGTGATGGTGTAAGACCAGGATGCTGTTGTAGCCCTGGTAGCAGTGATGGTGTTAGCCCAGGAAGCTGCTGTAGGCCAGGAAGCAGTGATGGTGTTAGCCCAGGAAGCTGCTGTAGGCCAGGAAGCAGTGATGGTGTTAGCCCAGGATGCTGTTGTAGCCCTGGTAGCAGTGATGGTGTTAGCCCAGGAAGCTGCTGTAGCCCAGGTAGCAGTGATGGTGTTAGCCTAGGAAGCTGCTGTAGCCTAGGGAGCTTCTGTAGCCCTGGTAGCAGTGATGGTGTTAGACCAGGGAGCTGCTGTAGCCGAGGTAGCAGTGATGGTGTTAACCCTGGGAGCTGCTGTAGCCCAGGTAGCAGTGATGGTGTTAGCCCAGGGAGCTGCTGTACCCCAGGTAGCAGTGATGGTGTTAGCCCTGGGAGCTGCTGTAGCCCAGGTAGCAGTGATGGTGTTAGCCCAGGGAGCTGCTGAGACTGTAGCACAGGACTTGAAACAGGTCCGGTGTTACGCTCAACATCGCCAGCCAGAAGTATTATCATCAAGAGATTCACAACCCCCAGGAATGATCTAGATACCGTTTTAACACGTTTACCTGGGGGCGGCGTAGCATGTCCACAATCCAGGATTCTTGAGTACAAAAGATGTTGGCTCCTCTTGGCTGGGTGGAGAGTTAAATTAATCATGAATACGTGAATACATTAAGCTCAAGAGGAGGTAGAAAGACAAGAAAAGACCAAACAAACATGGCAAAATCCAAGGTTTTTTGATATATTTTTTTGGCAAACACACAGGACCTGCCTGACTCTGTGGCTTCACCCTGGCGGCCATCTTGCATCCCCTTTTGGGAGCTTTAACCTGAGATTCTGGCAAAATACATTTATATTAAAAATCGATTCAGGATTGAATGAATCAACATCGCTTTATTCAAATTAAAACCATTTAAATAGAAAAATCCTTTTTTTTACACCTGCCTCTAATGCTGGGTAATGTCAGCTAGTGTATGTGCAGCTGGCTGTGAGGCTCAGGGAGCGTCTACAAAGTGCAACACTGAAAGAACATCATCCATAAATATTTAGTAATAACTGGACTCTCATACAGCAAGACTCAAATGCCTTTAAACATCAGCTTATCCTGCTGATCCAAGTCCAACACTGAGTTTGTAAAAACATGTTTGTCAATCATTTTGTTTGGTTTCTGAGGAAAATGATTCAATAACTTGCTGCTAATACACAACATTTCATCATAATTCCTCATAACCCTCTTTTGTCTGACCATTTGATCCCATTTGAATTTGCAATAAAGGATCCACAGAGTTTGGTGACAATAATGACAGTAGATGTTTGTGTGATGGAAGCAAATGAGTGTGTGATGTTCTTTCAGTGTTGCGCTTTGTAGACGCTCCCTGAGCACTGGTCTTACAGCCAGCTGCACATAGAGACCAGTGTTGTTAGTCCAGGTCAGAAGATGACTTGTTGGAAGGAAAATGAGCTTGTAGTTTGTCTGCTTTAATAATGTGACTGGAAAAAGGTGTTGGACTTCAAATATGTCCATTTCTTTCACACTTCACCTTTAAAAGTGAAGCCTTGTGGTTCCTGGAAGGAAAAACACGACTCTTTCAAGTCTTTTTCTGTTTTTATGATAAATGTATGACTTTAGTGTGAAACATTCAGAGTTTTTTCTCTTGTTGTGTTTGTTTGAAGCTGCTTCCTGTTGGCTTCAGCTGTTTGGAGTTTCCATTTTCTAAACTTCTACATTCTGAACCTTCTTCAGCTCTGAACAGATGATGAAACACTGAATGATTTCAAGCTCACACTTTGTCTAATAAACTTACATCTTTCATTTTTTATTCAGATTGAAGGACTGTGATTTGTCAGAGATCAGCTGTGATTATCTGGCAGCAGCACTGAAGTCCAACCCCTCGTATCCCAGAGTGCTGGACCTGAGTGGAGACTACAAGAACCTGCAGGATTCAGGAGTGAAGCAGCTGTGTGTTCTTCTGGAGAATCCACGATGTCGATTTGAAACTCTCAGGTCAGTCACATGTTTTAGTTGTGCTGAGATGAATATGATGTGAAAGTTGTGCTGACACTGTGGATCAGTAGGCCCACACACCTCTATACAGGAAGTCTGGTTCTACTCTTTGTAGAACTTCTGATTCCTGATCCTCTGAGTCTGACTCAGTAGATAATGCAGAGTTCTGAGCTGATGTGGGTGAGTGGACTCAGGCAGCCTGACAGTCTTGATGTCCAGGTCTTCCCTGCTTGTCCTGATACACATAAACCTGAGTATCCTTGCAGGTCAGATCTTATCAGTCACACCTGTTAGTGCAGCTCTCCTCTAGATTGTAGTGCTTGTTAAACTAGGATGATTTTAGGAGCCTGGACCGCAGACTCCAAGGGAAGATATTACTTGGAAAGACTAAACCAACCTATTAGAGGTGTTTGCACTAACATAGAATAATAGTCAGATTTACATCTTTATTGTCTCACAAAGGGTTAAAAAGTGAATGTGCACAGAGAGGTTGGTGGTGAGATGGGCACTTTCAGCACTTTAGATGTGTTCCAGCTCAGTGTTCATGGAAATAATCCGGAGAGCAGGATTCCTTGATGAATGTCACATCTTCTTAAAGTTATAATCCACAGGGAAAACTTTGAAACTGTCGATCTGATATCTACTCAACCAATCAGGTGTTTGATCTCCAGCCCCACCTTATTATCAGTTTCTCTCTCTCTTTTTCACATCTGAATTATCTTCACTTCACATTTCAGTCAGTTCAGATTTCATTAGCACGTTCACTTTAGCACAATCCATTTTAATCCAAACACCTTTCTCTTTAAACTCTGTCTGTCAGTCACAGTATATCCAGTACAGTCCTCTTTTTCACTGAGTCACACACATTCAGAGATCAGAGTGTCCTGTGTGTGCTCTCATTCACTCACACTTACTCTCATATGGCTAAAGTCTGTTTGTACACAGAGTTAGGCCTGTCTCTACAATCATTATTTTATTACTTTTATTCTGATTCATCAAAGCCAAACTCAAGCATCTTTATATTTACTGATTATGTTCTCATCAATAATTAACAGTCAGTACATTCAGATATGAATCATAATTCAGTGTTTAACATATTATCACAGATGGACTCCACAGGAGATCTCCTTTATGAAGAAACTGTGAAAGTTTGTCCAACAGTGGGAAACATTTCAGAGAACATCTCAGAGAATATCTGTGAAGCAGAAACTAAACATAATAATAGAAGAAAAGCCAAATAATGATCCAAATCCTGCTCTGAGACTATCAGACAGTAGAGGCTTCCAAAGACTGCTCAGCTCTCAGACTTACTTAAAGATGCTGGTGCTGTCCACAGATCAGCTGACCTGCTGGGTCTCCATGATCAGCTTTGTTTCTTGGAGATAAAGGCTGAACCCTTTAGAGCTTCAGTTCTCCAGAGCAGCAGGATGTCTGAGGTCTGCAGAAACACAGAAACACAGCAGCTAAACATAGTTGTTCAAAGAAAACGAGGTGGGAGCTGCTGATTCCTGAGATTTGATACTGGATTAGCTTCAGTAGTTATTCCCATCACTGCTGTAGGAGCTACATTTAGTCACAGCTGATTGTCGTCTTTGAACAATCACAATGACTACTTGACAGGGGATTTCTTTAAATCACCCTGTAGTTCTTCAGCTAAGACACCTGAGTTAGGAAACACAAACACTGCAGTTGTCTTTCACTCGCGACGGCAGTCATGGACGCACGACCTGCGTCTCATCACTGTCTGCGTTCTTTATTTATACTTTTCTGTGTGTGTGTGTGTGTGTGTGTGTGTGTGTGTGTGTGTGTGTGTACAAAAATAACAACGTCACTCAGAGCAATGGGTTTTTCTCTTCTCTAAATCTAACTGTTCTCTGAAGACAGGAAGCGGTTAGTAGCTGAATAAGTTCATCGCAAAAGTTATTAGGTGAAAAGTTACGTAGACATGTAGATTGCTTAGTGATCAATAAAAAGCACATTTCATGAAGCTGATCACATTATATAAAAACAATTTTCCTTTGACACTACTGTTGTAAAAAACAAGCACACAAAGAACCAATGAGAGTGTAGAACAGGATAAAGCGCTCCTGTGATGGAGGCAAAGAAATGAGCAGCAGACGGCCGTCTACATGTTGTAGTGGTTTACAGTCACCAGGGGGCGCCGTCACAGCCACGCAGTCAGTGGGCTGCTCTGCTTATGCAGTTGTTGGTGAAGCTGAAGTGAAAGCGAGTGTTAAAACAATGAAAAGTGTCCACTGCAGCCTCCATCTGAGCTTCTAATGCTCTTCTTGTTTGATCCTCCATGTTTGTGCTGAACGCTGCTGTCGCTCCCTTCTCTGTTCCCGCCCACTTTCCAACCAATCAGCATTGGAGCGTGCACAGCGTCGTCCACACTGAGCTTTGTTGTGAGTGCGTGGACTCGTCTGCAGAACATTTTCAGTACAATAACCAGCTGTGCATGCGCCCCAAGCAGCAGCTTCAAGCTCACCTCAAAGAAGTTTAACAGGAAGGACGACTCGTCCATCACGCGTCCAGCTGTGACCGTGTCCACAGCAGAGTGTCAACGAGGCTTCATGCTAACACGTACACATGGAGCTAATACCGCCACGAGCAGCTGCTCAGTGGATTTGGAGGAGAAATGTCTGCAGCTTCTCACAGGCAGTATGCAGAATGTGGATCTCCACAAAGACTGTGGAGACCTCATCCCAGACTCAAAATCAACACTTGTCTGCATAAAACTTCTCACAAGTTCCCGTCACAAGTGTCTTCTAAGTGAAGCTACCAGGTTCAGGTCCAGCTCTGTTTATCTGGGGCTGCAGTAGATGATCCTTCCTCACAAAGCAACACAGACACCAGATATGCAAACACAGCATTATACAACACAACCAAGAGATCCAAAGAATTTTCTCTGCATTTCTGTGGCTGCTGGAACGAAGCTGTTTGAAACCTTGTTGTTCTGCACTTTGGGACCTGAAGAGGAACCTGAACCTCTGTGCAGAGGGTTCAACGCTGAGGATTCCTGTTCAGTTTTTTTTATTTCACACGGCAAAACTTGACAACTTTATTGTCAAGTTAAATGTACAACTTCAATGTGAAAAATTCATTTTTTTTTCTCTTGTTTGTTTGAAGCTGCTTCCTGTTGGCTTCAGCTGTTTGGAGTTTCCATTTTCTAAACTTCTACATTCTGAACCTTCTTCAGCTCTGAACAGATGATGAAACACTGAATGATTTCAAGCTCACACTTTGTCTAATAAACTTACATCTTTCATTTTTTATTCAGATTGAAGGACTGTGATTTGTCAGAGATCAGCTGTGATTATCTGGCAGCAGCACTGAAGTCCAACCCCTCGTATCCCAGAGTGCTGGACCTGAGTGGAGACTACAAGAACCTGCAGGATTCAGGAGTGAAGCAGCTGTGTGTTCTTCTGGAGAATCCACGATGTCGATTTGAAACTCTCAGGTCAGTCACATGTTTTAGTTGTGCTGAGATGAATATGATGTGAAAGTTGTGCTGACACTGTGGATCAGTAGGCCCACACACCTCTATACAGGAAGTCTGGTTCTACTCTTTGTAGAACTTCTGATTCCTGATCCTCTGAGTCTGACTCAGTAGATAATGCAGAGTTCTGAGCTGATGTGGGTGAGTGGACTCAGGCAGCCTGACAGTCTTGATGTCCAGGTCTTCCCTGCTTGTCCTGATACACATAAACCTGAGTATCCTTGCAGGTCAGATTTTATCAGTCACACCTGTTAGTGCAGCTCTCCTCTAGATTGTAGTGCTTGTTAAACTAGGATGATTTTAGGAGCCTGGACCGCAGACTCCAAGGGAAGATATTACTTGGAAAGGCCAAAGCAACCTATTAGAGGTGTTTGCACTAACATAGATAAATACTCAGATTTACACCTTTAGTGTCTCACAAAGGGTTGAAAAGTGAATGTGCACAGAGAGGTTGGTGGTGAGATGGGCACTTTCAGCACTGTAGATTAGGGCTGCCACGATTAGTCGACTAGTCACGATTACGTCGACTATCAAAATCGTCGACGACTGATTTAATAGTCGACGCGTCGTTTGAAGCTTTGTAAGATCACAAAAGATGCAGGAATAAGTAGTAGGATTTAAGAGTGTAATAAGGGACTGAAACAGAAGATGGCAGCACTGCATGTACAAGGATGCCAGCTACCGTTAAACCCCGAAGAAGAAGCAGCTGTGTCCCAGAATTCATAGCGCGGCCCTGCTCAGTTTACAACAATGGCGGAAGCTAGTTAGTTTTAATATTACTCTTATTATTCTTTCTGGGTCACAAAATAAACGTTTAACATATTTTCAGGCGAGAATGTAGCTGTGTAAACCTCAAATATCTGCTCAGTTTATCAAGACACCACATATTTTCAAAAGCACTCCAATGTTTTCGGAGACATCCGTTACCCACTAGCTCAATAGCTAGCCGGTGGCAAGGCTCACTAGAGCCTGTGAGAACACCGGACTCCCGGCAAATCGTTTTCAAACCCACCGCCGTCACAAATCACTTAGATAACTTAAAAATGTTATTGTTTGGCTTTTTTCAGTCTTTTATTTGTTCCTGAGTAAATCGGTTTGGCTGAGATTAAAGTTATAGTTTTTACACAGCTGAATAAACGTCAAGCAGACAGCTGATTATCAAAAGTGTGAGATGCTCGAGAATATACTGCGGTGTCCTGTTATATTTTAGATAGCAAGGAGTTTATTAAACTTCACCGAAATAATCTGCAAATTTCATTTAAATTCAATAAACTATCATCTTGTCTTTATTTTTAGTTAGCACATACCTTAAACACTTAAAGCTATAAGCTAATGATCGTTATATAAGAGCAGATGCATGCTGGTGCAATAAGCTGTATGTTTTACGTCCAATGGATGATGATCTGATTAGTCGACTAATCACAAAAATAATCGGTGACTAGTCGACTATCAAACTAATCGTTTGTGGCAGCCTTACTGTAGATGTGTTCCAGCTCAGTGTTCATGGAAATAATCTGGAGAGCAGGATTCCTTGATGAATGTCACATCTTCTTAAAGTTATAATCCACAGGGAAAACTCTGAAACTGTCGATCTGATATCTACTCAACCAATCAGGTGTTTACATGCCCTTCACTGATCTCCAGCTTCACCTCATTATCAGTCTCTCTTTCACATCTGAATAATCTTCACTTTACATATTAGTCAGTTCAGATTTCATTAGCACGTTCATTTTAGCATAATCCATTTTAATCCTTTAAGACCGGTCGGAGCGGGCACGCTCCATTTTGCCTAACTATTTTTAATCCCTATAGAACCGGAACCTCGTAAGCTAGAGCAGTATTTTTTTTTTTTGCATATGAAACCGGAGGAGTTGTACTTACATCTTATGCCATCATCTTGTCCTCGGTCACGGTTTCCTTCCACATATAGCTTTGCAAAAATTGCATAAAAAGCACTTGCAGCAACAAAAACATAATCTTCCAGAAACACGCTTTTCTGATCCGATCAGCTGTTCATAACACTTCCTACGTTGGAGTAGACGTCAGTGCGAACTATCGCATGTCCGCCATTACCTGCCCGAAACCGGAAGTGATGTCATTTTTGTGGAAAATGTAGGGTTGTTTTTTTTGGGGTTTTTTTTTACCTCCAGGGCCTTATAAGCCTATACTGGCATTTTTAAAAGTTATTTTTTACTTTATGACTTTCTGTGTGGTTTCTGGGATGCTTAGGACTCATATTGCACTGCTGGAAATAATTTATTTTGATGCATATGCTGCTTTTTTGCAAATTTGCATTATAATATTTATTTTCGTTTTTCCTGCAGTGTATAAAAATTGGTGTATTTCAAAAATAAAACTATGAAGACACTCACAATAAATTTCCTGTGGTGGGAAACTATTTTGTGCAACTTTTTTGTATTTACAGTTTTGAGGGATAAACCTCTTAAATTTCTCTAACTAGAAATATATGTAAAAAAAAAAAAACAAAAAAAAAAACAAAAACGATTTTCAAGTTTTTTTGTAGTTTATTGCACTTTTTTTGCAATTTATGTAGTTACTATGGACTTAATGCATACATATTATTAAAATTTGGGTTATAAGGGTTGTATTGATGTATAGCAACTTGAAATGCTCCCAAAAATGGCACTACAGGTTGTGAAAATATGAAGATAAGCTCTAGCGGACTTTGTTCTATGGTAGGTCTTAAAGGGTTAATCCAAACACCTTTCTCTTTAAACTCTGTCAGTCACAGTATATCCAGTACAATCCTCTTTTTCACTGAGTCACACACATTCAGAGATCAGAGTGTCCTGTGTGTGCTCTCATTCACTCACACTCACTGTCATATGGCTGAAGTTTGTTTGTACAGAGGCTAACCTCAAGAAATCACATGATAGGGTGGAGCTGGGTTTCACAATGAGCTCACCCGAAACCTTGGCTGATTGTGACCTACACCCATTTTCACACCTTGGCTCGTGTGATCAACAGGGGGTTCATGACCCCCTTGGCGGACTCTCCCACAGGGTTAAAATCTGGGACTCTCCACCATTTGACCCTAGAAATAAAGAAGCTTCTTGGATGAGAGGTGAAACGTCTTCAAGAAACTTAAAGAAGTCCAGATGCCTTTTTTTCTTCAAAGCTGGAATTAAATGAGTCCAAGTCTTCTGCTGATTCAGCATCACATTCATCTTTGCTCCTTGCTCTGTATCCCCACCATGGACTTCATTCCTTTCCAAGCCAGCCTTGAGTGTCCTTTATTCAGCTCATCCTCTGCTTTACTTTTAGACCTGATTTTAGCTGCTTTATCTCTCTTTCAACAAGTTTCTGTGCCTCAATCTTTTTCTTCTCTCCCTCATAACAAAACAGCTTCTTCTGACTGAGAAGATGTTGGAGTGATTTACTAATCCAGGGCTGATTTTGGGGGAAAATAGTTCCTGTTTTCAAAGTAATCCCCCATTTTTCCCAGAAAGAAATGTAAGTAGAAATAAATGATCTAAGTGAGAACATGAGCCTTTAAAAAGGCTCTTCTGAGGCTGCTGCCAGTGGTCCAACCCTCCAACAAAGCTCTGTAAGTCAATATGTGATCATACCTTTAGTTTTTAAATGTTTATTCTAGTTAACACAGATCAGGTGGGAACTCAAATAAAATATCAAAAATATTAAGTGGTCATTGGTACTCAGATGTTCAATACTGAATACATTGGAGCACAAATTGTCCACATTTCTGAAATATTTCTGGGTGTAACTGTTACCAAAGTGCAATTTAGACCTGGCCTGTGGTTGTTATCTAAGTGATAATCATCAATTCTACTTAAAACAAATACAAAATAAAGAAATTTGACACATTTTGTTGATATCAAAAGCACACTGAACAATTCAGTGTTGTTTTACTGCTGTTCTCTCTTCACTTCTCCTCCTCTGATTCTCTCCACATGTTGCTCTGCATAACTGCTCAGTTTCCTGACAAAAACCAGATTAAATATTGCTAAATATAATAGTATCTACTACACTTCAACATAAGTGTTTTATTTTTGTAATTGTTTATCTGTTATTTTTCAGACTGAGTCACTGTGACCTGTCAGAGAGAAGCTGTGAAGCTCTGTCCTCAGGTCTCAGCTCTCAGACCTCTAATCTGAGACAGCTAGACCTGAGTAACAGTAACCTGAAGGATTCAGGCGTGAAGCTTCTGTCTGAAGAACTGAAGAGTCCACACTGTACACTGGAAACTCTCAGGTGAGATCAAGCATTTTTCTTTCATCAACTGACAGAATTAGCAGATTAATAATAAGGCAGTGCTCTAATAAGAGGAGAAGTGGAGGTGTTTTGAAGGGCAACATACTCTTATGTTAACAAGACAGGAAGTAGTTCCTGGGAACTGCTTCCTTTGTTATTGTCTAAGTAGAAACATGATGGTAAAACAGTGAGTTTGCAGAGGTGAATCCACACCACACAACACAACAATGCTGTTGCGTGCTGAAAGCAGACTTCTCACAGATTCTGAGACTGCAGGTTTCATCACTGTCCAACCAAAATTCACTGAACCAGCAGTAAATGAACGTCCAAAACTAACTTCATGTTTAAAAAACAGATGATCAGGGGGATTTGTGTTTACATCTTTTTTGTGTAATCTGTTCACCTGCTGTTTTAGCTGTTTGGTGGTTGTTGAGATGGTTTTGTGAACTTTTAGCTGAGATTCTGACATTTCTGTAGATACCACAAATGTCTAATTACTTTGTATAGCATGAATGGCCATAACGAGGTTTTTAACAGTAAGAAAAGTTGTAAAACTTAAGAAAATATAGTTAAAAGTCCAAAACCTTCTACGTCTGGTCGCTTGTGGTAAGGAGCAGATCAAACGAGTAAAGAATTACGTTATAATTATAAATGGCTTCAACAGCACATTCAGGTCTGTGAGACTCATTCAGACACTGAGCCGTGGCTCTGTGCTATATGCACATATTTCTGCATCTCTGCAATTCAGACACACTTTGTATATAGTTTATTTTATGTAGTATTCAATACTGAACTGTACATTTAGTCTTTTTAAAGGCAGCAATTCGTATTCAGTGTTTTCATAAAAGCCTTATTTTTATCCATTTACTGCTATTAGGAAGAACACGTGAGGTTTAAGACCTGGACGAGTTTGAAACCTTTTGTCCTCCACAATGGAAAATGGGTGGAAATAAAAATGGGTCTCACTTTAGCCAGCTCCTAATTTTATCAGTTCTACTCTCAGCGTCTCCTGTATATCTCCTATATAAATTTTGCACTCAGCTTTGTGGTCTCCAATATCACTGAAATGCAGCCAGATGCTGCTCATTTTGCCTTTTCACTCTTTCCTGACACGCTTGCATTTCAATACAGCTCCCATTTCTCTGTGTACCTGGTCTATACCACTACCCTTGCTGTCTATGGGACATGTCTTCTTTCACATAATGGTATGATCCCAGTCTGTCTCTTAAACCACATGGTTTACTCATCAGAATAAAACCTCAGCCATGCTCACATTGATTATCAGCAAGCCTGAAAATTCATCAATATTTGGCATATGAAATTATCTCAAGGGCTGGATTTGGCCCACGGGCCATATGTTTGACACCCCTGGTTTACACGGTTTGGTATTCAATGTACAAGTGAGTTAGCTCTCAGCTAACTAGCAGACAAGCTAACTGCTGGGACTGCGTCTTTCTAACAAGAGCGTCAGACACTCAGACTGGTTTTCTTTGTGGATGATGATGTGTTCTCACACTGATCCTTCATGCTGATGCTGCCATCCACCCACTGCTCCTGGATTCCTCATCATCATCTCCATCAGCCCTCACAATACTCCACCTTCATCAGCTTCATGTTCAGGAGCCTGGATGGACAGTAATTCTTTCCATGGGTTATGGTGGGACATTGAGAGCTGAAGTCAAACAGAAGTGAGAATGAAAGACTGATTCATTTCTATTTAGTCTTGTGATGTGCAGCTTTGTTCAGAGCATTAAGGCCCAGCAAAGATTACTGAGTCATAGAGTCACTGATGAAACCTGTGTGCTTATAGAAACTGAAACCAGATGAACCAGAATGGAAGGACATTAAAATGAAGTGTCAGCTACACAAAGGCAAAGCTATTCAGTTGTTGGTGTGAGTTATTTAAATGGAGGATGGAGTCAGACTTTAAGCTGCTGGACTCAGTCACTATATCCTGTTCTCCTCATAGAACCTGGATACACAGACTCACCTGTGACACAGTGACACACAGTGTGGGCTACACACACATTAGAAAGTGGATCAGTCAAACTTGTGCAATCATTTGTTGTACTTGGAAACCATGAACACTTTGCATCACATTAATGGCATTGTTACAGCAACATTCAATCATGAGTTCAAAAGAAGTGTATTGTGTAGTTATTTTAATAGTACTGCAGTATGAGAAGTGCAACATTCAGTGTGCAGAAACAAATCAGGTGCTTTCTAACAGCAGTGTTGCCTTTAACACAGCAGCAGTTCAAATATTTCTGTCAATCTGAGCTGAAACATGAATCTAATCAAATATCAAATCAAAGTTCTTTGCCTCTGCCAGGACGTTAACATTTGATCTAGTTTTTCACAAAGTTCCCCTCAGCGTCCAGAGCCACCAACATACCTTTGATCAACAGCAAGTTAACATTTATAAATGTGTGTTTTCAGAACAGGAAGCAGCAGAACTGTTGTTCTGTTATCAGGGAGCAGCACAAACGCTCATCAGCTCATTTACTGTGCAGGGACTTTGAGTGTGTGAAGTGTGTGTTTGTGCTGGATTTCCTTTGGAGAATCTCAGTCAGAAACAAGACAAAGAAAAACTCTTTCAATAGTCCAGGTTGAGTTGACAACCTGAACTGCATTTATCTTCCTCTGACTTGACATGTTCTTCCTCCTCTGCACCGAGCCAGCTGCTAAGACTCACAAGCTCATTGACATTTTCTGATGATAAAGAAACTCTCTTCTTCTGTACAATATGAGCAGCAACAGAGAACAAGCTTTCACAGGTACAGATGTTGCAGCTGTGGCCAAGTACATGTGCTGCATGTTGGAGCAGCACTCTAATGGACAGGCCTCTGTACTGATGGTGGGCTCTGCTCTGTATCCTCCACACTGTTCTCAGCTGAGTCTTCCTCCTGTTCACAATCACACTCTGATGAAGCACCAACAGGGCCAACTCTTTCTCTGGTGGCTCGGATGTTGTTGCTTCCACAGGTTTCCCTCCAACAACCCTCTGTTCCTTCAGTAAGTTCAGTAAGATCTGGGTAAACACTTGAGCTCCTTGAATCTGGCTCCAGTGCAGCAGCAGTTTTCACATATACAATGTTGGCATTTTGCTTGTGTGTCTCCAGGTCTGTTCTAAATGTAGACTTGAATTTGACGACGTAGGCGGGGTCATCATCTGAGCTCTCCATCACCTGAGAGAGATGACAAAACACAGAATCACAGAGCATGAAACCAACATTTCTCCTCCCAGAAGTTCAATCACAGACCTGCAACAGAAACAAGAATCAAAGATTCAAATGACGCAGAGCATTCATTTACTTATATCCACAAACATATCCTCTACATATTCATGCTGTATTTACACACACATACAGAGGCTGTTTGTCTCTCACACACAGACAGGACACTGAGAAATACATCATGTTAAATATACCTGCAGGCTTCCAGCTGTGCACTTTGTCCCTGTTGTGGGGGCGACCGTGGCTCAGGGGGTTGGGAAGCATATCTGTAACCGGAAGGTCTCTGGTTCGATCCCCGGGCTCTCTGTCCTGGTCGTTGTGTCCTTGGGCAAGACACTTCACCTACCGCCTACTGGTGTTGGCCAGAGGGGCCGATGGCGCGATATGGCAGCCTCGCTTCTGTCAGTCTGCCCCAGGGCAGATGTGGCTACAACCGTAGCCTCCACCAGTGTGTGAATGTGAGAGTGAATGAATAATGGCATTGTAAAGTGTAAAGCGCTTTGGGTGCCTTGGAAAGCGCTATATAAATCCAATCCATTATTATTATTATTATTGTTAGCTGTGATTGCCATGGCAACCTTGGTGTTGTGTGCGATGCAGGGACATGTTCAAAGGCAGACGTCTGGCAGCAGCATCATATTTGATGCACTATCTGTACTGAGTGTGCTGACTTTATTTCAAATGTCCCACTGCTGTGCAACATGAACACATGTTCTGCACGTTTCTGTAACTCCCAGGTAACCATGGTTACCCAGCCACGCCCAGTAGTCTCCAGAGAGACCAACAGAAGGTTCATGTTGTAACACCGTGGCTTTCGTAGTCTCTCCTTTTTCTACAGCTCATGTGTTCTTCTTGTGATGGTGCGTCTTGAGGCTCATACATGCCGTCATTTGTTGATCCTAAGAACGTTCCTCAGACCGAATTCTTCAACAACACTAATTGGCCTGAAGTTTGTAGCTACTCACTTCACTGTGGCGTTTGTTAGCTTGTCTTTCTTTGGTTTATCAAGACTCCTCCCACAAGCTGATCCAACGTAGTCTGCCCAAGCCTCCCACCTCTGTTTGTTTGGGTGGTTTGTTTGCTGCCATCAACAGCGTGTAATGCATTTAAGTGATACTTCAGACTTGAAGTACTACGGTGATAAAAAACTCAACTTTGCTTAAAAATAACTTTAGTTGTATCAACACTGCCCTCTGGAATAATTAGACTTTTGTGTCAAACTGATGTGATCTCCATGTTTTCTTTGTTGGACTGTGGGCGAGTGTCAGAACTGAATGTACTGAGTAACATGAAGAGTTTAAATATGTGTCAGTTCCAGTTTTAGAGCTCTAAAATGCAGCTATCATGTTAGGAATAGACAGGAACACTGAGCACACTGAGGTCAAATCTTTATTTATCCAGTTCATCTGTAGGCTGTGCTCAGTCCATCCATTTAGTGAAATGATGTTTAAAGGTCTTCTTGTTCTGTGAGCGTGCACAGATCCTGAAGTAGAAAGCCTGGGTTAACAGAGAAATGATCTTCACTGTGATGATGCTCATCATCTCTGACTGGGATTTGAGGTTTTGTCAGAGCAGCAAAGAAAGCCTGGCTATGTTGGACTGGGTGTGGAAGCAGCTCCCAGTTGAGTTCAGGAGACAGACACCCTCTCTACTTTGAAGACCAGCTTCAAACTTTCCTTTTTGATAAAGCTTATAGTTAGAGCTGGATCAGGTGACCCTGAACCATCCCTTAGTTATGCTGCCATAGAGATGGATAACAGAAAGATTGTTGTTTTGTGTGTCTGCAGCCTGTCAGGCTGTCTGATCACAGAGGAAGGCTGTACTTCTCTGGCCTCAGCTCTGAGCTCCAACCCATCCCATCTGAGAGAGCTGGACCTGAGCTACAATCATCCAGGTGCTTCAGTAATGAAGCTACTGTCGGCTGGACTGAAGGATCCAGGCTGGAGACTGGACACTCTCAGGTATGGAGATAATGTCTGATAGAGGAGGAAGAGCTGGAAACATTTCCTTTGTCTTTCACTCACTTCCTGTTTGTTTCCTGCAGATGAGACATGAACAATCACACATGGAGGAATATTTTCAGGGACAGACACACTAGTCTAGCTGGATAGTACATGGATATTTATGTAGGGGGTCTCCAAGGAGTCTGTTTGCAGGAACATTAATGATAACTGATAAGTCATGTTGAGAGTTTCATTAAAAGTAGACCTACAGTTAGGTCCATAAATATTTGGACAGAGACAAAATTTTGTAACTTTAGATACACTTTATTAGGTCACAGGTGTACTAAACCTGAGATAGTAGGCACTGTATACCTAATAAAGTGTCAGCCATGTGTATGTTTCCCTTGCTGTATGTCCACAGTCTCAGTGACACTGACAGAAGGATGAAACAAGGCTGTGAATCATTTTAGTCTGTGTGTGTGACAAAGAGCCAGACAGGAGCAGCTAACATTTGGAAATGGAAGCTTACTGGAAACTCTACATTCACGGCTGAATTCACAATAGATTTGTTCTCAAGTGCACATTAAGCAGCTAATGCTAATACTGTTTTCCCTTGCTTTCTACAACTTGAGCAGCTATTGCTAAGTAGGCCACTTTGGTCTGCTAAGGATTTGTGTGACCATGATGGAAACTCTGATAAGCTAATGCTGCTAAGCTAATGCTTTTTGTGGGCCCTGTTAGAATCAATATTTCATTCTCATTCTGTTGTTTGAGAACAATATTAACGTTTCACATCATTATAACACAAGACAAAAGGGTATTAGCGTTAGCCACTAATGCTTATTTACCTCAAATTAGCTTTAGCTGCTAATGGGAGCCTACTTAGCATAAACCCTTCACATCGTTATAATGCAAGGGAAAGCATTAATGTCACATCATTATAACACAAGAGAATATGGTATTAGCATTAGTTGCCAATGCTTATTCGTCTAAAATTAGCATTAGCCACTAATGGTAGCCTATTTAGCATAAGCTTCTTAATGCTAAATGAAGTTAATTAATGCTAAATAGGCTTAACTGAAATGAAAGTAATGTTAGCATCAGAGATGGGCAGTAACGTGTTACTTGTAACACGTTACTGTAATCTGATTACTTTTTTCAGGTAACAAGTAAAGTAAGGTATTGCTATTGCAAAAACGGTAATTAGATTACCGTTACTTGCCCATAGGAACGCTGCGTTACTGCGTTACTAAAACCGTGATTTTTTTTTTGCGAGAATGTCTCATGACAGTGACGTAAGCAAGTGCGACGTTTGTGACAACAGCTGTGTGCAGATCAACAGTGGATCATATATCGAGTGCGGGAGAGAGTATGAGCATGCAGCATTTAAAGCGTGGAAGTACTGACCTTATTTTGAGTTTGATTCCATAAAAAGTGACAAAAACATTAGCGTCCGTTGTGCGTGGGAAGAAAACTTCTTTTTACAGTGAAACCCCCCCCCCCCCCCCAAACTTCCAAGCACGCACCGAGTGCGCTACGACGTAATGGGAAATTCACAGAGAAACTTGCGGATTCTTCAATTGACCGCGGCACACCAGGGTAAACCTCCGCCTACCCCACTCCTGCTTTACAGGTGAAAATAGAGCAACAGGACCGTTAGTCTTTGATGTTATTTATTTTCTGCTGTGTTTTACTTGCATCTATTTAAAAGAGTGAGTGTAAACACATACAAAAAAAAATATTTTATGTGCTGGAATGTGCAGAAAATAAGTTTAAATGTTAAACAAATTTCTTCCAGTCAGAGAACGTTGCATATAATTACATTTTTGCTTGATGCATAAAGTTAAAAGATTAAAACTAATAAAACAAGTTTTAAAAAGAGACTTTTTCATTTGATTACATTTTGTATGATGGATTATGTAGAAAAAGTCGAATTGGGCTGAAAGATCTATCACTTTATCACCTATTCAGGTTGTAAATCGTGTTTTTAAAAAGTTACTAAGTAACTAAGTAATTAATTACTTTTGAAAATAAGTAATCAGTAAAGTAACGGGATTACTTTTTTGGGGAGGTAATCGGTAATTACTTAGTGAATACTTGACCAAGGACTAATGCTTATTCACCTCAAATTAGCTTTAGCTGCTAATGGGAGCCTACTTAGCATAAACCCTTCATATCGTTATAATGCAAGGGAAAAGAGTCACTTATGGCAGCCTATTTAGCAATAACGTCACATCATTATAACACAAGAGAAAAGGGTATTAGTATTAGCTACTAGTGCTTATTCACCTCAAATTACCTTTAGCTGCTAATGGCAGCCTACTGAGCATTAACTCCTCACTAATATAATGCTAATTTACATCAGATTAGCATTAGCTGCTTATATTGTTATAAGGAAAGAGAAAACATTATTAGCATTAGCTGCTAATAATTATTCACCCCTAATTAGAATAAGCCACTAAAAGCAGCCTACTTAGCCTTAAGTCATCACTTCCTTCGTTGTTACCCAATGGAAAAGAGTATTAGTATTAGCTACTATCATTTTTAATAAGTAAGAGAAAACAGTGTTAGCATTATTGGATAATGCTAACTCACATTAAATTAGCATTAGCTATTTACAACAGTGTACTTATAAATATATATATACTATTATATATACTCACATTGTTAAAAAGTAAGGGAAAAAAGTATTAGCAGTAGCGCATAATGCTAATTCAAGTCAACGTAGTATTAATTAATAAGGGCAGCCTACTTAGCATTCCTGACATTGTTATAATGTGGGGGAAAAGAGTTATCGGATAATGCTAATTAACATCAAATTAGCATTAATTAATAACGGTAGACTTTGTATCATTAGCTGCTGTCATTCTTACAAAGCAAACAGTATGAGCATTAGCATTATCCTTTTTCATCTAAAATTAGAATTAGCCACTAATGGCGTATTGTTAAAAAGCAACAAAAAACATTGTTAGCATAAGCAGATAATGCTAAATCACCTCAAATTAGTATTAGGTAATAACGGCACCTGCTTAGCATTAGCTGCTCACATTGTTATAATGCAAGGGAAAGTAGTTAGCATTATTTGATAATGCTAATTCACATCAAATTAGCAATAGTTATTACGGTAACCCATATCATATTGTTAAAATGTAAGAAAAAACATTGTTAGCATTAGCGGCTAAATTAGCATTAGCTAATAACGGCAACCTACTTAGCATTAGCTGCTCACATTGTTAGAAATCAAGAGAATATGGTATTAGCATTAGTTGCCAATGCTTATTCACCTAAAATTAGCATTAGCCACTAATGGTAGCCTATTTAGCTATTTAGCACTTCTTAATGCTAAATGAAGTTAATTAATGCTAAATAGGCTTAACTTAAATGAAAATAATGTTAGCATTAGCTGCTGATATTGTTAAAAGGTAAGATAAAACATTGCTAGCAGCAGCAGACAATGCTAACACATGTAATAATTAGCATTATCTAATAATGGCAGCCTTCTTAGCATTAGCTGCTTATACTGTCATAATGCAAGGGAAAAGAGTTGGCAAAAACATTGTTAGCATTAGTGGATAATGCTAATTCACCTAAATTAGCATTAGCTAATGATGGCTACGTACCTAGCATTAGCTACTGATATTGATTTAAAGCAAGAAAATATGGTATTAGCATTAGCTTTTAATGCTTTTTCATCTAAAATTAGAATTAGCCACTAATGGCGTCCTATTTAGCATTAACTCTTCACATCGCAGGGGAAAAGTTAAAATTGAATAAAAAAAGTGTTCATATTAGCTACTCGTATTATTAAAAAGTAAGAAAAAACATTGTTAGCATAAGGGAATAATGCTAATTCACGTCAAATCAGTATTAGCTAATAACGGCAACCTACTAAGTATTAGATGGTCACATTGTTATAAAGCAAGAAAATATGGTATTAGCATTAGCTGCCAATTCCTATTTACCTAAAATTAGCATTAGCCAGTAATGGCAGTCTACTTAGTATTAACTACTCACTAACACAATGCTAATTCACATCAAATTAGCATTAGCTGCTAGCATCAGCCTACCTAGCACTAGCTGCAAACATTGTTAAAAGGCAAGGGAAAAGTGTTAGCATTACCCGATAATGCTAAACTCGCATCAAATTAGCATTAGCTAATAACAGCAGCCATCTTAGCATTAGCTGCTCACATTGTTATAATGAAAGGGAAAAGAATTACCATTAGCGGAGGATGCTAATTCATGTCAAATTAGAAAATATGGTATTAGCATTAGCTGCTAATGGTTATTCACCTAAAATTAGAATTGGGCACTAATGGCGTCCTATTTAGCATTAACTCTTCACATTGCAGGGGAAAAGTTAAAATTGAATGAAAAATAGTGTTCACATTAGCTACTCATATTGTTAAAAGTACGAAAAAACATTGTTAGCATAAGCGGATAATGTCTGTGAAGGTTCTCAGTCATCCAGGTCATCGTAGTCAAAGGAGCTTGCAAAGAAAAGCGTCTGGACTTCTTTAAGTTACTTGAAGACGTTTCACCTCTCATCCGAGAGGCTTCTTCAGTTCTAAGGTCAAATGGTGGAGAGTCCCAGATATAAACCTGGTGGGAGTGTTCCCCCACAGAGGGACAAAAGGACCCCCTGATGATCCTCTAATCGCCTGAGCCAAGGTGTGAAACTGGGTGTGGGTCCCAATCAGCCAGAGTTTCGGGTCAGTTCATTGTGAAACCTGGCCCCACCTTATCATGCGAATTCCTGAGGTCAGATGGTCCAGGGTGTGAGTGGGCGTTAAGGCGTCTGGGAAGGGATCTCAAAACTGGATTATAGATGGCAGAGAGTTGGTGTCGTAAACCACCGCCTCTGTTCAAAGATGGTCGCTCACAGTGGACATAGATGACTTCTTTCACTCCTCTTTCAAACCATCTGTCCTCTCTGTCCAAAATGTGAACATTGGCATCCTCGAAAGAGTGTCCTTTATCCTTAAGATGCAGATGGAAAGCTGAATCTTGTCCTGTGGAGGTGGCTCTTCTGTGTTGTGCCATGCGCTTGTGAAGTGGCTGTTTGGTTTCTCCAATGTAGAGGTCTGGGCATTCCTCGCTGCACTGTACGGCATACACCACATTGTTAAGTCTGTGTTTTGGCGTTTTGTCTTTCGGGTGAACCAGTTTTTGTCTGAGTGTGTTGCTGGGTCTGAAGTACACCGGGATGTCATGCTTGGAGAAAACCCTCCTGAGTTTCTCTGATACACCGGCTACATAGGGGATGACAATGTTGTTGCGTCTGTCCTTCTTATCCTCCCTCGCTGGTGTCTGATCTTCTTTTCTGTGCCTCTTTGCTGACTTTAAGAATGCCCATTTAGGATAGCCGCACGTTTTGAGTGCTTCCTTTACATGTGTGTGTTCCTTCTTTTTCCCTTCAGGCTTAGAGGGAACATGTTCTGCCCGGTGGTGTAGGGTCCTAATTACTCCAAGTTTGTGTTCCAGAGGGTGATGGGAGTCAAACAGGAGGTACTGGTCCGTGTGTGTGGGCTTCCGGTAAACTTCGATGTTGAGGTTGCCATTCTCTTCAATGTGCATAGCGCAGTCCAGGAAAGGCAAACAGTCGTCCTTTGTGTCTTCCCTGGTGAACTTGATGTTTTTATCCACAGCGTTGATGTGCGCAGTGAAGGATTCCACTTCTTGTGTCTTGATTTTGACCCAGGTGTCGTCTACATATCTGTACCAGTGGCTGGGTACTCTTCCTTTGAAAGAGCCAAGAGCCTTCCTTTCCACTTCCTCCATGTAAAGGTTGGCTACAGTAGGTGACACAGGGGAGCCCATGGCACAGCCATGTTTTTGTCTGTAATAGCCTTCGTTGTATTTGAAATATGTAGTGGTGAGGCAGAGGTCTAACAGTGTGCAAATCTGATCGGGTGTGAAGTTGGTCCTGTCCTCCAAGGAGTTGTCTTCTTGTAGTCGTTTTCTGACAGTCTCCACTGCCTCCGTGGTGGGTATGCACGTGAAGAGAGAGACTACATCAAAGGACACCATGGCCAAGCCATCTATGTCCACTGTGAGCGACCATCTTTGAACAGAGGCGGTGGTTTACGACACCAACTCTCTGCCATCTATAATCCAGTTTTGAGATCCCTTCCCAGACGCCTTAACGCCCACTCACACCCTGGGCCATCTGACCTCAGGAATTCGCATGATAAGGTGGGGCCAGGTTTCACAATGAACTCACCCGAAACTCTGGCTGACTGGGACCCACACCCAGTTCCACACCTTGGCTCAGGCGATTAGAGGATCATCAGGGGGTCCTTTTGTCCCTCTGTGGGGGGACACTCCCACCAGGTTTATATCTGGGACTCTCCACCATTTGACCTTAGAACTGAAGAAGCCTCTCGGATGAGAGGTGAAACGTCTTCAAGTAACTTAAAGAAGTCCAGACGCTTTTCTTTGCAAGCTCCTTTGACCAATAAGCGGATAATGCTAATTCACCACAAATTAGTATTAGCTTATAATGGCAACCTACTTAGCATTAGCTGGTCACATTGTTATAAAGCAAGAAAATATGGTATTAGCATTAGCTGCCAATTCCTATTCACCTAAAATTAGTATTGCCTGCTAATGGCTGTCTACTTAGCATTAACTCCTCACTAATATAATGCTAATTCACATCAAATAAGCTTTTGCTTTACCATTAGCTGCTAGCATCAGCCTACCTAGCACTAGCTGCTGACATTGTTAAAAGGGAAGAGAAAATGATATTAGCATTAGCTGGTAATACTTATTCACCCCTAATTAGAATTAGCCGCTAATGGCAGCATACTTAGCATTAACTCCTCAAATCGTTATAATGCAAATGAGGCTAACTTGCATTAAATTAGACTGCTGCTATTAGCTAATGCTATTTAGAAGTAGCTCCTCACATTGTTATAAAGCAAAGGAAAACGATATGAGCATTAGGTTCTAATGCGTATTTGCCTTAAATTAGACGTAGGTGCTAATGGTGGCCTACTTAGCATTAGCAGCTCAGATGTTGTAATGCTAGGAAAAACAGTGTTAGCATTAGCTACTCACATTGTTAAAAAGTAAGTGTTAGCATTAGTGCATAATGCTAATTCACATCAAATTAGCATTGGTTAGTAACGGCAGCCTATTTAGCATTAGCAGATAATGTTGCCAGATTTGGCCTGAGGGAGGAAGCAGTTGCGACCCTCAGTATGTCTTGAAGATGAACATCCGTAAGTCTGGACCTGTACTTGGACTTATTGAAGTTCAAAGTGGAGAAGAGTTTTTCGCACAAGTATGTGCTACCAAAAAGGCACATGGTCTGCTTGAACATTCGGGAAAGCCGAGGGAAACTAGGGCTCAATTCTCTCAAAAATTGTCCAAGCTTGTCTGCTTTTCCACTCACCTCCCTGAACTTTGCTTTGAGTTCAGAGTTGCACTGCAGCTCAATGAGCTCCATTTGAAGCACAGAAGGGGCATCTTGCACATCAAAGGAGAAGGGGTCCGCAAAAATTTGAAAGGTGGCTCTGTGTGTCTTGAAGTCAGCAAATCTGTGATCAAATTCCTCCTGTAGCCTCAAAATGACATCAACATACTTGTCAGCACTGAATGGTGTGCCTGTATCCACGAGTGCCTTGCATGCTGGGAAATGGCAAAGGTTTGTCTGAGAGAGCTGAGCTTTCCAGAGCGCAAGTTTTGTGGAGAATGCTCTCACGTTGTCATAGGCAGCACTGACAAGTTGCCCCTGGCCTTGTAACATCTTGTTCAGTACATTAAGCTCATGTGTTATATCAACAAGAAAAGCTAAGTCCATGAGCCATTTGGGATCAGTTAGCACAGGAACACTAACTCCATCCTTCTCCATGAAGGCTTCACTTCTGCTCTCAACTCAAAAAGTCTCGTTAATACATTTCCCCTGCTGAGCCAACGTACCTCAGTGAAGTCGAGCACATCCCCATATTCTGACTCCATTTCCTCTAAAAAAGCACAGAACCTTCGGTGCTTTAAGCCCCTGGATCTGATTTGGTTGATGCATTTCACAACAATAGACATCACATTGTCAAACTTCAGGCATTTGCTGCAAAGGACCTGCTGATGGATAATGCAGTGCAGAGCAATGGCCTCCTCCACGCCTTCCTCTTCCAGTTTTTTTTGAACAAGTGCCACCAGTCCATTTTTCCTCCCTGTCATTGATGGCACTCCATCTGTTGTTATTCCAACAAACCTCTTCCATGGCAAACCAACATTCTCAATGGCATCACACAGCTTGTAAATATCTGCTGAGCGGTGGTCTGGCCATGCATTGGAATTAATGTGAGCAGCTCCTCCATCACTTCAAAACTGTCATCAACACCATCATCACCAACACCAACATCTCACTAACCACGTGGCTTCGACTGCTGCATTATTCTCTTTGGTTGCTTTCTTGAAGAAATCTTGCTGCCTCAGTAGATCTGTTTTAAGACTGGCAACCCGGTTCGCTCTCTCATCTCCCTGGTATTTTGCATCCACCTCAGCATGTCTAGTTGTGTAATGATGTTTCAAATTGTATTCCTTGTGCAGCGCAACTTTCTCTGTGCAAATAAGACAGGTCGCGGTGCCCCTGTGCTCAACAAAGAAATATTGCATTTCCCACTTTTCCTGAAATTGTCGGTGCTCATCACCAACCTTTCTCTTCACCGCAGGCTTTGAAAAAGACATGTTTGGGGCTGTGTAACATTTATAATTCTACTTGGTGTCACTGTCGCATTGAAGTTTCAATCAAGCGTTTAGCCGACGGACGGGGAACGTCTCAACGCGTAGAGAACGTCATTTCTGCTTCTTTTTCTTGCAACCGTAGCACGGCGATCAGCAGATAAAAAGCCGGTAGCAGTCTCCTTTTTTTTTACGCTCGATGTTCATGTCTTTCATGACGACACGAACACCGTGGCGTTTGCAGATGGTACAAAGTACAGGGATGGCGAGCGCAAAAAAGGCGACTGCTCACGGCGCCGGGCTGTTGTTACAGGAGAAAGAAGCGGAAATGACACCATGACATATAACAAATAACATCACCTGTTTCTGATGTTAGTTGTGAAAGTGTAAAGTTAGTTGTTAGTCTGTGAAAAAATAACTTTAAATCCCACTGACGTGTGTATAAATCTATATACGTATAATGTCCCGCTGGGCAGCAACTTAAAAAAAACAACTTTTTTTGAAGTGTTGTGAACGCAGCGCGCTGGGGCGAATGTCCGCGTTTGCCCAATAGAAAGGAGGAAGCCAGCCAGGCACAGAAAAGAAAGAAACACTCCAGGGCAACGCTGCTGTAACTTTTACTCATTGAGAAATGTTTCCCTGCTTGCATCAAGCCCGGCTGGTGTCCCCTGAGATCCATATCCCACCCTGATTGGTGGGTTAATTCAGCTCCGCACACAACACTGTAAAGTGTCATACATTATCAAACTAACATTCAATTTTCATATTAAGGTGGGGGCCAAAAACTATCTTCCTGTGGGCCGCAATTGGCCCGCGGGCCGTGAGTTTGAGACCCCTGGTGTAGGAGGACAACTACTCTGTGTCTGGTTAAGTATAAGAGCCCTTTGTTAGGGGGACCACTGGACTCTTAGCACCAGCTATGGGGTCACAGGGTTACATCTGGAACACACACACACACACACACTATGCACAGACTGGTACTCTTTGTTCATACCTGTGTAAGACGTCATATGTTAATGAACTTATGCATATTCATGTAACCTCAATAAAGAGCAGTGTTACGAGGGAGCAGACGAGAGCGACTGAGGTCAAGTGAAGGAACAGCGCTGTCACAGTTCTCTCCCTCATGAATTGTCTGGTTCCAGCGGTGGGTCTGTGCTAGACGACCAATCACCAGCTTTTTCCAGCTTTTCCCACTGGTTACCAGTACGTGGTAGAATCCACTTCCAGATCTTGTTGTTTGTCTTTAAATCTCTGAATGGATTGGCTCCATCTTATCTCTCTTTAACAAAATAATCCAAGTCGAGCCCTCAGGTCTGCAGATAAGTAGCTTCTGACCAGAACTAGACGTAAAAACAGAGGTGAGCTTTATCGATCGCTGCAGCCAAACTCTGGAACAGTCGCCCTTCACATCAGGTCGTCACCAACACTCGACATTTTTAAAACCCGGTTGGAAACACATTTGTACTCTGTAGCTTTCAATTCTGACGAGTCTTTATAGTAATTACTGTGTATGTTTCCTATTTTCTCTCTACTCTGTGCAGCACTTTGGCTCAACCTGTTTTTAAATGTGCTGATAAATAAATGTAGATTTCTTTGAATAAAACAGTGGAGCCGAGCTTTGAGCTCAGTGTGTAACAGTGTGTGTATGAGAGCCATGTAATGTCCATGTGTGCATGCTGACTGTGCTGCTCTGACCCCCCTCCTCCTTTCAGGGTGGAGCCTGCTGGAGTCCGATGGTTGAGACCAGGTCTGAGGAAGTGTAAGTGTGTTTTTAATGGGATTCATGAAAACAAAGCAGCACACATTCAACCATCTTCATCATGTCAGGAGTCATCATCAAAGTGTCAATCAATGAACAGATGATGGATCAATAACTGCAGCTGGATTGTGTTTGTTCTCTCCATCAGATTCCTGTCAACTCACAATCGACACAAACACAGTGAACACAGAGCTCCAACTGTCTGACAACACCAGGAAGGTGACACATGTGTGGAAGGTTCAGTCATATCCTGATCATCCAGACAGATTTGATCGTCCTCAGCTGCTGTGTAGAGATGGTCTGACTGGTCGCTGTTACTGGGAGTTCGAGTGGAGAGGAGATGTTGATATATCAGTGAGTTACAGAAGCATCAGAAGGAAAGGAGGCAGTGGTGACTGTTTGTTTGGACACAATGATCAGTCCTGGAGTCTGAGCTGCTCTGATGATGGTCCTCATTCTGTCAGGCAGAATAAGAGACAAACATCCATCTCCTCCTCCTCCTCCTCCTCCTCTGTCTCTAACAGAGCAGCAGTGTATGTGGACTGTCCTGCTGGCACTCTGTCCTTCTACAGAGTCTCCTCTGACACTCTGATCCACCTCCACACCTTCAACACCACATTCACTCAAACTCTTTATCCTGGCTTTGGGTTTCTCTGGTCTCCTGGTGGCTCAGTGTCCCTGTGCTGAGTGGGGTGTAAAGAGTGTCTCCTGTTACAGAAACACTCTGACTGTTGAACAGATAGTTCAGTCTGTACATGTCTGTCTCTTTCACTCACAAACACGTTTTCAGATTCATGGATTCAATCAGTTGATGTTTGAAACTCTTCTAAATGATTCCTTGTAAACTTCTTCCTCTTCAGCCACAAACAAACAGGAAGTGATGTCACATGTGTTCCTGTCCACACAGCAGAATGAGTCTATTGCTGACAGTGATGTACAAACAGAGTGAGCATTTCTGAGGCCCAAAATAAACTGAGTAGTTCACTGAATGAACAATGGACTGTGAGCTCAGTTCCTTCATCATTAGTATGGATTATATATGTATATGTATTATATTAGTATCATATATATCAGGTGCTGCTGCTGCTGGTTTCAGTCATTGTGCAAATGTGCTGTTTGTAAGGTTGTAAAGCTGCAGTCAGCTGAGACTGAAGAAGTCACCTGATCAGTGAGCAAACGTTTGTGAAAACGTCCAGATGAACAGAATCAACCTTTTGGGATCAGCCAGCAATGCAGCATCATTGTTGTTCAGGTTCAGAGGTTTGCAGGAATGAACTGATGACCAGAAACAGCTGCAAAGTCCAATAAAATACCAGCTGGAGTTCAGCTGCATTTGAAGAAGTCAAAGAAAAGTAAGGATGGCAAAGGGCGATGTTTTCTTCCAAAGAACTGAAAACATGGTCGACGCCTCATTAGAAGAATAATCTGGACATTTGTGAGGAACTCTAACCAAGAAAGCAACACAAGAAAGCAACGTCAAACAGATCCAACAGACAGTTTCCATGACTGGAAGTGTTGAGTGTAAAAATGCTACACTGCATTATTGCATCCTCTCACCACAGGAGGTGCTGTTGGCACCACTGATTGCTGATCAGCTGTTCTCTGATGATCTGATTGATACTGTGAATAACGGGACTCACTGAACTCTGTGACACAGTGAAGATTACAGAGTTTAACTTCAACATCTGACTGACGTCACACAGACAGAAGGATGAACCAGTGAGGCACAGAACACAGTTACTGGAGATACTGGATCGGCTCCATGTGAACCTCTGATGGAGAAGCTGCTGAGCCAGAGAAACATCAGGACATGACAGGCAGCTGCACTTATCTAACAACATGTAGCAGAGCTGATCTATGTTAGAGGATCTATCACAGCAGCTGAAGCCAAAGTCCAACACTGGATACCAGCTGAGCCTGTGCTGAGTGTAGTGTTACAGGAAAAGGGCAGAAACACTGACACTGGTAGCTCACAGTGATGCTGACTGGGGCACAGAGCTGAATGATGCAGCATCAGGACACTGTTTCAGTCTGACTGACAGAGAAACCTGTAGCTGTATCTACATGTGAGGCAGAGGCTACACAAGCAGCTTTCTATGTTTCACAGTGACTGAGATCTTCAGTGGGGGTGGACATGCTCCTGTACAGACCTCTGAGGAGAACCAAGGTGCAGTCAAAGAGTCCAGTCTGTCCTCACAGATGTGAACATGTGGTTTCATCAGGTCTGCTGTCAGCTAGCAGGCTCACATCAGAATCACTGTTCCTGAAAAACACAGTCTGTGTGACATCATCAGTCAGCTGATCGTCCCAGATCTGAATGGTTTCTGTCTCTACTGAGGAAGTCAGAGAATATCACTGAGGTGTGGATCAGGTCTGAGTGAGCTGTGGAGGGACAGCTTTAAACAGTCCACAGGTCTCACGTCCTGCTCAGTCTGGTAGCAGATACCTCGTATTGTTCCAGATGTGCTGACATCACCAGCAGCAGCAGCACAGCTGTGTGATACGATGAATCTCAGTTATTGATCCAACACACAGTAAATACAAAGATCAGGATTTCTGAGAGTAATCATTATGAGTCTGAACACATGATCACTGAATGTTAGTCTCCACAATAATAAGCTAACACAACCAAACACAGCTTTCAGCTCTTATTTTGAAACTGGCTTATTTAGAGAGCTGTGATGTGAGCGTGCCTGGCTCTGAGGCACTTGGGTCAGCCTCTGTTGTTTAGAAGTGTTACAGACTGTGAATGACACAGACCTGTCAGTTTTCATGTTTGTCTGTAACACAGCTCAGGGGCTCCATGCTGAACGCATCCATCCAGTGTTATTGATCCAGTACTAATACCAGCATCGGGATCAATACTACAATACACTATCACATGTGTCCACGTGATGTATTTGACCAGCTTTATTCATTAATGATCAATCAACTTATTTACTGCATCTGAGTCCAGCTTCATCTAAATGATCAACCCATGAAAATGACATCAGTCCTACAGAAGCACTTAATGCTAACAGGAAGTCATTGATTAAGGTGGAATAACACAGAGACACAACCACTCACAGTTAACCTGACCCCACTAACTGCATGTGTTTGGACTGTGGGAGGAAGCCGGAGTACCGGAGAGGACGCACACAAACACGGGAGAACATGAAGCTCAGCACTGAAACAAAGATGGTGGATTTGACCTCAGGACCAGGTGCATAATTTCCAAGGGGGTTACGGGGGTCATGACCCCCCAATAATCAGATCCAGCCAATATAATTTCATCATTCCAGTTTATAAAATTATGAATTATCTTCCATAAATAGCTTGTCGAGTTTCTTTAATCATTTCAATTATTATCAGCAAATTAGTTCCATGTTTAATCATCTAGTAATGTAACCCCGCCTCCTCCGCCGCGTACTTGGTATTACCCAACCAGCTTTCTCTACCAAACCTTCACTGTTTGCTGTGTTTGTTAGCGCAGTCGCTGGTGCCAGAGACTGCCAGTGACTTCAGTCTGAGGGTTTGAAGTTTCCATGTCTGTGTGATGTGAAGGCTGCTGGTTAAACTGGGACTCACTGTTTAAAGCACTGAGTGCTCATAGAGAGATGCTCCATGAGTCCCAGTACAGACTACAAACATGGTGGAAACTTAGCTTTGATATCCACACACTCTGCACGTCTGTGAGTAACTGTGATGAAGATGTGCAGAGATCTGTGTACAAACAGGAGAAAGACTGTAAAGACTCTGTGCTTCTAACAGCCTCTGTTAACATATGTGAGGCTGTTTGTTGTTGTTGCCATGGAGCTTTTCACTGTTTGGGTCAGCAGGTCATGTGATCAGGTTTGTTCTGTGAAAGCTGGACGATGGTTCAGTGTCAGGGTTTGTTTGCATTCATCAATAAATATCTAAATAAATCAAAGACTCCATGTTTGTTCTTTCATCATGTGACCTCTGCTCATCCATCTCTGTGTGTATCAGGATACATTTAGTTAATAATACACAGAAAAATCAGAGTTATTACCTGTAATAAATGTGAAAGTAAAGATTCCTGCAGTGATAACCAGGCAGGACTGAAACACATCCAAGCTGTCACCACGGTAACAGCACCGTCCATCCACAGGTGAGGGGAGGAGCAAAAAGAGGGACTTTCACCATACATACATACATACACCACAGTTGACAGGTAACCCTATTCGAGTCGCCATAACAACTAGAGATGGCATGATACCACTTTTTTATGTCCGATACCGATACCATAAATTTGGATATCTGCCGATACCGATATGAATCCGATATAGTGTTTTTTAATCAATAAAACTGTTTTTTAAATATCTTGCTGCATTTTGTATAAGTTCATACTCAAGTTTAAAAACAACAACAACACTAAAGCTATTCTGTTAGACCTGTATGCAAAAAAATATTTCATAGTTCAGCAATACTGATCAATCTAATAAACTTAAACCTGCACCATCCTCCCTATTCTGGTATTTTAAAGAGTACTTAGCGTAGATATTAAGCAACCTGACTAATAGGGTTCCAACTCCTAGCGAGGCTCAAAATGCTCAACCAGCACACCACAGCCGCTCTATCACGTGAGCACACTGCTCTGACATGCTACGGTTATGAGGCGAGTTATGTCGTGTCGCAAGTTTTGTGAGGTGCTTTCGTGATATTTAATGGATCGGATTACATTTTTTATTTCTCTCCGATATCCGATCCAGTAATTTAGGTCAGTATCAGACCGATACCGATACGTAATATCGGATCGGTCCATCTCTAGTAAATAGTGCACATTCATACATTGCAGACCAGCAGCGGCACTGCTCACATATTTCGTGCTCTAAGAACAAACCGAAACCAGCGAGTGATGTCACAGTGATTGTGTCCATCTTTCATATACAGTCTGTAGATATATCATGGTTTTAATGCCTCTGACAGCTTGTCATGAAATACAATGTGATTAACGTGGTTTTGTTTTAGAGGACTGAGAGACCTCCAGGGTCAAGAGGGTTGCTTTTTATTTTGGTAAAGAGTCACACGGTGTGCTCGGGTGCTTGAAAATCTTTTCATTTTCACCAAAGCCCTCTGTCGGTTTGAGCTCAGTCTAAATGTGTTTGTGGTTTTCCGTTTGAACCCTGAAAGAAAAATTAAACTTCCTATCGCCGAGCTAATTTGCTTCATAATGACTCTGCCGGGGATGCAATTTCAACAAAGAAAAGTGGCCTTTCAGAAAAACACAAAGCATTTACATGGGGACCGAGCCCCCTCCCGGTGACCCCCGTTGATCCCAGTCAGGTTGTTTTGCAGCTGAGCTCTAATGAAACTCTGAGTCTATTTTGGTTTGTGCGACATGAAAACATTCGGGTGCCTCGGGCTGCACGCTGATCACAGTTCACAGGTTTTAAACAAGCGAGAACACGAAGACGACAAGTGTTTCCTATCATCGGAGATTTACGCATCTGAGAGTGGAAACAGGATCAAACAATCAAATGTGTCTGTGCAAACGAGCTGAAAGCACACGAAAGGATCCCAGACCGGCCCCGTCTCTCAAAGTGATCAACACGAAAGCTCGTGAAGTTTCATTTGAGGTCACGCAGGTTACATTTTCTTTGAAACTACTGATTATGTGTCAAATTCAGAACTATTGCTGCAATATGACCCAAATAATACTTTTTATTCTGTATTTAAGCCAGATTTATTGTAATAAAATGCATGGACAGCAACATGAGCCCACAGTTTTATGTCTCTATTGTTTTATAGTTTGGAAAATGATTTGCCAAAGATGAGTGCTTCCAGTTTTCTGCAAACTGCACGACCTGACTGTGGAAGTCTGTTTCTGCCATCGAAATATGAAGTCGGTAATAGTTTTGTGTTATTTTCTCACAAGTTGGAGTCAATAAGTGGAGATAATAACCTGTTAAGTTTTGAATTATGAGGATCTCTGTCAGTGCCTGCATAAAAATCTCAACTGTAGCTCAACACAACACAACCAAGTGCAGCACAATGAAAACACTGACCCTGGGTTTAACGAGGACCAGAATGATCCAGAACAGAGTCAACGACTAATTAAATCTGACGGGTAATTAAATACAAAAACACACGCAGAGTTCATTTTTCATGGGCTGCAGCCTCATGGAGATATAAAGTCAGAGCAACTATACGTTACTCTTAGTGCGCATTTTTAATTTCTTTTATTATCTCTTTATCATCCAACCAGAGCCAGAGAGGAGTCTACCCCACCTACCACAGGGCGAGAGGCGGGGTACACCCAGGACAGGTCACCACTGAAGTACCATCAAATCAAATGAAAACATCCCTACAATAACTCTGCAGGGCTGTTTGAAGGACTTTTACGTTGCTCCATTGCTGCACTTCAAACTTGTCCTCAGAGCAAACATCAAATTCTCTTTCAAACTCTGAGGCTCTGGAAGTCTCCTGCATACTCGTAGAATAAGACGACGGCTCAGAAGCCAACCAAAGTACAGCTGTGCATGTGGTCAGCACTGACATGGACTACAGATTTAGAATATTTTCACTCCCTCACCTTCCCCAGACAGTTCTAATGTTACGCTCTTTAAATGCCATCAGACTTTGGCAGGACGGAGTCTGGAGGAGCCTCATGGAAGAGAGGAGCTCTGCCTCTTTGGCTGCATCCACACGTACACGGGTGTTTTTGAAAACACAGAGTTTTTGTTTTTTTGTTTTTTTAAAAAAAAATCCCGTCCACACATGCAGTTTTGAAAAATATCTCCGTCCACATGTTAACGCCAAAAACAAAGTCAAACACTGTCGAGAACATGCCAAATCCTAACTGTGTAGAAACGCTGGCCAATCAGAAGTCTAGAATCCTGGGAGGGAAAGACTAAACAGGGTTTTGTGCCGCTGAAAAGGTTAAATACTTGTTGTTGTGTTTTTCTGGGATGGCAGCTAATTTTGTGTTGCTTTTCCGATGCCTTCATCATTTCAAATGTTAATAACTAAAAACAGCATTTTGGCTGGTGTAGACTCACAACTTAGGAATCAATAAAACAGATATAGCAGGCATAAATTTAATGTTTTTAAATTTTATTTATTTATTTTTATTTATTTAAAACCGACGACGACGTTGGCAGATAGATTAACAGCAGCAGTATTTTGTCTCCATTGTAGAAATTCATATCATGTAACCAATAACGTGGCGCAAAACGTGACATCCAAAAAGGCGTACACCTTTGATGTGGCGTGACTAAATCTCCTTTTTCCTCGTACACACGCAAACGCAAAAAATAAGTTTTCAAAAATCTCAGTTTTCAGTGATCCAAAACGCCGTTTACGTGTGGACGAAAGGCGCAAACGCTCAGAAAAATCTGCGTTTTCAAAAATGCCGGTGTACGAGTGGGCGTGGCCTTACTCAGCTTTGATGCTTCTAATGTGGTCACTGAATAAAATTAAGTAACCGGTCAAGGCAGGAGTGGAAAAGCAACCCTTATATTCGGTTTCTTGTATTTAATAAATACTCGGTTACAGCGCACGTTTAAACAGATGATCTTTGTGGGTCGGATAAACCTGTCTCTGTCATGGAAAAGAGGGACCCAGGCGTGGTTCTTCTTCACAGAAACACAGTGCGTTTATTTACAGTGAAACAGACAGGCAAGTCCAACAATTTACTCAAAAGTGCAATTTTCCAATTGTGCTCGTCCCTTGCTCCCAGTGCGTTCTGTGTTGTAACTCCCTTAGTGTGTGTGCTCCCCAACTCGCTCCTCCGCTCGCCCCTCCTGGAGGAAGAAGGAAAATCCACCGTTAGCCCGACCGAAAGGCATCACTAAGTATTCGAAGTGCCCCAGGTGGGTGTTGAAAGCCGTCTTCCACTCGTCACCCTTGTGGATGCGAACCAGATGATAGGCGTTCCGAAGATCCAGTTTGGTGAACATGACCGCCCCCTGTAGTAGTTCGAATGCTGAGGCCAGCAGGGGGAGTGGATATTTATTCTTAACTGTGATCTTGTTCAGCCCTCTAAAGTCAATGCAGGGACGCAGGCTCTTATCTTTCTTTTCTACAAAAAAGAATCCTGCTGCTAAAGGTGAAGTAGATGGGCGAATAATACCTGCGGCCAGAGACTCCGTTATGTAGCGTTCCATGGTCTCGCGTTCCGGTTTAGACAGACTGTAGAGCCGACTTGTTGGCAGGGGAGCGCCTGGGAGTAGGTTGATTCCACAGTCGTAAGGCCGATGTGGAGGCAAAGACAACGCCTTACTTTTGCTGAATACCTGGCTGAGGTCGTGGAATTCGGAGGGCACCAAGGACAGGTCGAGGGGTGAGGAGCTTTTCGCAGAGGTGGTCCCGGGATTGTCCGGGACAGCGGCAAGTAAACATTGTTCATGACACCGCGTGCTCCAGCCAGTTACACACCCTTTGGCCCAGTCGATTTGGGGGTTGTGACATTGGAGCCAAGGAAATCCCAGTACCAGTGGTGTGTGGGGGGCTTTGAATACCAATAAACTGATTTTTCAGAGTAATTTCCCGAAATAATGAGTGCAACCTCCTGAGTGCGATGTGTGATGGAGGCTAGATGGCCGCCATTTAAGGCTGAGAACTTCAGGACCTCTGGAAGGGGAAGTAGGGACAGGTCTAAGATTTTGGCTAACTCTTCGTCTAGGAAATTTTGTTCAGAACCAGAGTCAATGAGTGCGCAGCAGGAGTGAGTGAGGGAGTGAGACATTAATTTGGCAGGGCAGCTGAGGTGAGGGAACGCTTTAGTTGTGGCACCCGCCAGTATCCCCACAATTACTGACGGGCTGACTCTTTTACTCGGTCTGGGCAGGAGTCAACAAAATGTCCTCTTTTTCCACAAAGAAAGCACCCACCGGTCCGTGGTTTGCGCCCCAGTCTAGAGGAGGAAAGCTTAGCTCCACCGAGCTGCATGGGTTGCTCTTCATCCCCGTGTTGCTCCAAAACCTCCGCTTGGAAAGACAGCTGGTGTGAAGCAGAATCCGCTGGGTCCATGGTGGTGGGATTATTCTGTCACGGAAAAGAGGGACCCAGGCGCGGTTCTTCTTCACAGAAACACAGTGCGTTTATTTACAGTGAAACAGACAGGCAAGTCCAACAATTTACTCAAAAGTGCAATTTTCCAATCGTGCTCGTCCCTTGCTCCCAGTGCGTTCTGTGTTGTAACTCCCTTAGTGTGTGTGCTCCCCAACTCGCTCCTCCGCTCGCCCCTTCTGGAGGAAGAAGGAAAATCCACCGTTAGCCACGCACTCGCCAAATAACAAGCTCACATTGCTCGCACAGACTATACCAGTTCGGAGTAATAATCCCACGTCAACTGTCGCCGCGAGTCCAGGTTAAATACCTCTTTCTAGCCGGGAGGAATGATTACCAACGGCTGGTCAGGTAATCAGCTGCAGGTGGCCGGCAACAGCGACGAGGGACTCCCAATGACGACAGTCGCCAGGACACGCCTCTCCCACGGCGCGCATTCCGTAAACAGCCCCGAGGACCGGGGAGGGAGAAGCAAACACACACAGAATACATACACACAAGCAGAGTCGTCCGGAAGGACCGTCCGACCGTGACTGTCTCCTCTCAGCAAGAAGGTCCTGGGTTTGAATCCATGTCTGATTTTCTCCTGGTACCCTGACATCCTCCCACAGTTTAACTGCTTCTTGCCTAATAACAGCTGGGATAGGGTTACACACACACAAACAGTCCTGTTTTCATATCTCCGTGGGGACATTGATGTAATGCTTTACCTAACACCTAACTCTAACCCTAAAAACTGAATGCCTAACCCTAACACTCAGCCCTAAACCTAACATAACCTAATTGTACCCCTGACACTAAAACACCATGTTTAGTCTCAAAAACGCCTTCAAACTCTTGGGGACGCTCATTTTGTCCACACAAGTAGAGTCACATTCCAGTTTCTGTGAACATGGTGCAAACACACACACGACCCTGAAAAGATGGATGGATGTGTAAAATCCATATTGCTGCTGTTCACAGCAGGACTTTGTTTAGCTTCTGTTCCAGTATTCCTGAATTGGCTTCTCCAAACCGGCAGCCTGCTGTTACTATCAGCTGTGGGAAATCTACAAACTTATTACAAAATATCAGAACTAAGACTTTTATTTTTGACGGGTGGCGTCTCAGCTTCAGTGTGTTGATGGGCACAGCCATCATTACCACAGCTGCTGGTGGGGACCTGGAGTTGGTATACGCCGAGCTGTGAGAGGACAGAGATGGAGAACGGACATTTAACTATTTAACAGGAGATACATTACAACTAATAGACGTAATAGACGTAAACATGCTGTTTAAATGATGTCTTTGCAGCCCTTATGCTACATGTTACACAACTTTTCTTCATGCCAACAAGACTGAGGTGCCACATTGAGACACCAGCATCAGAGTGTTAAAAGATCAGCTTTGAAAATTCTCAACAAATCAACAAATTCGGGATCAAAATGCAGACACCACCACGGCGCCAGCTGCACAGGCCCAAGGCTGAAGCCGGACAAACACTCCCTGATAACGACTGTGTGATGACTATTCTCCCCATCCCATGCACTCATCTCCCCTTCCCTTTCCAACGCCTTCGATGCTTGTTACCTCCTGGGAACACGAGGCGGGTCTGGGCCCGCGCTGGCGAGTCGGCGCAGTGGCAGGATGTCTGCTGTGTTGCCTGGGATTACTCCTCATCCCCCTACCCAACCCTGTGGCTTGTTATGTCTTCATAATGTTGTGCTGTGAACATTCATGTGCTTTTTTTGTGCAGAGGAGTTTTTTTGTTTCCTGTTCTCGTGCTGTCCTACCATGGAAGCACAGCATGAGTAGAGGTCTCTTTTTTTCCTCTTGTACCTTCCCATTGTGTGTACATTTCAGTGTTTTTTTTTCCCGTAACTGCCGATCTCCGACTTGTAACCCCCATGTAATGTCTGTGTTATGTGTGTAAGGTCGGGGGGGGGGGGGGGGGAGCGGGGTGTCTCATTTTACTGCGGGGTAACCTGTATGTGACAAATAAATTCTGATTCTGATTCTGATTCTGATTCATAGTTGACTCATACAACTGATTATGATGCATATTTTACTATTGCTATGTTCACATCATCTCCTTGGCTTTATTATTGAAAGCCTGGAGATACTCTGACGTGTGCATGGCTGATGTGAAGTATGATTAGTCCTACATGACTTACACCATCAACAACAGAGGCAATGAAAGCTTTGTTGTTAACAGGTTGTAGGTAAAGTCAAATGTCTAATTCTACACCTGTGTTGGGTAAAGTTATTCTCACTGCAGCAGATTTATATCTGTGGTTTCACAGGGCGTGATGTGGACCTCAGCGCTGAGGTGCAGTTCTCCTTGGAGACCGGCATCCTGGCTGAAAATATTATCATGCTTCCAAAACATGGTACTTTCAGCTTTTATTTTGAAAGAAACCAAACTTGAAAACTAATCCCCTTATTCCTCTTTTTCTTTGTTCTTCAGAGGAGTGTCACCTGGACAAACTCAGGGCTATTCTAGGGCCTTTGTTATTATTTGACTCCATAGAAATAAAACTGAATTGAATCAAACAAAAACTCCCAAACAGCTAAAATACTTTGCTTTATTCTCTTTTTTAACAAATACGTTGAAGTCCATCCATAACAACACAGCTGAGATCTCCTTTTTAATCAAGTGTTTACATCCTTTGTACAGATCTGTATACAAAACAATCATTTACGTCCCACAGAAGTCTAGTTACACTTAACTATACAATAACTCGTAAATGAAAGAAACATAAAACCCATGATCACAAAAAAAGAGAAAGAATTCATGTGTTAGTGATGTTTTTGCAGCCCTGATGGCTCATGTTGGAGAAACAAACTGAGGTACGTGGAAAGTTCACATACACAAGTGGGAGTGAGCGCACACACAGAGAGAAAAACACAACTGAACCATCTGGTGTGTTTGCTGCTTCTGCTTTCATCATTTCATTTCTGCTGCTTTGTCAGGCTGGGGGCATCTCAGTGATGTGTTTGAGGTGAAGTATGACGAGTCTGCCCTGCTCAGAGGATAACCCTGTCCCTGAGGTTTTGGTTTTTTCAGTGACGACTACAACTTTTACTACTGATAACTATGGATTATGCTTCCAATGACATCGTCTGAAACTTTTCTTCATAGAGAAATGTTTGACTAAATGGGACCATCATCATAGTCAGAGAGAAGACAATGAATAACAATGGCAACAACAACAACCAGACAGACTCCAGTAAGTTAACAAGTTGCAGGAAAAGACCTTAACAGAAAATGAGTGATTTATTTAGATGGATGCAAAAGTGCAAAAACACAAAATACTGAAAGATACACTGAAGAAAAAACACTGAGACACAAGGACAGCTGGACCAATGCTCTGACGAGGAACAGAGAAAAACACAGCCAGTATACTGAAGGGTGATTAGGGAAGTGGAGACACACGGGAACACAGCTGAACTGATTAAGAGACAAAGGAAGTAACATTTAAGACACTACACAAGGAGCACATGCCCACCAAAGTAGATTTACTTCATTTCCAAATATGTCACTCAGGTAGGCCAGTTTTGCCAGGAAGCTCATCACTAACTCTGTGACTTCATACTTGTGCTCCTGCTCCAAAAACATCTTAACTGCTCTCTGAGCTCAAAAACTCGGGACAAGACTGACAGCCGCCTGGCTTCACTGTGAAACAGCACAGCTTGATGTTCAGCTCCATCTCCTCAAAGACAGCAGAGACACTCTTGTTTTTAGTGGTCTGGTCTTTATAAAACCGACTACACCAATAATTTCAGTCATAACCTCACTGAATTCAGAGGAAAGCTGCTCTCAGTGTGAAAACACTCCAGCAGAGGGCGCTGTTAAGTCCTTATTGTAATACAGTTACTGTGTGCAGTTATACTTCATACAGAATCTGCACTTATTTACATCAGACATGCTGTCAGTAAATGATTGGTTTCTATTGATTCTACTTCCTGTTGACTAGTTTGATGACAGTGAAACAATCACAGCTGACTGTGTGATGATGTAAACTGTCACTGTTACATTCAGTGTGTGTGACATAATGTTAGTGCAGGGCTGATAACAGCCTGGTTCTGTTAGAAACACATGAACGTGTCCATAGATCAGTGTGTGTTTAACATGAGAGCTTCAGCCCTGCTGATGTGTTCAATAAAGACATGTAGGAAAACTGATGAGACTCTGAAATAACTCTTTATATTTATAATGTAACTCTGCATCAAAAGAACAACAAAGGATCCCAGACAGGTTTATGTGAACAAAGACGATTCTGATGTTTCTGTGTTTCTAACAGTTTGACATTATTAGTAAACAGACTGCAGTGAACAGGATTTATAAAGAGCTTATATATAAAGATATGACAGCTGTTTGACAAGTTTATCACTGTGTGTTTGGACCTGATCAGTCCAGCTGTTTACCTGAAATATGTTCATTTACCTGTTCTGTTATATTTATGTTCTTGTCTCTGTTGAAAAACACATTTTAATGTCCCTCAGATTTTTCTCCCAGATAAATAAATATAAAAATGACACAAACTGACCGCAGCTACTTTTTGTCCTTTCTGTCAAAAACCTTCATGTGACTCATGAGAGACACGTTTCAGCTGTTTGTGACAGATCAGAGGCCAACAAGTCATTTATAACACTTTCCATCATTGTTTAGCACAAACACATGTTGACACAGCAGCGGGGCCGCAGTGAGAGTCAGAGCGAGGAGATCAAAACTCCTGTTTGACCACAGCCTCAGTTTGTTCCTGCACTTCAAACACTTCCTGTTGTTGACTGGGTGGAGTCAGGAAGCCAGCGAGTCCCTGCAGGACTGAGACTGCAGACTGGGACGTGCTCTGTGATGGAGATCAACAGCATCACTGACTGTTTCTGTGAGGACACCATCATCCCAGCAGGGCTGTTTCCCAACAACAAGCCCTGGACCATCAGAGACCTGAAGCTGCTGCTGAATGAAAGAAGAGGATCTTCAGGTCTGGAATAAGGACGAGCTGAGAGTGTTAATAACGTTACTAATGGTCAGCTACACTTTACTAGGTCACATCTGTGACACACGTCACTTAAATAAAGAAGGAAATATTGGCTCTGTTTTATCTGCTGGGCCCAAAAGTGACTCCTTGTATTTAAACTGCTATGAATAACTTGTTGGTCTATAATATGTGAAACATGTGTCAAATGTCTCCATCATGAAAGATATCAGGTCATCTTGAGCCACAAAAACATTCCTATCATGAGGTAGAAGCTGGAATCAATTTGTTGCAGACGTTTATATATCCGATATTTATTCAGTTAAAAGTTGAAATTCAAAAATGTATTTTCAAGAGTCGTCTGTCCAAGAGGAGCAGAAACTGCAAAAAATATAACAACAGTTATACAATAGCTGTCATGTTGATGCTGTTTCAGTCTTTGGGCAAACACACTCATATATTAGGGCTGATATCAGGGCTGCACAAGTTCTTTGTGTTTGTGATCATGAATAATAGAAGTGTGCCTGTTGAAGATCATGTTTGCTACATGATTATATGTCCTGTTATTGTTCTGTATTATATTCAGCTTTCAGCATCCTTTCCCAGCCCCCTGTTACACCATCCATACAAAGCCAATCTGACTGTGAGCCAATGTGTTTGATAGTTTGTGTTGGATCAATAGATTTGACAGACTTGGTTCATCCAGAGGGAAACAGTCCAAATTCAGATCTAATGAAATGATGGAGGCTGTTTCCTACCACGGTGCTAATGTGTGACTAACAAGGCTCATGGTCTCCAGCAGACAAGCGCCTGGAATGAGGTGAGCTGAGTGTTGCTTTGGTGGGTCTCTGCCCACGTCATGCCATCAGGATTCATATTGGCAATAGTTCATATCTCTGTTCTTTAGCCTTCATCACAAAGCTGTGAAGGAAAAACAATCCAAACATCTAACAGGATTTGATGGATGCAAAGTCCACTGAGCTCTTTGTCATTTAGAAACTTGTCCAACCAACAAGAGCACAGATGAAAAACACAGTGACAGTTAAAGGATTTTGCCATATATGAGCATAGATTACTTTCATATAGATTTTCAATGCAGGCTTTTGGTGAGCCGCTGGGTTCTGTCTAATAATCATCTCAGCATTTTACAATAGAACAGCTCTTTATTAGCTCTTCATTTATTGTTATTGGACATGAAACAAGGAAGCTGTGTTTCTCATTGGATGTTAGTTTCATGTTCATCAGGATCATTTTCTAAAGAGCTGATATTTAGACCATTTACTGCTCTGGCTGCACATCCTGTCTACATTTCTCTGTATGTGCTGTGTTTGTCTTTGTATATTTCTCCATATTGACACAAACAGTGAACAGCAGTAGATCTACTCTTCATCTGTTTTAGGCCCAGTGAAAGATATGAAGCAGAAATGGTGTCATTAGGAGAAGAAGAGAAGAACAAGTCCGGCGAGGAGGCAGCAGCTCTTAAAGATGAAACACAGCAGCTTAGCCCTGAGCTCAGAGAGCTTCACATGAAAAAGCTCCTCAAGCAGATCATGTCAGAGGTTTGTCATCAACAGGAGGAACTGTTAATATCATAGAATGAAGGATGCTGTCAGCTGGATGAAGAAGGTTATTTAATGGCAAACGTTCACATTGAAGTCAAATTGTTGTCATGTTGAACAGATTCATGTACTGATCGTCTCCAGAATGTTAGAAGAGCTTCAATGAATCATTAGAAACAACTTACAGCTGCTCAGTTGTGTCAAACCAATCTTTGTGTCATTGTGGGATTGTTGTGTTTCTACATGTGACACACGTCTAAAACATGCACACAATCTGAACACAAACAGGGACTCATTTGTTACCACAGCCAGATGCTGAGAGCCATTTCCTTGTAGTGCTGTGTCTATATATATGTACCATTAGATGTTATTGGAATGATTGTCAGCTTTGATAGTTTCATGTGTGTTTAGCTGGACGGCTGTTTGATCCTCGACATGTTTAAAGGTGTCCAGTCCTGAGACACTGGGGGTGGAAACAGCTGTGATGTCATTGGACTGTCACAAAGACAGAAGTGCATGAAGTGAGCAGCCAAGGAGCCGCTGATGTTTTGGATTCAACAGCATTTGAAAGGTTGACACAGACACATTTGCACATAGAAAGCTGAATTTGTCATATGCCACAGTGAACTCACTGTTCAGTGTTTTTCAGGAAGCTTCTTAACTGCCTCTGCTGCCAAACAAGCAGCTGATGTCCTTGAGAAGAAGCTGAAGAAGTCTTCAACAACAAATACAGGAAGTGGACTTTCAAATACTAGATTCACTTTAGACTCACACAAGAAATGACTCAACTAGCTGTGTTTGATTGACTCCTTTGACTCTATGAAAGGTCAGTGTGTGTCTGTACACAGACTGTTGTGTTGGACTATTATTCAGTTGTCTGCTGAATGTTTTCAAATGTCTGCATCTCAGTGTAGATGAGGCTGGGGGTCATGGGAGGCCACCATAGCAGCCTCTTCAACATCATGACATCATCATAAATGCTGCTGGACTGTCTGATGGGCTGACGGTGAAAAAGCCGTCGGGAAGGAAACAGAAGACATTTCAGAGGCTGCAGGCAGATTTCTTTGATTTGGGGCCTTTTTCAGCTTTATTGGACAGAGCAGTGAAGATAAGTGACAGCAAAGCAGAGGGAGAGAGAAAGGGGACGTGGTCAGAATCAAAGCCAGGCCAGCTGCTCTCCACCTCGTGGCACATGGTCACCTGCTCATCCTAGTGAGCTCCACCAGCAGCCCTTTCACACAGTTTACACTGTCAAACACTGTGTGTGGACCTCAGCTAACAATAGGCCACATTTAAGTCTGGACTACATGCTTTTATATTGAGGCAGATTTTTCACTGTTTTTATTCCATCAGCAGCTCAACATCATGAGCAGCTTTGACATAAAGACATCAAACTCAAGCTGACTTTAAACTGGATCTACTTTTAATACAGGGGCTCAAAAACAACTAACATCTTTATTATATATCAGGACAGAAAGTCATTTCATCTCAAATGAAAACAGCTTTATTTGGAATAATCAGCACTATCAACTGGTTTGGGATCTCCACCAGTTTCATGTCTTTACAGCTTCTCCAACAAAGTTCCTGTAAAATCAGCATTTTTGTCTTTATTGGTTTGATAGTGATTGATTATTCAGTCCCAATCTGCTGTCATCTAAAGAACAAAATGATGTTTCTATGAGTCAAAAAGCTCCAGATGTTGTTCACAAAGAAAACAAAGATTAGGAACTTAAACACAAAGTGTTTGGAGCCAAAATGTTCCCAAGCTGCTCTTTTTGAAATGGCAGAGGTACAGTGGTGTCTAACAGCACACTGTGGAAGGCAAACATGTTATTGTTGGATGAAACTTCATGAATCCTTTGTAGATTTGAGCTTTTGGAGCCTTTCTTTTCTCTTCAGGTGTACAGATGCTGAGGAGGCAGGTGAAGCAGGTGGAGCTGTTGTAATGCTGGCAGAGGGTGTGTCTTAGTAACTCTGTGAGGTAGAACTGGATCCAACATTGTGGATGTGTTGATGTTGGAGCCATTAAGATTCTCTGGCCACACTGTAGGATTTCCCTTTGATTCACTGCGGGGGCATTTTGGAGTCTGTCAATGAAACTCTTCATATTTGTGTTTGACACCAGTTTATAGAAACAGAGAAATGTGTCATGCTTTTGTTCGGCCTCCACAAATATACACATTTGTTCATTGGTTGGACTTTTTGTAAGGAGACACATTGAAAACCATGTTAATAAGATCTTGTTGTTTCCTGTGGATCCGACACAGAGAGTGGACTTCAGACAGAAACCGTGGAAGAGATTTTAGAGGCCGTGTGTGGCAACAGGAAGTTTCTGTATGTTTGCTGATCTTACATGTGGAAAACAACACGTGATGTTTGTGAAGTTCTACAATGATCATTGTTCTCACAGCATTTTGAGTGGGAACAGTTCAAACTGAGAGTAGTGGGAGTTATTTACTGATTGAAACAAGCTGAATGTTTCTGTGCACGATGAAGATCAGCAGCAGCAGCTCAGCTGATCAATGAATTGACATCTATCAGTCATTTCATGAGATGAAGTCATCAGCAGACATTTGTTCTAACTGTGTGATAAATGTCAGAACGTCAGGGCTCTGCTTTAGTCACTACTTGATGATCATTGGCTCATTGTTGAATCCAGTGGCCCAGTCTGACCTCTGACCCTTTGCTGCAGGTCTTCTGTGTTATCTCCACTTTCATGTCTGATCTTCTGCTGTATCGTCCAAAATAAACATCTGAATCATTTCCAACACTTCAGCAGATCTTTAGTTTGGGCAGTACAGTACAAAATAGCACATATTGTACTATACTGCCCACTTCCTGATCTTATTGGATCTGTGTGTGAGGTTGGTGAAGGAAACACATGTTTACTGAGTGAATCGCTGCCATTAGGAACTAGTTTTTATATCACAGCCTAGAAATCACACAGGACCATTTCTGCAAGTGAAAAGTCGTCATTGGAGGAAAATCATTGTGTAGTTTGTGCGACTGTTGTTTGTAAATGAAGAATTGTCCCAACTACATGTGCTGCTGACCTTTGACCTTTTCTTTAGGTGCACAGAGGAGTCTGTGGAAACATCCAGAACTGAGGCAGTGCTACAGATGTCTTCAAATAAAGTGGTGTATTATCCATGTTTTCTGTGGATCACATCCAACATCCTGATCTAACAAGCCCCCTTTTTGTGGATTTTAGAGCCTCTGACTTTTGCTGCGTCTGCGTCTCATTTCAAGCACAAGAGCAAGAAGTGGATGAAGAAATGGGGCGAGTGGGGTCAGTGTAGTGCATGTCAGCTGTGCTCACACATGCTTTCACAAAGAACATGTGTATTCATTGGCAGCATTAAGGTGCACTTCAGTCTTCATAATAATAAAGTATTCTGACTTTATTCTTCTGAATCCTCACAGTCATGTTGCAGCTCTGCTTTGCTTTAAGAAAATGTTCTACCAGGATGTTACTTTCCTAAACGTGTTCTCCAAATGTTCCCAAAGACTTTGTTCTAAGTAGTTCTACATGATGAAACATTCACACTGAGTTTAAGAAGGACACACAAACACCATCTGTCCTTTCATCATGTGTACAAACGTGTTCAGATGTCAAATGTACCGTGAATGGATGCAAATGTGGATCGTTCCAATAAAATGAGACAGTTTTGTAAGTGGATCACAGTTTGAAGTTCATTGAAACCTATAAGAACAAGTTATTCCAAACCAACTTTATCCAACAGGAAGAAGCATCAGGGGAACAGGAAACATTCAAACATGTTTACTGTAAGAACTGCACAAAGGAAGGAAACACAATCCTACACACGACCACTTTAAAATGGACATTTAGCTTTTCAAACATCAGGGAGTGCTGCAATAACAACACTGTGCCCATTCTGATCAGATTGAAAGATTTATAGAGATTTATCCATGTGCTGGAAAAGGATTTGATATCAACATATATGCAGATTAGTAGGAGCATTTTGTTCATATTGATTTAGAGTTCAGTCCTAGGAATATGTAGAATTAACATCTGTGTACATGACGAGTGAAGAAAAATCAAAGTCAGGCTTTCAAAGGACGTCAGAATTGGTGTCTCTATCTGTGACTGTCCCAGAGGAACCTACCTGAGGGATTATTAAAGATCTGTCTATCTAGAAACACTTGCATTGATTCACAGTGTACAATTCTTTCTAATCTATTAACATCTTCCTCCAAATCCTGTTTCTGCTGCATCAGAAGGGCTCAAACCTCCTGCTGTTTCTACTGGACCATCAATTCTACTTTATGATGACCTTCAAAGATAAAAACGTGAGTTTATTTGTGAACTCTGTGAAATGCGTCTGATGTTTAGTTTGAACCAATCCTGTGTCAGCTGCAGCCACATCATTGGCACGCATACAAATGGGTGCGTTCCTGTTTAGACCTGCTGGCTGTCAATGGGCTTCATTCCATTTCAGACTGCCGGCTGTAAAGTCAACATGGCTCCTGTGTTAGAAGAGACGATGATTTTAAATTTGCACATTGAATAGTTTCTTTCCAACACTATGGAGCTACCAGCCCAGTATATGTAGCCCACAGTAGATGGAGTTATCAAGCTGCACTGACAAACATCAGGACTCATGTAATCCCTACATGTGGACCTTTCACAGATGATCCAAGTGCAGATTCAACTCTGCATTACATTTGACTTCAGCTGTTACACACTTTCATTTTCTAGCTGTGTCACTTCCTGCTTTTTGGATCAGATAGTTTATCCAGGTCCACAAATGTTTGGCTGCATATTTTTATCATCTATATTTCCAGTCTTCATACAGCCGATATTTCATGTGAACTCCAATCTGCCAGCTGCCATCACGTTTTCAGGGTTCATTCGGTGTTGAAATGTATGACAAACAGCAGCACATGTTCTCTAAATGTTTGCAGTCATTTTAAATGAAGCTGATACTACATGAGACATTTTCCACATTTATTGTCTTTGAACAGAGAATAATAAAGCCATCAAACATATACAGGCTTGTGCAAATACAAACTTCTGTGGTGCATTTGATGACCTGCAGAGGAGAACAAGTCAGGCTTTTCAGCCCTAACACAACCTCTTTGTTCTCAATACTACAAAACCTTCAAAGGCTGATATGCAAGTTTGCATGAATCACCAACACAGTTGTGTTTGTTTCTAGTATAGTTATACATAAGCTGATCAAATCTCTGCTGACTGATTAGATCCAGTATCTATTACAGATGAACTGGATATCACAGCATGTTGTTAATCCATCATATCAAACTAAACAGTGTTGCTGGTGTAAATATCCTCCAATAAAGTCAGATGAGGGCTGCTGTTGCCAGGTAACGATGATGTAACACTGGATCTTCTGATCTTTAGCATCGTAGCGCTCGGAGTCTGATGGTGGCTCATGTGTTGTCACCAACATGACGTTCTACTAGTCAAGGCCTCACCTTAACCCACTGATGCTGATCACACAGACCCACTAATACAACTGTTTTATCAGGTTTATGCAGCGTCACCATTAATGTCACATTTAATCAGACCACATTTACATTACAAGCCCACTACAACCATTATCAACATTTAAATTACATTATACATCCTCACTGATTTAAAGTATTTTAACCTGATTCATTTTTCCACCTTAACAGTTCATTCCTCAAATCAAACAAGATATTTGACCCTCAAAAAATGTACCAACAAATAATTTTGCAATAAAATATTTATTTTCGAACTTTTACAGGTGAAATCAAACAAGTGTATTTAACAGTGAAACCAGAGTGGAAGCTGCTCATATAGAGTCCAACCCAGGCTAAAAGTAAGTTGAGTAGAGCAGCATCATCAAAGTGTCGGCTCTCTGAACACGGTGCAAGATCGCCATCTGCAGGACAAAACTAGTTTTTCTCGCCCTCCTCGTCAACGTCAAGATGACGTCATCGTACAACCAGTGTTGGGGAGTAACGGAATACATGTACCGCCGTTACGTATTTAAAATACAAAATATGAGTAACTGTATTCTGTTACAGTTACCATTTAAAAAGGTGGTATTTAGAATACAGTTACTTTGTTGAAATAAATGGATTACACGGCAGTACTTCCCTGTTTCATATTGTCGCGGGTCAGGACTGTTTTGGTCAGGATGTTTTGACAGCTACGTTCTGTTGTTCCAGGTAGCAGCGGTACAGTTGCCATGGTTACAGGGTGACGCTCTCTCTGCGTGTTTCCTGGGTGAGAGAGTCCTTTTTGTTGTTGTTGTGCTAAGCTAATAGGCAGAATACTACAGGTATAGCTCTAAAGAATGTAGCATCATAGGCAGTGTAGTCCGTGCTGCAGGGAGAATGGACTGCCATACACGTTATGTGTCTGTGAGCGAGGGAGGGAGAAAAAGGAGAGTGGAAAAGTATGGGTTATCGTCGAGCAAAAACGGGAGCTGGAAGCATGTAAATATAATAATAACCACTGCAGCCAAGAAGAGTGCCTGACGAGCCCAGTTGTAAGTAAGCTATTAAGACTCGACTGTACGCTTTGTTCGTGTTTTCCTCCGAAACAATAAGTTCTGTTGGAGCAGCCTTTCAACGCCTCTCTTTGTCTCTCACAAGCAAAGTTGACCCAGACAACAAAGTAAAGTTAGTTTTCGGCTATGAGCCCAACAGGGAACCGCAGTATTAGCCAGAGGTCCCTTTACTACGGTTCGGAGCCGCGGACCTTCAGTAACAGTAATAAATCACAGCAATAGTACATTCATGTAGTTGTAAACAGCATGATAATATATTAAGTAATCCAAAGTATTCAGAATACGTTACTCTCATTGAGTAACGTAACGGAATACGTTACAGAATACAGTTTGGGGCATGTATTCTGTATTCTGTAATGGAATACATTTTAAAAGTAACCTTCCCAACACTGCGTACAACAAGACATGCAGATCAGGTGACATGACTGTCTGAGAGGCGGAGTTAAACTGTGGCAGGTAAGCATGTGGAGGAGGAGCAACAACATGACGCTGGAACATCATCATTGCTTTATACAGTTTCCTCTCTAACTGGATGCTGCTGTGAACAAGAACAGCTGTGGAACCACGGTCCTGAGTGTCATCTATGGATGAATGCAGGTCAGTGTGTTGCTGGTGATGAATCACAGCGTCCATCTCACGTTGGAGTCACAGCTTTTCTTCAGCTGCTCTGCTCTTCAAATGTAAGGCATCCACGGCTCTCCTTTTCAGCTCTGTTTTTCAGTTTTTAGTTTTATTTGTCATATGCAAGTTATCACAGGGTCAACAATGCAATGAAATGTATTTGACCAGCAGAAGACAGTCACTCAGCAGAATGGTACAGTAGAAAAAAAAGAAATAATAAAGAACTAAAAATAAATTAAAGAGCGAAATATTAGTAAGATGTAGTAAAAGAAAAAAAGATTTTCAGTTAATTGACTAAATATATATATGTATATATAAATACACACTAGTGATTAAATAAAGAGAACCTTAAATAGGAATGTGACAGGGGGCAAATCTAAAACATCCTCAAAACATCCTCACCCTCCTCCTGCTCCACACCACACATCCATGGTCCTGGGCTGAAGTGGTCGTCCCCAGTCAGAAGAAGGACTCAGAGCTGTTTCTGAAACACAGGACATGTTTGCAGACTCCTTAGCCTCAGCACCTGGCTCCAGATACAGAGCTGCTAACACAGGTTTTATTGACACTTTTAATCTGTTTGTGAAATCATTCCTCTCTTTTGGAAACCAACAGAGTGCACCCCAACTGCTTAGGAAGCCAAATCCTAACAGCTTTTGTGCGTTCACTTGTTTTTGCATTGTAATATGCAATGCAAAGATATTAGTGTCACTGAGCACTGTTTTATGTCTGTCTGTTGTCCCAGACAACAAGGAATGAGCCCAAACCTACATACACATGTACTTTAAACTACTCCAGTGCAGCTGAACTCACAGTGAGTATCCAGAACCACCGTCACTTGGACTCCTTCAACACAATGGGAGCCATGTTCGCTCTAAGCTGCACGCGTGTGTAATCGCACAACACTGGCACGGTCTCTGCACACAGGAAATCTGTGTTACAAAAAAAAAAAAAATCTAACCTGAATTGAAATTAAAATAAATACGTTAACAATTGAATCTGTTTTGCAGTGTGAGTCAGTAAGTGAGCGGTGACTGGCTGCTCCAGCCAATGATGCGATTCACATTCGTATATACGCAGCTAATCAACGTGGTTGACAGGCTATGACAGCGTCCTTATGTGCTGACACCGGTGTTTTAGCAAAGCAGCTGATGTGGAGTGAAGTTAATGACAACGTGTACAACCACTGGAGACGTGAGCAGGACAGACGAACAACTGACGGACAAAGTGTGGACTTTATACCAGTTTTTAAATTGTGTTGATCGGCCACGTAAAACCAGAGTTATGATAAAATATCTGCAATGTTTGTTTTTCTTCCTGAATACTGTCGTTGTTTATATTTACTGCAGGAAGAAACGGGAAAAACTGCGTTTTATAAGGAAAACGCTCGAAAACCTGTGAGCAAAAACAACACCAAAACACCCCCCACCCTTTCCTATTGGTGGAAAAATGTACCATGTCGACCAATCAAAAAATGATATGGCAACATGGCATTTAGTTGTTTAGGAAGGGGGAAGTTTTAGGAGGGGTGGTTCCTGGGGGGGCAGTGGCGTGTCTAGAAAAGTTTTGTTGGGGGGGCCAGATAGGGGCACAGATTTGGAGAAGGTTGACATATGTAATTGACAGATAATGTTAAAAAAAAATTCTACCAACCGTTAACCATAATTCAATAACCCTATAAACCTAACAACCAAATGCACTTTTAACTCTTATTAGAATGAGATTTTAACCACTACGGTGCAAAGTTTCTAGATACTGTGTTGATATATGTTATGGGGGTGGCTGTAGCTCAGGTGGCAGAGCAGGTCAGCCA